>NC_068913.1:27878787-28181818 GCF_023091745.1 Budorcas taxicolor | reverse complement strand
ATGTGTGTGAGAGAGAGATTACTGTGGCTGGGCCCAGAAAGCATTTTTATTAGCCTTAAAAACAACTATAAAACATTCTATTTCCCTTATTCTCTCTTATTGCCACACAGTGTTAAGATGTGAGTCCAGCAACAGCTTTAGAAAAGCGTGTTACTTCTGTGTGTGTGTTTGAGGGGTTGTGGTGGTGTGTATTTGCAGGCTTGTGTACCTAGTTGGGAGGGACAAGGCAGAAGGTGCCAAGGTACAGCTGCATGGAAGCTAGGTTTCAAGTAACAAAATACAAAGGTGTCCCCGCGGTTGGGACTGTTAAGCTTTGCAGCCTATTAACACACACAATGGGGGGCCAGTCGTCATGCCTCGCCTGCTTGGAAGTAACATACTGCACCCCTACTGGGACACAAAGGCTGCCTAGGGAATCAGGGTGCTCAACCACAGTTGAGGGCGGGCCTCTCAACTAAGAAGGAAGTAAGCAGAATAAAAGAGGCCTTCATTTGTGGGCACCTGACAAGCTGAGTCCTGCTTCTGTTACCAGGGAAGTTGGTTTTAGAATCCACATTTGAGATAAGCCCATAAAAGATGAACAAAGAAATTGAACTACTGTTTCACAATCAAGTTTCTGATAATCATAAAGGATGCCTTGGGACTATCCCATACATCCACCGACAAGGCACATATGTTAATAGTATAAAATTCATTTGGTAGCAAATACCCTTTTTTCTTATCATATATTCTCATAGGTGAACTTGTGAGCTTATTGTCACAAGTTCAAATACATCTGATGTATTGTCAAATACATCTGATCAGGCAGTGTCACTCAAGCTTTTAGCTTATATCAGTGGTTTTAGTTTTTAAGCTATCTTCATCCTTCTATTAATAATTCTAAAGTTTGGTGTGGAGACAAAAAGCCCCTTGGAAAGGAATTATAACAGATACAGTTTACTTCTGCTTGTCCAGTCATCATAGACTTTATAGACTTTGAGACTAGAAAATCACATCAGTGCTTCAAAAATCTTGAACTATGATGTTAAAAAGTGATTATAAAGAGGAATGTATCTGATGTGAGTCCATGGTAATGATTTTTACATGCTCAAAGAAAACTATGGTGATCTTTTTACAAGACTAAACTCTTTCTAGATCATTACTAAGCACAGGGTAGGTCATTAGTTCCTTGCTTAAAAAAAAAAAAGAGAAAAAAGATGTGCTGATTCTCATTTTTGCAGAGGAAAAAGCCAGTAATAGTAATTTTGTGGAGGAAATTTTGTGGAGCATTTTTGTGGAGGAAAAAGCCAGTAAGCAATCGACATAGTACATTATAAGTAAGATATGCACTAAGTTAGGTGGTGAGTTAAGAATTAAAAAAAAAGATATTATGGAGACAGAGAAATTAGGAGTGGGATGAGAGATACATGGCAATTTACAGTAGGATGGTTAGTTTGGCTTTCCTGAGAGGGTGATATTTGATTAAATATTTACAGGAGGTGGGGGCTTCCCTTGTGGCTCAGCTGGTAAAGAATCCGCCTGCAATGCAGGAACCAGGTTTGATCCTGGGTTGGGAAGATCCCCTGGAGAAGGGAAAGGCTACCCACTCCAGTATTTTGGCCTGGAGAATTTCATGGACTGTATAGTCCGTGGGGTCGCAAAGAGTCAAACATGACTGAGTGACTTTCACTTTCACTTTACAGGAAGTTAGATATCTGGGGGGTGAACAGTTCAGGCAAAGGCAACTTGCCAGTGTGAATGCCCTGTGTGAGCACACTCAGCATGTGTGAGAATAGCCAGGAAGCCTATGGGGCTGGTGTGTAAATGTAATAGTACTTGAGGTCAGAGCAGAGGGGAGTTTAGCATCTTTTAGGTCATGGAAGGACTTTGACTCTTACTGGAAAGGGAAGCCATTGCAGGATTTAGAGCTGAAGGATAACTTCATCAGGCTGACTTATAAGGATAAGTCTGACTGTACTCATGATGATCAAGAGTAGAAGTAAGGAGACCAATTAGGCTATTGCAGTCATCTAGGTGTCTTGTCTACTGTTGAATAGCAAGTTACCCCCAAACTTGCTAGTTTAAAACAACAAAGGTATTATTTCATAGTTTGTCAGTCAAGAATTTAGGCATGGCTTATCTGGGTCCTCTGACTCAGGGTATTTCGTAAAGATGTGATCAAGGTATCAGCTCAAGGCTTGATTAGGGGAGGATTCACTTCTAAATTCACTCACATGGAAGTTAGTTCCTGTGGGTTATTGAACTGATCCCTTAATATCGGTCACAGACCATCCTCAGATTCTTGTCATAATATCATCTTCATTGGAGAGCTTACAACATGGCAGCTTACTTCAGGAGAGCAAATGAGTAAGGAGGGGAGGCAGGGAGGGAGTGAGAGAGATTGATTTGGAAGTCAGAGTATTTTAAAACTGGAAATTGGTCGTTGGTTTCTAATATCACATTTCCCCAAATATGTGAATAAAGATTCATCAAACAAAAAAAACAAAACCCCCCAAATCACTAATATCCCGTTAGTTCTGTCATATTCTTTCTGTCAGAAATAAGACACTAACTCCCACACATACTCAAGAGGAAGAGACTGTACAGGGGTGTGAATATCAGGAGCTGGGATCACATCCAGCCATTTCAAAAGCTGCCTAACGAGCTTTGCAAGAGATGATGCTAGAATAGTAGCAATAGAGGTGATGAGAAGTGTCAAAATACACAGAAAATCTTGGAACTATAATTCATGACCTATTTTTATTATTGTGTAGATAACTTCGGGCACCTTGTATAATAGTAATACCTCTGGGCTTTTAATTGAAAGTCTACTCACCTATAAATAATTAAAACATAGAGTTTAGCCAAAATGTACAAAGCTAATACATGATAGACCCTGTTTTAAACCCTGGCAATCTGTATATACACTGTTAGTCTGAGAAGGATGCTAGGAATAATGAAGTAGATAAACTGTTTTGTAAAATGCAGTGTGCTATACAGATACAAGTCAAGCATAGGCGCAAGAGTAGTAACAGAATTTGAGCAGTGCTGGGCAAAGGATAGAGCCCTTCTGTCTTTCCATGTGAGTCTCATTTGTTTCTGTGGAGGTGGAAGCAGAAACTGATTCCTTCCGTAGTGTGATTCTACAGCGTATGGCAGTGTTTAGAAGCTACCTAGGAAAAAGCCATATGGATTTTGACCTAGAACTCAATAACAGGCTAGAGAAGTAAGGATGGCTGGGAACAGATGGAGAATTTAATTTAATGTGGGGCTAGTTCTGTTTTCAACAGAGAAGGCATGTGACCCTAATGAGGCATAATGGCTTAACAGGACCCTGCAGTGGCATGAGGTCTGGTTCAAAGTAAAATCAACCAGAGAGTAGGAAGTTCAGGGTAGGCCTTTTGAGGCTGGGTCAGGCTGGCTACTGCTTGTAGTGGGACTAGAAGGAGGTGAGTCTGTTGAACTAGTAAAACACTGTGAGGCAAAAGCCTTGATAATGTTTGGATAATGGAGCCACTGACAGCCATTCTAATATTTATATAGAAACTCCAGATTTTTCGTGAGTAGTTTTTGTGTGATACTTCTGTTTCCCTTCTTTTATTTCATATTATCTGTATCTTTATATTTTAAAGGAATTTCTTGGTACCATACAGGTTTTATCTAGTATGACAGTCTCTACCTTTTATTTAGTGTTTAGATTATGTTTAATGCAACTAACAATATGAATTAGCTTTAAATATATAATTTTGCTTCTTGCTTTTATTTGTACCATCTGTTCTTTCTGCCTCTTTTCTGCCTTTTGGATTGAGTATTTTTCTGAATTTAATTTTATCTTCACTGTTGACTTATTAGCTATACGTCATATGTTTAGAAATTACTCTGAGTTACACTGAAGAATGTACATTTTAACTTATAGCCAACTTTCAAATAATGTTATATCAACATATAATTTATGAATCTCATAGCAGTATACTTTCATTTCTCTCTCCCATTCTTGATGCTTTTGTTGCCCTAAGTTTTATTTCTGTGTATGTTCTTATAATATATTGTTACTATTTTTGCCTTAATCAGTTATCTTTTGAAGACATTAACAAATGAGAAATAAGAGCTTTGTGTTTACCAGCATATGTACTATTTCTGGCGTTCATTATTCCTCTGTGAGGATCCAGAGTCCGTCTAGTATCATTTTCTTTTTGCCTGAAGAATATCCTTTAATGTTTCTTATGGTGCAGGTTATACAGTGATTCAGCTTTTACTTTTCTAAAAAGGCTTTTATCTTTCCTTCATTTTAAAAGATCTTTTCACAGGACACATTTCTAGGTTAACATTTGTTTATTCTTTTTTTAGTGTGATTGAAAACACACACATAAAATTCGCTATCGGAACCATTTTAAGTGCATAGTTCAGTAGTGTTAAGTATATTTACATGATTGTAAACTTTTTCATCTTACAAATTTGAAACTCTGTAACCATTAAAAACAGTTCTTCCTTTCCCCTTCCTCCAAGCCTAAACCCCTTCTACTTCGCATTTCTATGATTTTGACTTCTTGAGATATCTCATCTAAGTCGAACCATATCGTATTTGTCCTCTTTTTCACTGCCCCCCCCCCCCCCCCCCCCGCCAAAAGTTTAAACTTTTTATTTTGTATTGGGGTATATAGCCAGTTAACAATGCTGTGGTTGAGGTGAACAGAAAGAGGTCTCCGCCGTACATGTGTTTGTCCTCTTGTAACTGGATTATTTCACTTAGCATGGTGCCCTCAAAGTTTATCCATGCTGCAGCGTGTGCCAGGATTTCTTTGCTTTTTCAGGCTGCATAGTATTCCATTCTATGTATATATCACACTTTATTTATGCGTTTATCTTTTGATGGACATTTCGGTTGATTCCAATTCTTGGCTATTATAACTAACACTATTTTCAGTGTAGGTATGCAAATATCTCTTTGAGGCCCTGCTTTCAATTCTTTTGGATTTCTACTCAAAAGTGGGATTGCTGAGTCATATGGTAGTTTTATTTTTTATTTTTTGAGGTACTCTCATACTGTTTTCCGTAGCAGTTGTACCATTTTACAATCTCATCATCAGGGTTGGAGCAAGGGTTCCAGCTTTTCCACCTACCCACCAATATTTGTTTCTTTTTTGTTTTGTTTAATAGCATCTGTCTTGATGGCTTTGAGGTGATATCTCATTGTGCTTTGGGTTTGTATCTCTCTGGCAGTTAGTGATTATGAGTATTTTCATACGTTTGTTTGCCATTTGTATATCATATTTGGAAAAAATGTCTTTTCAAGTCCTTTGCTGATTTTTAAATTGAGTTTTTTGTTGTTGTTGTTGAAAGTGTAGTTCTTATAGCTTGGTTGGTAAAGAATCTGCCTGCAATGTGGGAGTCCTGAGTTCAATCCCTGGATTGGGAAGATCCCCTGGAGAAGGGAAAGGCTACCCACTCTAGTATTCTGGCCTAGAGAATTCCATGGACTATATAGTTCATGGGTTCACAAAGAGTCAGACACAACTGAGCAACTTTAATGTTTCATATACTCTGGATACCCCTTATCAGATAAATGATTTGTAAATATTTTCTCCTATTTCATAGGTTGCCTTTTTATTCTGTGTGCTGTGTATTTTGATGAACAAAAGTTTTTAAGTTTGATGCAGATCCATTTGTCCACTTTTTATTTATGTTTCCTATGAATATTCATTTATTCTTTCAGCGCTTTAACGTGCTCTTTTATTGTATTCTAGTTTATATAGTTTCTGATGAGAAGTCTGTGATATTCTTAGCTTTGTTTCTCTGAATTTAATTTTTTTTTATTCTTCTGGCTCTTTTAAAATATTTCCTCTTTATTAATGGTTTTAAGCAAGTTGATTGTTTTCCTTTATTGTGATTTTCCTTGTTTTATTCCTTCTTGGATTTTGTTGAGTCTCTTAAATTTGTGAATTTGTACTTTTCATCAATTTTGGAATATTTTCAAACATTATTTCTTCAAATATTCTTTTCATTTTTCCTCCTTCTCCTTGTGGACCTTCAATTACAGTTATGTTAAAGCTGTTAATATTGTTCCATAGATCACCAAAACTTATTTAGTTTAGTGATGTTTTTCTTTTTATGCTTCATGTAGATAGTTTCTACTCCTATCTTCACATTTGCTGATGTTTTCTTCTGCAGTGTCTAATCTGCTGTTGATCCCATTCAGTAAAATTTTTATTTCTGACACTTGCTTTTTTTGTTTGTGTGTTTCTACTGACTTTTTTTCTTGGTTATAGTTTGTTTTCCTTGCTTCTTTTTCCGCCTAGTAATATTTTGGGATGAGGTTGAGGACCAAGTTTTTCTGTTTGAGTCTTTTCTTTTAATAATTATTTAAAAAAATTTGTTTTTTGGCCATGCTGTGTGGCGTATGGTATCTGAGTTTCCCCACCAGGGACTGAACCTGCATCCCCTGCAGGGGAAGTGTGGAGTCTTAACCACTGGACTGCCAGGAAAGTCCCAGCATCAGTGTTTACTAGATAAGGCCAGACAGAGGATTATTATGGATTGAATTTTGACCAAAATTTATATACTGGAGTCTTATCCCCCAGGACCTCAACATGTGTCTTTATTTGGAGATAGCATCTTTATAGAGATAATCAAGTAAAAGTGAGGTCATTGAGATGGGTCGTTGTCCAGTATGACTGCTCTTCTGATAAAATGGAGAAATTTGGACAAAGAGATGCATAATAGAGGGAATATGATGTGAAGAGACAAAGAGAAGATGTCCATTTTAAGCCAGAGAGTGAGGCTTCAAACAGAGCCTTCTCTCAAAGCCCTCAAAAGGAATTGACCCTACCAACAGCTTGATCTCAGACTGCTAGCCTCAACAACTGGGAGATAATAAATCTCTGTTTTAAGCCACTCATTTTGTGGTACTTTGGCATGGCAGCCCTTGGAAACTAATACGAGCGTTTATGCAGAACTACATATTATAGGCTGACTTGGTAAGAGGAAGAGGCATGTAACGAGCAGTGGGCCACCACGGAAGCTCGTGTACGCTGTCTGTAAGATAGGTGGGCAGTCAGTGCTCTTTCTTATCCAGTTTATGGATGGAAACAAATGCCACCCAGACTGAGCAGAACAGGGCAAGGCAGCAGGCCTTGCCTCAGGTTTACTAAGAGCTTACTATTTTTTGCTTATCTGATTGAGAAGGATTTAGAAGGGAAAGTAGAATAAGACTTGAATTTTCTGTGTGAGTTGTGAGGGGATTTGATGGCTTCAAAAGAGATTACTTGGAGTGCATAGATGGTTTGAAAGAAAAACACACAAATACTCTAAACTTTGCCATTGGCATTTAAGAAACTTAATATCTTACTGCAGCAGGGTTACTTTTTACTCCACTGCTCTGAAGGATTAGAAGATGTATGGAACATGTATAAATCTTATTTTAATTAAATGCTTAGGACTTCTAAAGGTCTGCTCTGTTTCTCTCTCTGCTTGTCTCTCTCTGAATTATGTGGGTGACAGTGTAGATTTTTTGATCCCTGACTCATCCTTTTACCTACCTACTCATTTGTTTATAATGAAAAAAATTTTTTAGGCAGTTGAAATGGGAACTGTCTTAATATACAAAACAAAGAAGGAGGTCCAAATGTTACCTCCCAAACAGACTTTATTAAGAGAGGAAGTAAAAAGCCCCCAGACATTCACTTTAGCGGGGAGTGAGGCATCTGGAGAGGCCTGTCAGAGATCTGTTACAGTGGATCTGTTACAGTGGATGTCATACGTACTACGCGGGCCTGGCCAGGGTCGAATTTAATACTAAGTTGGTTGGGCCTTCTTGATTTCATTACAGCAGTTCCTAGGCTGAGAGGAGTTAAGCCAAAAAGGTTTTCATTAATGTGCTTTCTCCCTGAAGATTTTTCAGACTTGCAGTTTCAAAGAAAGCTAGATACCACCATGAGCCAAACTATTTAGTGAGATGTTTCTCCTCTGGGAGAAAGCCATTTGCTCAGATTCCAGCTTTTCAAATGTCAAATGTTATTCATCCCCACTTTGGCTCTTGTGAGCGTGTATAGTCCCTTCTTTTCAATTTTTCCTTTGAGAATGTTTTCTTCTACTAGTAGCTCAGGGAACTTTTACTTGCCGTTTGAAATCTAACTCTGGTACACAGAAAGGATGACTAATCCTACTTACTGGAATTTCAATGTTTTCATCAAAGCTGCAGTTTCCATTTCCAATTTCATATAATAAGGGCAAAATACCAACTGGCAAACATATTCTTTTTCTTTGTTGATGGGGATACATCACAATATCTCCTGAATTGTAATTAAAAGGGAAGTTTCATAATGGTGATTTTAGCAATTGAAAGAAAACTGCATCCAAGTGTATTTAAAGAGAATGGCTCATGATTTATGTACACAGTTAAGATATTTGCTCTGAAGCACTTAGAGTCAACCTTGCAGCTGCTTTTTTTTTTTAATCCTCTGTACAGCAGGACATTAGGTTGCTTCTAGGAAATAAGCATGGTCTATACCCTGGAGTCATGGCCAATGGAAAGATTTTAGATGAACATACAAATACTCATGCCATTAAAATGGCTTAGTAAAGCAATCATTGTGATGGCCATTGGAAAGATGAAAGCAGTTAACCAAAACCAAATTTTTATCTTTGTCCACAGCGATAGTTCATTACTTCCTTCTGTCCTTAGCACTCCAAAAATGGATGTCTAGAATGCTGTTGGGAAGAACTCTTATCAGGAAGGTTCAATGGAATTGACTTGAGACTTACTAGTGTGTGCTAAGTCACTTCAGTCGTGTCCAACTCTTTGAGACCCAATGGACTGTAGCCTGCCACGCTCCTCTGTCCATGGGATTCTCCAGATAGGAATACTGGAAAGGGTTGCCATGCCCTCCTCCAGGGGATCTTCCTGACCCAGGGTTCAAACCTGCATCTCTTACGTCTCCTGTATTGGCAGGTTGGTTACCACTCATGCCACCTGGAAAGCCCAAGACTTACTGCCACCTCAGTCGTGTCTGACTCTGTGCAACCCCATAGACGGCAGCCCACCAGGGTCCCCCGTCCCTGGGATTCTCCAGGCAAGAACACTGGAGTGGGTTGTCATTTCCTTCTTCAATGCATGAAAGTGAAAAGTGAAAGTGAAGTCGCTCAGTCACTGAGTGACTCCATGGACTGCAGCCTACCAGGCTCCTCCATCCATGGGATTTTCCAGGCAGGTTGCCTGGAGTAGGTTGCCGTTGCCTTCTCCGAAGACTTACTAGGCAGCACTTTTAAGGCAAAATCTGACTAAAGGGAATATAGATATTAACTTCTGATGGACTGAGATTTCCCAATCTTACTTTTCAACAGAATCACTTGGAGATTAATGAAAATATAGATCCCCAGATCCTATTCTCAGAGTTTCTGATTCAGTGGGTCAGTGTGTATATACAGTTGTTTTGAGATTATTCAGAGCACAGTTATGATAGGGAACCTTTGCCAGTTTGAGTAACTGTGGCAACAAAGTAATTATTCTGAATTTTTTGATCTCCTATGTAGGGTCCGCTCAATTTGTTATGAAAAGGTAAACCTTTTCGTTCTTTGTTTAATCAATAGATTAGTCCCAACCTCCTGTTCTTTGTATGGCTTCTTGACTCCTCAGGGGAGTTGTTTGTGTGTCAATTGACAAGCAATCAGCTGGAATGTTCCTTAGAAAACCAGTGTCCTGGATGGACTTGGGTGGATATCAGAAACATTGTACAACTACTTGAAAATATATTTTGCCCAGACCTTCTGAATCATAATCTTAGGAGGGGTCTAGATCTCTATTCTTACGTAGGCTTTAGAGTTCATTTTGAAAAGCAGTTTATTTTGAGAATCTGAATTATACCAATGCGGCAAAGTGTTGATTACTGGTATTGTGTACTAACTGAAGCCGAATCGCCTATTTGTTGTTGTTCAGTCACTCAGCTGCGTCTGACTCTGCATCCATGCACTGCAGCATTCCAGGCTCCCCTGTCCTTCACTGTCTCCCGGAGTGTGCTTAAACTCATGTCCATCGAGTCAGTGATGCCATCCAACCATCTTATCCTCTGTTGCCCCCTTCTCCTCCTGCCCTCAATCTTTCCCAGCATCAGGGTCTTTCCCAGTGAGTCAGCTCTTCCTATCAGGTGGCCAAGGTATTGGAGCTTCAGCTTCAGTATCAGGGTTTCCAATAAATATTCAGGGTTGATTCACTTTAGGGTTGACTGGTTTGAATTACCAATACAGAAATCATATTAGTTTGACTAAGATGATTGAAACTGTTCATTTCACCATTTTATGATTACTTTATGTGATCATTAGATATTTGGTAATGGGCCTAAGTCCTCTAGAGAAGAGCAGGAGCGATCTTTAACACTTAAAGCTCTCAGATACAGCTCAAGGTGAATCTTGAAGTATGGATAGTATCTGAATGTGTTATGGAGTGGTAAGCAGGGAATTCTAGGTGAGGGAAATGAACCGGTGAAGTGATTACCATGGGAACTAGAAGGCCGGGCTAGCAGGACAATGTATTAACAGAGTGCAACCTCTATAGTGAGAAATAATGGAATATAAAATTGCACAGACTGGACTGAGGCCTAGGGAGTGGCTTGAACTTGCAAAAAGAAGAGGAATCATTACAACATTTTTGTGCATGCCCAGGAATAACGTGCTAGTATTTTATTTTGGTATGGTGTGCACAAGTTCAGGAGGCAAGGCTGTGGCAATAATGCAGAATAAGGAGACAGAATTTAGTAGTGGCTAGGGTAGGCTGCCGTCTATGAGGTCGCAGAGAGTCAGACACGACTGAAGTGACTTAGTAGCAGCAGGAAATAACAGAAGGGCAGATTTGGTAAATAATATGTATATTGAGCATGAGCACAATCTGTATAAAAGTAGCCTAAAAGAACAGTATTTCCTTTGTAGATTATTTCAAAATTTTCTGCTTAAGAAGAGACCATCTCATCAGAAGAAGGCAAACAATAGCTATCTCCACAGTTGTGAAATAGCTTCTTTGGTCAAATTGGCTGCTTTTAAAAATGGTCAGCAAAAGCCTTCAGACAACATTAACAAATTTTTTTGTGTGTGCACAGGCAACATTTTTTCAACTTAATCTCAGTTTACAGTCACTCTAGTGGTTTGTTCATGTCACAAGCAGACAGGCATCCAGATAATTTGAGTATTGTGAATAAGCAGGTGAGAGGAATGAGTATACTTAATTGTAAAGCTGCTTGAATAGTTTTTTCTTCTATTTTGCATAATGTTTGCAATTTTTCGATGCTTTATACACACATAGTACTCTTTGACACGGGTTCAACAGACATCCTAGAATTTTCCTGGCTTCCTACCATCCTGCCGCTATGTATCTTAGAAGAGCCACTTCAGAAATTCCCTCTTGGGTGGATCTTTCCTTGGGGGCTCTTTGCATGGCTCACTTTCAGTCTGATGGTTGCTGTTGCTCTTCATTCCTCTTCTCTCACTCGCAGAGTCCTGATGCCACAGGACTTATTCAGCAGAGGTCTCTGGTTCAGGGCAGCAGATGGCCTATGTAAGAATCAGAGGGCTCTTTCTATTACCAGAGGAATGTAAGATGTCAGAGTCCCAGACTAGCGGGGGTTTGGGGAGGTGATCTCTGAAATCTGTAGGTCTTGGAGCAAGACAGGGAAGCAATAAGAGTCAGAAAGGACTTGGAAAAAAAATCTGCTTTGAGATGCAAACATATCAGGACCCAGGTTAACAAAGTAGCTGAACTAAAGTATGAATGTATTTACTTCACATGAACGAGCTTCCAGCTCAGTTCCAGAGACATTCATGCACGGGCATTGGGGTCATAGCATTGAATAAAGCTGGCCATAGCCTTTGCTTTTATAGATCCTTCCCTCAAAATGAGCTCAATTTATGGGGGAAAAAAGGATTTTAGAATGTATACCAATATATTATATTCTTTCACTCTATGGCAGTGACATGTGAATAACTTGAGTCTTGCTAGAAGCAAAGCCTTCAGATTTTATTAGATCCAATAGTGAGTGTTTCTTTATGTTATTAAGTATGAAAATGAAACTGAATTATGGACATATTTGAACATCATGGATATTGGGTGCTATTTGCTTAAAATGGAAACAAAGAACTGTGGGATGAGGTTTTCTTATAACATTTTCTCAGAAGACTTGTCGAATTTGTCTTACTTTTTTCTCCCTTCTTTTTGGAAATCCCGAGGTTGCAATGGTTTTAAGTTTAGGAATTTCTAAGTTTTAATTCATCTCCAGTCACATGTTAAAGAATGGTCCCAATTATTACAGTGAACAAAACAGGAAAGAGAATTTGTCTAATAGTTTCAAATACATGATGCCAATTTAAATTTTCCTTAATGATGAAAACTCCTATCTAGTTATGTGAATCTTTTGACTGAGAGTTGAAGATTGGACTTTGAGCTAATGCTTAGATTAATTTCATCTGATGTTAATCTGCCTTGTGCTCAGTTGCAAAGTCGTGTCCGACTCTTTATGACCCCATGGACTGTAGCCCACTAGGCTCAGACTCTGTCCATGGGATTTCCCAGGCAAGAATACTGGAGTGGGTTGCCATTTCCTTCTCCAGTTAATCTGCCTTAGTGAGTACAATTAAGTCAAATTATAACTTGTGTATGTTAGAGTACACTTTCTGATTCATCTGTGGGCTCCTACAATTCCTCCTTCATTCCAGTGTCTGCTCTGCCATGGGAGAAAATGATAGGACACCACCCCAACAGTGTCCTCTGTTGTAGCTTAGGTTACTTCTACAGGGAAACATTAGTATTCATCTTAGTCTAAGCATCATCTTAACTGAGCATCACTGGCTGGACAGGCCAGTGGCTTGCTGTAAGTTTAATTTCCAGGGTCTTTCCACCCTCTGTCTTGGTCACATCCTCAACTGAAATTCAAGCCTGAGATTAAAAATAGGATGCTCTTAAATCAACCCTTGAAGATGTCTTACCTAAACTTATGACAGTTGTTCTTTAAATATGAAGACTTTGATATTTATGAAAGAAAATGATAATTTTTCAACATCAAGAAACTCTGAAGTATCAGCATTTCCAAGAAGAATGTCATGTCTTTCTTCTTTTGCTTTCTACATGGATGTTTCAGTTCAGTTCAGTCGCTCAGTCTTGTCCGACTCTTTGCGGCCCCATGGACTACAGCATTCCAGGCCTTCCTGTCCATCACCAACTCACGGAGTTCACTCAAACTCATGTCCATTGAGTCGGTGATGCCGTCTAACTATCTTATCCTCTGTCATTCCCTTCTCCTCCCGCCTTCAATCTTTCCCAGCATCAGGGTCTTTTCCAATGAGTCAGTTCTTCGCATCAGGTGGCCAAAGGATTGGACTTTCAGCTTCAACATCAGTCCTTCCAATGAATGTTCAGGACTCGTTGGATCTTCTTGCAGTCCAAGGGACTCTCAAGAGTTTTCTCCAACACCACAGTTCTAAAGCAGATGTTTAGAAGCTGGATAACACTGTTAGAATGTTAATTCATGTTTTGGGTTCAGTTTCATAGCTCAACATCTGGTATTTATTATGGGCTCACCTGCGGTTTATTTCATTTTATTTTTTTTTAACACTATGGCTCATATTTTTAAAGATCATTTAAGACACTGACTTTTGACACTGTTAAGTTCTCTTCTCCCAGGGCAGTGCTGTTAATATCAGATATTTGGCCTTTTTTTCTTTCAGTGCCAGAAACTCCCAGCAGATGTCATTGTAAGGCAGATTTGTTTGGCGAGGCTTTTCTAGAATAGCAAATAGAATTGTCGCCGGTCACCTGTCGTAGGGCTGTGTGTATTGGGTACTGGATTTAATTCATGTAGTCTCACCAGGGTGGGGATTGTTATAAAGATGTAAAGAGACTCCTGGGATTCTTGCTGCCTTTATGTGATTTGGGAAAATTGTTTTCCTTCAGTGTAAATTGGAGAAGAAAGAACAGCAGCCTTGCACTCAAACGTCTCCTGGGCTGTCGAGCTTAACACAAGGTGCTGCTGTGCTCTCATGGTGCAGCAGGGCAACAGGGAGGACAAAGTTGTGGAGACACAGGGAGCTGGGATTTAAAATGAAGCAGGCTTATTGACTTGGGGATTCTATGTCCCCTTTCTCCAGCGGATCTTCCCAACCTAGGGATCGAACCCAGGTTTCCTGCATTGCAGGCAGATTCTTTACCAGCTGAGCCACAACGGTAGCCCGAGAATACTGGAGTGGGCAGCCTATCCCTTCTCCAGTGGATCTTCTTGACCGGGGTCTCCTGCATTGCAGGTGGATTCTTTACCAGTTGAGCTATCAGGGAAGCCCATTGGTTGTTCTGTTTCTAGTTCCTTAAGGTGTAAAGTTAGATGGTTGATTTGAATATTTATTATCTTTCTTTGTTCTTAAGTGTTTCTTGCTGTAACCTTCTCCCTTAGAAATGCTTTTTTGTTCTGTAAGCTTTGATATGTTGTATTTCCATTTTCATTGTTTCAGTATATTTTTGATTTCTCTTTTGATTTCTTCATTGATTCATTGGTTGTTTAGAAATGTGTTTAAGTTTCAAATATCTGTGAATTTTCCAGTTTTAATGCTGTTATTGATTTCTAGTATGGTATGGTAAAAAGAAGATACTTGATATGATTTCAGTCTTTACTTTGTTAAGACTTGTTTCATGACCTAACATATGATCTATCATGGAGAATGTTCCATGAATGCTTGAGAAGACTATATCTAGTCTTCTGACTTGAAGTTGACAAACTGATTGATGGAGAGTTTCCTGGACTGGGGCAGGGGGGCCCATTTTTTAGACTGTATCTTATTGTACTTAATTTAATCTGGCTTCTCAAATCATTGCCAGTATTAAAAATAGGTACATGCTGTGCTTAATTCTACCCTATATCTTAGCAAAATTATGACATTAATGATAGTATTGATGACAAAAGAATCTTTTTTATTTTAGTTTGCTTCCATTGCATTTAATTCCAGAGCTGTTCACATTCAGAGCAATCCTAGGGTGGGAACAAATTATATTTCAAACGGATAAACTCCTTTTGGTGTGATAAAAGTGGAGATGGCAGTTGAATTGGAGAAACGATGGGAGGAGGAAGAGAAGGGGAGGAAAGCAGGCAGCTTACTTCGAAGGTGAAAAAGCACTTCTTGGAATGCAGTTTATTGTATTTTGGTTTCTTTTGATCTCTCCTGGGAAGACATTTGCTTACTTGCACTACTAGTTAAATTAAATAGAACAGTAAATACTTATTATTTAAAGTTAGATCTATACAAACCCTTCCTAGGCATTTTAGTTAAAACTTTTTTTCCCTCAAGCATTTGATCTTATAAAGGAAAATGGCATAATCAGCTTGCGAATAATAGTTTGAAGAAGTATTTATCAGAGTGAGCATATCCTGTGGTAAACAGAGCAAGTGGAAAACCAAATTCCAGTCGCCATTCATTCTCCATCAGAGAAATTTAATTACAGTGGGTATATGTAATTCCTATTTCAAAGAAGGCAGCATTTTTTGAAAGGATAAGAATAATTACTCCCATGTAACTTAAAGACTTTTTCCATTGCTGAGTTTAAGCACCTGGGGAGAATTCCCTGAGCAACTTTAGGCGCATCTGAAAATGGGATTGATCTTTGAGCTTTAGGGCCTCATGCTAGGATTCTGACTGCTGCCTTTTTCTGTTAGTGGGATATTGTTTTGGGGTAAGATCTTACATAACCTTGGCAGAGAGCCCCTCATTTTCTGCTTCTGGGTGAATTGCTGAAGCTGAATTGTTGGTGTTCCGGACTTCATTCCAAACTCAAAGCCTAATGATCCCAGACAGCCTGGAGTGGGGAAAAAGTGTGCTAGCTTCTAACAACATTATTTTGTGAGTCAGGCAGCTTGAGGTCCTGGAAAGGGTGCTGAGCTGGGTGTTAGGAGGTTTTGGTTCTTGTCCTAGTTCTGCTCCGATTGGGTGATTTTTGGCTCCAGCATTTCAATATGAGGCTTCTTTCTTCAAGGCTTAAGAATGTGGTCAGAATTTTACAATTCCTTAGAGAAAAATTAAACCTTAATTGCATTTTTCTTTCTCAGGAATTCTTTCCAGCTTGTTTTTTTTGGGAAGGTCACACTGACATCTGAAATCCAATTTATGCGTTATATTTTAGATACTCTAATATGTATACCCATAATCCACTTTGTTGATGAAGAAAATGGGGCAAAGACAGCCTAAATTTCTATCACAATTTTTATCACATGAGGTGATAACAGAGACCTAAGTTGTTTAAGTTGTTTCTGTTATTTTTTAAATCTCTTCCTAAGAGTTTCCCTATTTAGATAGGATATGGTTTTTGCCATGTGATTTTAATGTGGTTGAAAAGATAGGCCTCTGATAAAGAAGTAGGGGCTCCAGACACAAGGGTGTGGCTGCCCAGGCTGCTCTGTCTTCCAAGGAAGCCTTATGTAGATTTTTTGATTTAACTTAAAATACTATTGTTTCAAGAAAAGAACAAGCAGTAGGTTCTTAGGGCAAAATGTAATGAAGGTCTATGAATCCACATTTATTTTTTACCTTCCTGGTTATAGGTACTCAGTTACCGTCTCCTCCAATACAACTTGTCTTCCATTAAGCTAAAACAGATAAAGAGTTCTCCTCCATTTGCACACACAGTAGCCGCAATAACCTCCAACACACATGCGCGCTTGCGGGTACTAGCTCATGCAGCCCCTACACGTTTCCTTTTGTTCTCACAGGATCCCACGAGGCAGGGCTGATTATTATCCACAGTTTACATATGAGGAAACTGAAGCTTGGAGACATTAACTAATTTACTTAAAATCTTCTAAAACCACGAATCTTTCAGCTATCTTTTGCCACTGTTCGAAATCCTATTTCTCTTGCCTACTCTTGCCTGTTCTCTTTAGTTGTTGTTGAGTATTCATCATTGACTGGCTCCAGCTTGGAAGCAAGATCAGGTACTTTAATTTCCTGGTTTTCATGGAACTTGATGCAGATGAAGACAGCTTAGAAATAGTATATCCCACATAATTCTTCAAAATAGATAATTATGACCCAGTGCGTGAATTTAAGTATCAGGAGAGTCATTTTGTCATATGGACTAGATTTTGGTAGTGTTTACCCTGCTCTAAGGAAAGTCTTAATTGCAAAACTCTATTTACTCAGAAAATAGATGAAGTGGTTATTATTTACAAAAACTTTTTTTTGCTTACAAAGATTAATAACAAAGCCTTTTAAATGTGATTTTTCTCCAACACATTAGGTACTACATGAATGTGTTTAGAATCTCCGAGTTATGGTAGAAAAAGATGATTGTTTTTTGTGTGTGTTTAAAAAAGAGTTGGTGGATGTTAATGGTGTGGGGGTTGTATATGTGGGAACTGGGGATAAACAGGAACTCTCTCTTGTTTCCACTCAATTTTGCTGTGAACCAAAACTACTCTTAAAAAATAAAGTTTACTAATAAAAAACAAGGGGATAAGTTAGAATTACAGCTCTGTGACTTACTATTTGTGTAATATTGAATAAGTCGTCTGAATCTTAGGTTTTTAGTCTATAAAATGAAAATAATAATAAACCCCATACCAATGTTGAGAAGTTTTGCTGAACATAACTACTTACTATCTCTATCTATTGGCTCTTTTTGAGTACTAAAGAGAGGGAAATGCTGGTTCCTTCCCTCCTCAATTCCCTTAGGTTGCATGTGAGGGACATGGTAATTTTAGGCAGAATAGGACTAAATCCAAATATTCTACCTCGTCTTCTGATGCATTTTGTCACCATCCCACACACTTACCAGAAACCCAGCTTGGCATGCAGTGAGAGATGCCCGCTTGTGCAGGTTGTAGCTTGTGTGATCCACTACATGGAGGATGCTCACCAAGTTGGTTGGCAGAAGAACCTATTAGGTGGGTTTTATTTGTTAAGGTCATCCTTGGTAAGCTGTACTGGGCATATTTTCAAGACTCTGTTCAGTTGCCCTGTAATCATTTTCAACAGGTTAAAGCTGTAAGGAGGTCGCAGAAGCAGTGTGATAAGGAACAATAGAGGCCTCTTCATCAGAACACCTAACTGTGCTCTTGAGTCCAGAGGCAGACTTGAAGCCTAGTGGTTCTGATAGGTGAAAAGCTGTGTGCTTTAGGCACGGATGAGCCACTCCCAGAAAAGGATAACTCACTCTATCTCCTAGATGGTTTAATTGCCTAGCTGCCAGATGGTTCCTACAAGAATACCTATTCTACAAAGCAGAGGTTTTTAACCTTGGCATCAAGAACTGCTTTGAGAAGCTGATGCAAACCATAGACCCACTCCTCAGAAGATACACACACACACACACACATTTACAGAACCAAGACAGCCAAGAAGGGTCAGCAAGAACTGTCTCAACAAGCAAAACACACCAACCTTGACAGAAGGTTTTGAATTGAATTTGAGAGAGTGAAACTCTGCTGTAAAATAACTCAGACATTAGAAACACACAAAGAAAAAATATACTGGAAAATGAAACAAGGTAAAGTGCT
Organism: Budorcas taxicolor; assembly: GCF_023091745.1. Lineage (NCBI taxonomy): Eukaryota > Metazoa > Chordata > Mammalia > Artiodactyla > Bovidae > Budorcas > Budorcas taxicolor. The sequence continues at coordinate 28,163,330 of NC_068913.1, read as the reverse complement.
GCTGCTTCCTCTTTAAAAAATGAGTCCCTAAAATGAGTCCACTTCAAAAAAATATTGAACCTAAAAGGTTATTTCTTACTGTGAATGAATGAAATGAGGTTTGGGCTGCCCATAGATATGGAGGTCAAGAGCCAAGAAGGATCAGTAAGAACTATCTCAGCAACAGACAAAACAGAACAACATCAACAACAAAACTACCTAATTCTAATGAAACAAAGGCAACCGGTATTTAAAGTATTTAGTTAAATAATAATTCTTAAGTATATATTCTTCCTTTCCTTACATCACAAGCATATTATCTAGGCTTTAAGAAACATGTCCAGAATAAACAATTACACATTGTAGCAAAAAGAGTGCTTCAGGGAGAAAGTCTCCAGATGGGAAAAATGGAATCAAAAGACTATCTGGTAAGGAAGTTCTCTGGCGGTCCTGTGGTTGGGACCCTGAGCTTTCAGTGCACGGGGCATGGGTTCAATCCTTGGCCTGGGAACTAAGATCCTGCAGGCCACATGGCACAGCCAAAAAAAATAAAATTAGAAACATCTAAAAAAAATACAAAAAGACTATCTGATACATTAGACCATGTGGAGGATTGTTTTGAGAGGGTGTTTGAAAGTGAAGGAAGAATTAGCTATAGTGACATAGAGAACTAAACTGAATAAATAATAAAAATTGCAAGTGGTACCTTCTGGAAAATTAAAAGTTGGGCATGAACGAATTATAGCTCACCACTTGGTTTAGCTGCAGGCAGTTAACGTAGCCATACTAATTTAAACATAGTATGGATCAAGAAAGGGTACCAATTTTCATCTTTCATATTAAGAACTGAATCGATTATACTTAAAATGGGTAAGTCAAGAAATCCCAGCATAAGCACAATTTTTAGAAGAAGATAAATACTTGAAAAACAAAAGGCACTAACAGTGCTTAGTTGGGAGATTGAGCTTAGACTCATGTTAGGCAAGAGACAGCAATTTTTTAATACTACTTTTTAAGGTCATATAATAGATCTTTTCAAAGTCATATAACAGATCTTTTCAAAAGTTATATAATGGATCTTTAAAAGAAATTGTTTTACACAAAACCCCATGTTTCTGGGTCAAGTGCTACACAGAAATCCAAATCTGAGAATACTGGAGTCCAACTCAAGCCCATCTTGGACCTGAGAACCGCTGACCCCTTGCAAAGGCACATGTGTCCTCACTCTCTTTTCTCAGTCAGCCCTGTCCCTCCTTATGCTTTGTGTTTTCCAGGCCTCCTTTTTTGATGAATCTTTGTATTATGGTGTATTAAGAACATTTATTTGGAATTCAATAATTCTATTCAGTTTTACTCCAATTTGTTTCTTTTATTTCATGTTTAGTTTTTAAAAAGCATATATTTAAAAAATCATACATACAGTGTGTTGCTAATCATGTAGCATTTTTTTCTTTCTATCTCTAAGGCTGCCCAAAGGTGTCTGGGGTTGTGTCAACAAAGATAATATGGGCCAACATGGGAAGAGGGATATAGTTGATTTATTGCTTTCGTTCTCAGTGATTTCCTATGTCGCTTGACTTTTTAAACAAAATAGTTATTTCTGTAAAAAAATTAATAACATGATATCTTAAAAGTAGTTTCATCTACTTGCCAACTCGTTTTGAAACTCTTTTGATAAGTGAAATGGTAGTTTTGTCTTTACTACTTTGTGTAACTAATTGCCAGGACTAATTCCTTATCAGGCTTAACTTTTGTGTTTCTATCCAGCTATATCTGCAAACATGTAAGCTTTCTGAGGTCAGATATTTTAATTGTGTGTGTGTGTGTGTGTGTGTGTGTTTTGTTTTCAGAGGCATATCCCTAGTGCTTGGAGTAGAGCCAAGCCTGTGGTAGAAAACAATTTATGAAAGACTACATAGATAAAGAACCTGTTCCACCTTTCACAATAAATAGCATGTTAGCAAAAAGAGTTTCTAAGAAGTGCGTAAATGTTCCTAGGTATTCCTCATACCCTTTTGAAGGTTCTCAAAACACCTTTTCATTCCCTCTAATGACAGCTTTACAAAGCAGCTATCAGGCCCATGGGACTGGAGATTTTAGTTGCATAACTGCCCTTGAGTGTTCCTTAATTCCAGAACTGACCAGTGTAAGATGGGTGTGACGGTGCAGTGCCTCTTCAAAGGAGCAGTAGGGGAAACAGTGACTCATACTGTAGACAGAAATGGAAATGACGGTTCACATAAAAATGTCTACACTTTAGTGAAGCTGAGAGCTTCAGAGGGTGGAGGGCAGAGGAGTGTGGGGTGGGGAGTCCTCATACGTCCACTGCGCATGTCCGGGCTGCGTGGGGTGGGCTGCATGACAGCAGTTCCCAGAGCCAGGGCTCTGACTGTGTCAGCACCACGGCTCCTCGCTTCCCTTTATCCTTTAGGCCCTGGGGATTCCGTCAACTTTGCTTTTCTCTGTAAACCCATTCCTGGCTGTGGAGTAAAAACAACCCTGCTTCCTCCCCAACCCAAGACGTTTTTCTTGTCTCTTTATTCCTGTAGCATTTTGGATACAAGAAAATGTGCTAACTCAGAGCTAATGTTTCAGGTTAGACAGACTTGGGTTTGAACCCTTTGCCAACTTATGGACTTGGACAAGGAACCCAGCAACTTTAGAGTGTCTATTTGTTAATTTGTGATAGTACCTACGTATAGTATCACTGTGAGCTACTAAATAAAAACATTCAGGTAAAGCACTTAGCACAGTGCCTAGCAGTGTGTTAGCTAGTACAGCAGTTATTGTTACAAGTATTTGTTCATATATTTGTCCCCTCTAGTAATGAACCCTTTCCAGGACAAAGATCATGTCTTAGTCTCCTTTGGAATCCCATTTGCCTAGCAACATAACTTGAGTATAGAAGTTGCTCAATAAATCTTTGACTAATGTATAATTGCATATAGGTATTTTTACATGTAATATGTATCACACATATAGATATCTATACTATAGAATGAGATGAAATGGTCCTTTGAAGCTCTAAGGGACGATCCCCTGGAGAAGGGAAGGGCAACCCGCTCCAGTATTCTTACAGGACAATTCCATAGACAGAGGAGCCTAGAAGGCTAAAATCCATGGAGTTGCGAAGAGTTGGATATGGCTGAGCAACTAACACTTAGTCTTAATACTATGGATAGCATTATTAGAATAATTATACATAGCATTATGGAAATTCTGATTTATTTGTATTGGAGATTTTCTCCCACCATAATTGGAACTTTTCCAAGTTAATTATTCTTGGTCTCCAGAAATTGGACCCAGTTGCCAAGAAAGGAGTTGGCATTTCCTTGCATGAGAAATCTACATTCTCTGGGCCACTTTTGGACTCAGCTGAAGAGAGGATGGAGGGCTTTGGGACAGCTTTATCCCTTGGGGCCAGGAAGGTGCTGCAGGTCTTTACGTTTAGGAATCTCTCTTCCATGATGCCCAGCTCCTCCCCAGAGTCAGATTTTTCATGATATGTGACTTGATGGGTGATGACACTGACACAAATGGAAACTCAGGAACCAACTTTTGGGAGGAGAAAAGTTAGCTTCTGAAATTTTGAGTTTCCGTTGATCTTGTATTTAAGTGGATGTTCCAAGAAGACATAGGAGATAATAAGGTTATGGAGGTAAGTGTGGTTGACAACGTCAGATGCTCTGAGAGATCTCAAAGCCTGAGGGTTGAGATGAGCTATTTGAAGTCATTTTAAGCTGTTTTAAGTGATTTCTTTTTGGATATCTGTTCATCTCAAGTGTGCTTATCATGCTGTTTAGCTGGTAAAGAGAATCACATAGTCTAGTTACTATAAAGCTGGTTTTGATTCCACAAATAAACTGGGGAACTGAGAGTACATTCTCAAGGAGATCTACAATACATGCATGCCTCATTTTATTGTGATATAATTTATTGCACTTTGCAGATACTTGATTTTTTACAAACTGAACGCTTGTGGCAACCCCATGATGAGTAAATTCATTGGTGCCATTTTTCCAACTGTGTATTCTCACTTTGTATCTCTGTCACCTTTTGGTAATTCTCATAATATTTCAAATTTTTCATTGTTATTATTTTTGTTTTGGTGATCCAGTCAGTGATCTTTGCTACTATTGTAACAGTTTTGTGGTGGCACAGGCCATGCCCATATAAGATGCAAACAATGGTTGAAATGATAACAAAGCATTTGGAATATTATATAGACTTAGCTGACAAAGCAGCAGCAAGATTTAAAAGGATTGACTCCAGTTTTGAAAGAAATGCTATCAAAGAGCATTTCATGCTACAGATGAAAGTTTGCCCCATCGATGGGGCAAAGTTTATTGTTGTCTTATTTTAAGAAATTGCTAGAGTCACCCCAACAACCTTCAGCAGTCACCCCCCTGATCAGTCAGCACTCATCAACATCAGGCAGGACCCTCTTCCAGCAAAAAGACTTCGACTCATCAAAGGTTGAGATGATCATTAGCAATTTTTAGCAATAAAATATTTTCAAGTTAAGGTATGTACTTATTTTTTCAGACATGCTGTTACACACTCGGTAGACTATATACAGTACAGTGTCAGCCTAACTGTGTGTGCACTGAGAAACCAAAATAATCATGTAACTCACTTTATTGTGATATTTGCTTTATTATAGTGGTCTGGAATATACCTCACAGTATCTCCAAGGTATGCTTGTAGATGTCTGTCTCCACGTACAGGACAATGCCCACTGAAACCTCATTACAGCTTTGACCACCCTTCTTCTGCAACTAGTGGTTTGCAACAGAAATCAATTCTTGGGAATGGAACTGCTGACCTTTGTGAACTTGATTTCATTCATGTGCAGAAAACATATTCAGCTATTTGCAAGTTAAGGCCTGGAAGCATTGGAGCAGACCAAATGTCAGGAAGAGAGAGAAAAAGGAAAAGAGGAGTAAAATTCTAGACAGGAGGTCAGGAGAAGATTTTATGAAAATGGTAAACTAGTATGGAGAAAAGGAAACAGGAGAGGGAGAGAGATGGAATATGCTCAGGAAATCCAAGAAGAGAAATCAAGAAACAAGAGGTTGGGGGGTGGTTAGTGTGGAAAATAATACCTCCTCTGAGGCTTGAGGGCAGGGTGCAGTGGCACAGTGAGAATCAAGGCCATTTTGCAATGAACAGGATATTTGTAAGACTGTCACATTATTGTTCTGTAATTGTGTATCAGTAAGATTACCATTTATCGAGTTATTCTTTGTGCCACACATTCAGTTCAGTAAAGTTCAGTAGCTCAGTCGTGTCTGATTCTTTGCGACCCCATGGACTGCAGCATGCCAGGCCTTCCTTTCCATCACCAACTTCTGGAGTTTACCCAAACTCATGTCCATTGAGTCGGTGATGTCAACAAACCATGTTATCCTCGGTCATCCCCTTCTCCTCCTGTCTTCAGTCTTTCCCAGCATCAGGGTCTTTTCAGATGAGTCAGTTCTTCGCATCAGGTGGCCAAAGTACTGGAGTTTCAGCTTCAACATCAGTCCTTCCAATGAACACTCAGGACTGATCTCCTTTAGGATGGATTGGTTGGATCTCCTTGCAGTCCAAGGGACTCTCAAGAGTCTTCTCCAACACCAATAGTTCAAAACTGTCAATTCTTCAGCGCTCAGCTTTCTTTATAGTCCAACTCTCACAACCATACATGACTACTGGAAAAACCAAAGCTTTGACTAGATGAACTGTTATTGGCAAAGTGATGTCTCTGCTTTTTAATATGCTGTCCAGGTTGGTCATAACTTTTCTTCCAAGGAGTAAGCATCTTTTAACTTCATGGCTGCAGTCACCATCTGCGGTGATTTTGGAGTCTCCCAAAATAAAGTGTACCACTGTTTCCACATCTGTTTGCCACAAAGTGATGGGACCAGATGCCATGATCTTCGTTTTCTGAATGTTGAGCTTTAAGCCAACTTTTTCATTCTCCTCTTTCACTTTCATCAAGAGGCTCTTTAGTTCTTCTTCACTTTCTGCCATAATGGTCATGTCATCTGCATATCTGAGGTTATTGATGTTTCTCCCGGCAATCTTGATTCCAGCTTGTGCTTCAACCAGCCCAGCGTTTCTCATGATGTACTCTGCATATAAGTCAAATAATCAGGGTGACAATATACAGCCTTGACGTACTCCTTTTCCTATTTGGAATCAGTCTGTTGTTCCATGTCTAGTTGTAACTGTTGCTTTCTGACCTGCATACAGATTTCTCAAGAGGCAGGTCAGGTGGTCTGGTATTCCCATCTCTTTCAGAATTTTCCATAGTTTATTGTGATCCACACAGTCAAAGGCTTTGGCATAGTCAATAAAGCAGAAAAAGATGTTTTTCTGGAGCTCTCTTGCTTTTTCCGTGATCCAACGGATGTTGGCCATTTGATCTCTGGTTCTTTTGCCTTTTCTAAAACCAGCTTGAACATCAGGAATTTCATGGTTCGCATATTGCTTAAGCCTGGCTTGGAGAATTTTGAGCATTACTTTACTAGCATGTGAGATGAGTGCAATTGTGTGGTAGTTTGAGCATTCTTCGGCATTGCATTTCTTTGGAATTGGAATGAAAACTGACCTTTTCCAGTCCTGTGGCCACTGCTGAGTTTTCCAAACTTGCTGGCATATTGAGTGCAGCACTTTCACAGCATCATCTTTCAGGATTTGAAACAGCTCCACTGGAATTCCATCACCTCCACTAGCTTTGTTCGTAATGATGCTTTCTAAGGCCTACTTGACCTCACATTCCAAGATGTCTGGCTCTAGATTAGTGATCACATCATCATGATTATCTTGGTTGTGAAGATCTTTTTTGTACCGTTCTTCTGTGTATTCTTGCCACCTCTTCTTAATGTCTTCTGCTTCTGTTAGGTCCATACCATTTCTGTCCTTTATCAAGCCCATCTTTACATGAAATGTTCCCTTGGTGTATCTAATTTTCTTGAAGAGATCTCTAGTCTTTCCCATTCTGTTCTTTTCCTCTATTTCTTTGCATTGATCGCTGAAGAAGGCTTTCTTATCTCTTCTTGCTATTCTTTGGAACTCTGCATTCAGATGCTTATCTTTCCTTTTCTCCTTGGCTTTTCACTTCTCTTCTTTTCACAGCTATTTGTAAGGCCTCCCCAGACAGCCATTTTGCTTTTTTGCATTTCTTTTCCATGGGGATGGTCTTGATCCCTGTCTCCTGTACAATGTCACGAAACTCCTTCCATAGTTCATCAGGCACTCTATCAGATCTAGACCCTTAAATCTATTTGTCACTTCCACTGTATAATCATAAGGGATTTGATTTAGGTCACACCTGAATGGTCTAGTGGTTTTCCCTAGTTTCTTCAATTTGAGTCTGAATTTGGTAATAAGGAGTTCATAATCTGAGCCACAGTCAGCTCCCGGTCTTGTTTTTGCTGACTATATAGAGCTTCTCCATCTTTGGCTGCAAAGAATATAATCAGTCTGATTTCAGTGTTGACCATCTGGGGATGTCCATGTGTAGAGTCTTCTCTTGTGTTGTTGGAAGAGGGTGTTTGCTATGACCAGTGCATGTTCTTGGCAAAACTGTATTAGTCTTTGCCCTGGTTCATTCCGCATTTCAAGGCCACATTTGCCTGTTACTCTAGGTGTTTCTTGACTTCCTACTTTTGCATTCCCGTCCCCTATAATGAAAAGGACATCTTTTTTGGATGTTAGTTCTAATGCCACACATTACGTTCCTTTAATTCTCATGACAATCCTCAAGGCAGGTGTTATCACCGTTTTGCAGAGGAAGAAGCTGAGACCTAGAAAGCATAGCAGCTCTAGATCACACTGCAAGTAGGCAGACATCTTGAGCCCATATATCTGTATGACTTCTTGACCCGTCTTTCTGCCAGTTATGAAAATCTTAGAAAATCTGATGAAAGCAGAAGCTTCTTCCCTCTGATTAAAAAAAAAAAAAAACAAAACAGCCCAAAGGCTCATAGCCATTGCATTTTACAACTGCAGGAATTTTGTGACCACCCCCTCCAGAACCCATGTATGAACGCCTGTGGGTGTGTTGACACATTAAGAGCAATGAGCCAATTTTCAACAAAATAAGCTTGAAATATATGTTAGCTTTCCAGGTTGTCACAATATGGTGCTATTTGTCAAACATGTCTGTAGCTCCAGCCTGAGAACACACTCAGAACCTATTTCCTGGACACAAAATCAGTCCCAGTTATTTACTTTTGTTTTCTCCCAAGAGTATTTCTTGTCGTGCTTTGTTCATTATCTTTAGTTGAATGACTGTGGGCTATTTTTGAAATTGCAAACCATTCTCAGAAGAGTCCATCATTAAGGAAATCCAGAGACTGTGCAGTAGGCTCTGAAAGAAACCCGAAGGGGGTTTTAGAAGGGATCCTGTCCAAGGTTAAACCATGAGATGAGGAACTCTGCTCAAATACGACCATGTGTTGGTTACATGTGCTGACTGTGGTTATTATTTTAAGGACAGTGATGCGTATTTCAGTGTATATGACATTTAAAAATATTACTTTGAAGAGATAGTAAATTTGATTGTTTTAAGTTATCTAGTAAAGTTACTTGCATCAAGATTATTGGAAATATCTAGATCTTTGTCACTTGTGTAGGTACAATTTAGTGTCACTTTAGAGACACGGTTCGATCCATGTGGCAGGAAGATCCTCTGGAGTAGGTAATAGCCGCTCACTCCAGTATTCTTGCCTGGGAAGTCCCATGGACAGAGGAGCCTGGAGGGCTACAGTCATGGGGTCACAAAGAGTTTAACACGACTGAGCGTGTACGTGCAAACTGTCTTTGAAAATCTAATCCTTCAGTGAACCTGTGTAGAAATAGTATATATCTCAGTCACTTGACTTGTTTGTTTGTATAATCTGGTTAATTTTCTTTTTTCTGTTAAAATCTGGTTAATTTTCAATGATCTGAGAAGCTACTGAATAATTATACCTAAATGAATGGTTAAAATCTTTTTCTTATGGCAGTTTTCACTGTATTGTCTTTGCTTCTAAAGCCAGACTGAAATGTTATCCATTCTAAAAATTATTTTTGTTTTGGGAATATGATGTTACTCTTTGGATCACTGGCTCTAGTTCTAGAACTGTTTGAACTCACTTTGGATGTTTAAGTTATCAGTTGTATTGACTGGAAAATTGCGTCTTTCTGACCACATACCCATATGGTGCTTAAAAGCCAGAAACTGTTTATTTTGTACATAGATGTCGGTTAGTAGAAGGGTACGATTAAGATTTCCACAGTCTAATTTTATCCCCCATCTCACTTAAATGGTGACTGACGTTGTTGATGTGTGTCTGTGCCAACATCATGGGCTCCCCTTTTTGAACGGGCTTTAGGGCTGCAGAAGTGGTTATACTTTTCACATTCCAGTTTGAATGTTTGAAGCATGATTCTCACCTTTTCAAAAAACTTCTTCCTCCCTCCCTCCCTCCCTTCCTTCCATTCTGTCTGCCACACGGATACACCCATTCACAAGTCCTTATGGGCAATACAATCCCATCACACAACTCCATCTGGTAACTAATTGTTGGGTCATTGAAAAGATAGGCTTTGGTGCACATGGCTGTTTCAAGTCCAGGTACTTGTTCTAATACTATCACTTTCTTTCTCGTAGAGACAGTGATTCCAGTGTACTATGGCTGATGACCACTGGCTTAAGACAGATAATGTCCTTCGTATTTCCTCGGGATGTTTAGTGTTGGTTCCTGCTACTCAAGACGTGATCCAGCAACCAGCAATATCAGCATGACCTGGGAGTTTGTTAGAAAAGCAGAATGCCAGGCCCCACCCCAGATCTGCTGAATTGGTATTTGTTTTAACAAGACCCACTTGTGCTTGCATGCACATCAGTGTTTGAGTGGCACTGATTTAGATAGTTCTACATAAGCTCAAAGAACTTGACACGACTGAACGACTTCACTTCACATAAGCTCAAATACAAAGAAATTGCAGAAAATGCTGAATTGCTGTATTTGGGTGATGGATAATAGAAAAAAAAAATGTAAGTAGACTGAATAAACACAGCTTTATTTAGCAAGCAGTGGGTATAAATACGTGAAATGGTTAAATTCCAGATATTTGGCTTATTCTCTTTATCCTTTGAAATTGGTTATTTTTCCATTTCCATTGCCTTTCATGTTAAGTTTGGGCTCTGTTCTGACTCACTGACTAAAGCTCATTATCCGAATCAACATTTTAAATTTGCTTCTCTTGGGAGTAAGATTTTGTGGTTTCATCTCATATGAAACCACAGGTCTTGTGAAGTAATCTAATTTCATCCCAAGTTAGTAGCAAGGATTAAGGATGCGACCAACTGACCAAAAACATGTTGTAAACACAATATGCAACCACAGGTCTGGATCAAAAACTAAACATTCAGCCTAGAAATTTACTTCCCAATCTGCAGAACTCTGTAGATCTAGCTGGAGCTCCTGCTAGCATTCTGCTATCTCCTGAGCCATTGTTTGGTAGGATGTTGAAATGGGTCCCTCTTCTCTCTTACTCTCCTGGTGGAAGAGAAAATGGTATAAGCCTTGCAGAAGGCAATTTTGGGAACATGTATCAGAAGCATTCAAAAATGCATATGCTATGATCTAGTAATTCCACTGCTAGAAATGTATTTTCAAATAATCATATATATGGATTTGTAAGTGAAATGGGATGTCAGTTCTATAACAACATGGCTAGAATATCTATAGAAGACTAAAGAATGCTTCTGCTTGCTGCATCACGGGCAGCCCTCTCTCTCTGTCTGCTCTCTGCCCAGCATGCCGCCCACCCCCACCCCCCGCCAACCCCACCTCAATCTTGCCCCTCAAGACTTCCTCAAAACCATGGACGTTCTTGTAGAAAATCATCTGCTACCACTTAGGATTCAGTTTCCTCACTGGGCACAAAGTTTAGGATAAAGGCAGTGTTTCTTAGAATATTACCTATATAGATGACCTGAGTGAGAATCATTTTGCCTGCTTGTATGAAACAAAGATTTCTGGGCCTGAATTATTGCAGCATCCTGTGAATAAAAAAGTTATTTTCTTTTTATGCAGAAGAAACTAAGATTCAGAGAGACTTTCATTTTACACTTGTTGAGAGGTAGAGCTGCAGTTTGAACCCACTTCTGTGGATTTAAGGGATCAGACAGTAAACAGTCTGCCTGTAATGCAGGAGACCTGGGTTTGATCCCTGAGCTGGGAAGATCTCCTGGAGAAGGGCATGGCAACCCACTCCAGTATTCTTGCCTGGAGAATCCCATGGACAGAGGAGCCTGGCAGGCTACAGTTCATGGGGTTGCAAGACTGAGTCACACACACATACACACAATGGACTTAATTCCAGTGCTTGCTTTAGGTGCTGGACAGACAGACCCCTGTCCTTCTGAGGTCACATCCTAGCAGGGGGGACTGTGAAGACTATTGTCATGTGCCCCATGTGGTTCCTTAGAGTGGCTTTTTCGGTGAAAATATTTTGAGAATCTTTACAAAATAGTGGAAGATCTGGTTTTGACTTTTTCTTGTCATTTTTTTTGAGTTATAGAGAATGAGAGATACTGCTCTGCACATATTTAATATTCAGTAGCTACTGAAAAGTGCTACGTCTTACTTTTAAATTACAGACCTCTCTAGTACTATTGCTCTGCTTAGAAAGATGGTGCTGTTCTGTGAACTGGAACAAGACTGACTCCCGTTCTGTGGGTTATGGTTGCTCTGATGTATGAGCCTTGTTTCTTACTCCAGGGAAGTCTGGTTTCCTGGCTGGTAGTTGCAGATTTGATACTGCCTTCAACCTATGCTGCTTTTATCTCCTTTAAACTCTTTGAACTGATTCCTGTTAGGAAAAAATAAATCTCATTTAAAGCATTAAAGAAGTACACCTATTGAGCACTTCTTATATGCCCAGCACTGGACAAAGCGGGGGCAGCAGTGGTGGGGCTACCGAGTGAGCTAAGCACGCAAGAACTAGTGACTTTATGGATTCAGATCACTGTCTCAGTACAGACATGCCTCATTTTGTTGTGTTTCACATTAATATATATATATATATTTTTTTTTCTTTTAAATGAATTGAAGGTTGGTGCAACTCTACACTGAGCAAAAACTATGTGCTCTGTGCGTGTTTAGTTGCTAGGTCGTGTCTGACTCTTTTGTGACCCCATGGACTGCAGCCTGCCAGGCTCCTCTGTCCCTAGGATTCTCTAGGCAAGAATACTGAAATGGGTTGCCATTTCCTTCTCCAGGGAATCTTCCTGACCCAGGAATCGAACCCTCATCTTCTGCGTTGCAGGTGGATTCTTTACCACTGAGCACCCGGGCAGCCCAGATGCTCATTTACCATTAGGAAAAACCCAAGGGCCTTAAGAATTGTGCTAAAATCTACTCAGTCTGTGCTTTATAAATGGAACAACAGAGCCAGGATGACAGCACATCTGTTTACAAGACGGTTTCCTGACTATTTTACGCCCACTCTTGAGATCTACTGCTCAGAAAAAAAAGTTTCCTTTGAAAATATTACTCTCATTAACAGTGCACCTGGTCACCCAAGAGCTCTGATGGTTAATGTTGTGCCTGCTAATGAGATAGCACCTATAGATCAAGGAGTGGTTTCAATTTTCAAATCTTATTCTTTAAGAAATAGATTTTGTAAGAATATAGGTACCTCAGGTAGTGATTCTTCTGGTGGATCTGGGAGAAGTACATTCAGAACCTCCTGGAAAGGATTTACATTCTAGATGCCATTAAGAACATTCTTGATTCGTGGGAAGGGGTCAGAATATCAACAATAACAAGAGTCTGGAAGAAGTTGATTTCAACCCTCATGGATGACTTTGAGGGTTTGGAGACTTCAGTGGAGGAAGTAATTGCAGATGTAGTAGAAACAGCAAGAGACCTAGAATCATAAATGGAGCCTGAAGACGTGACTGAATCGCTGCCATCTCATGATAAAACTTGCACGAATGAAGAGTTGCTTCCTTATGGATGAGCAAAGAATATTATTTCTTCAGATGAAATCGACTCCTGGTGAAGATGCTGTAAACAGTGTTGAAATGACAGCAAGGGACTTAGAATGTTGCATAAACTTAGTTGATGAAGCAGTGGCAGACTTTGAGAAGATTGACTCCGGTTGTTAAAGAAGTTCTATGGGTACAGTGCTATCACACTGCATTGCATGTTGCAGAAAAATCATTTGTGAGTCTATTAGTGTGGCAAATTTCATTGTTTTAAGAAACTGCCACACCCACCCCAGCTTTCAGCAACTACCACTCTGATCAGTCAGTTACCATCAACATCAAGGCAAGGCCCTCCACCAGCAAAAAGATTACAACTCACTGAAAGCTCTGATGATGTTTAGTATTTTTTAGTAATATTTTAAATTAAGGTTTGTACAGTTTTTCAGACATAATGCTTTGCACACTTAACAGGCTATGTTATTGTGTAAACATAACTTTTATATGCAGTTGTTCAGTCACTGAGTTGGGTCCGACTCTTTGAGACCCCATGAACGGTGGCACAAAAACTTCATGTAACTAAGTTTATTGTGATATTTGCTTTATTGTGGTGGTGTGAAACCAGACCTGTCATGTCTCCAAGGGGTGCCTATAGTCTGCTTTTAAATCCTTTCTCCATTTTGCTAAGATTTGATCTAAAATTTAGTTGATTAAGAAAGTGAGCAATTAAGGTGCAATTTTGTATATACGTCTATCTCATTGGAAATGCAGCAGTGTGACAGCCTGCATAACTGAAAGCTCTCCTTCCAAGGAGAAGACCCACAACAGGTTAATTTCCATTGTTAAAACTGTGAACCCATTTTTGGGGGTAAGTGTTGTTAAAGGATCTGGTTGCTTTGGAAATCCTGCCTTAATATTTACTGCTCTTTCATTATATTTGATCTTCAATTTTATGGGCTGCTTTGGTTAGTGATGGTAACACCAGAGAATTATGTAGGCTTCAATAGGATGAAAGGAGGAATGGCACTGATTAAGAATAAGTCGGCTTTTTCATATACGGGAAGGAGGAATAGTGAAGAGGCAGCAACACATCCTTGAAATGACTCAGTAACTTACTAGGGCGTTGTGAAGCCTGGGTAAAAATTAACAAATTGATCTTAATGCATCTTGTCTCATTTTGTTGGAAGGTTGCCCAGTGCCTTGAGATGCTGGTTAATGGGCTCGAATGAGAATCTCTACCAAATGGCAGTCATCTAACATTGGAAAACCATCTCTCTCTGCTATTGATTATAGTGAAGCAAAGACAGAGCAAGGTGGGCCCTTCTCTAGGATGATTTTCACAAAATTTACATTTTGATTTATTGACCACACAAAGAAGCAATCTCCCAAGTGTTGCTACTGCATCTGAGATTTGTCTCACTTGAGATTATAAATGCCTTTGCTGAACACCAGCTCTATCTACTGGAGAAGGCAATGGCACCCCCCTCCAGTACTCTTGCCTGGAAAATCCCATGGACCGAGGAGCCTGGTAGGCTGCAGTCCATGGGGTCGCTAGGAGTCAGACACGACTGAGCAAATTCACTTTAACTTTCATGCATTGGAGAAGGAAATGGCAACCCACTCCAGTGTTCTTGCCTGGAGAATCCCAGGGACGGGGGAGCCTGGTGGGCTGCCGTCTATGGGGTCACACAGAGTTGGACACAACTGAAGTGACTTAGCAGCAGCAGCAGCAGCTCTATCTACACCCATTTAAGTAAATTAGATTAGATTTAAATTCTAAGTCTCTGTGAACTGCTTAAGTTCACCATCGTGAAATGGAAGAAACAAGACTAGGAAGCTGGCCTGACCCTGCGGTCTGCTAGCATGGTTAGGTCACAGCTCTGTCTTTGTCCTGTTCATTCTTGCTGGAGGAGCTGTTGTCCTTTGGCTATTTGTCATATTCCCATCAACAAATCAAGGGGTCTCTTGTGAATATTCATTCCCTAAGGAGTGTTTCATCTGCTAGGACACCAGTTATGCATCATTTTGCATGTATCATCACTTTATATGAAAACTCATGATATCAGGAACCATTCAGTTAGAAAAGGGCCTCAAAATTCTCAGTCAAATCCATGCCTTTCCATTTGGCTCTATAGCCCCACCTTAGGCTCTATTCCTTACCTAAAGACTTTGAACTAGAATGTGGAAGAGTCACACCAAGTCTCTTCCCTTTGCTTATCATTGTCTACTTCCCAAGCGTTGATTACATCCCTTCTGTTTTATTCATTTCTTCAACATACACACATAGACACACACACGATGCATCCTCTACCATTGCTAGTTATTATTTTTAAGTAGGATAACTTGCTAATACTTTTCAAGCAAACTTCTAGACATATCTTGAAAGTGTCAAAAAAAATGTCACAGTATTCCTAGTCAACACATCCATGCATCATATATTAACAGTATTTTGTTCCAGTGGCCTGTGTTTATGAATCTTTTTAAAGCTACCATTTTAGTTTTCAGAGAAATGATATATACTGCTTTTTCAATTCACATTTCATGGATTTACGTAAAATGTCATTGCTTGTACGTGGTTAAAATAGCGGCATCAGAATTTGCAGTTTTGAGAACTAAGAACAAGTGACAGCACAGCACTTCAGAGTGAACGTGTGCGAGGATAGCAGAGGGGAATACAACAGCAGTGAGTGATCAGTATTCCATGGACGTCCGCAGGCGTTAGGTAATCTCGTGGCTTGATTAAGAGAAGATTGGCCAAGAAGGCTGTCATAACTGTGAATAACATTTATGCAAGGTTCATTCTGGGCACACTCTGTGTTAATTTCTGAATATAGTCTCTCATCTAACCTTTAAGGTAACTATGAAAGTTAGACATTAGTAACCCCCATTTATGTAAGGGAAAACTATTTCTGCGAAGTACCTTGTCCAAGATCAAAATGCTGGAAAGTAACAGTTAAAAAATCCCCTAGCTGTCTCCAGAGACCTGATTTTTAACCATCTTGCTATATCATAGTAATTTTTTGACTAACAACTCAAAAATATTATAATTACAGAGAGAATGCAGATATCACTAAAAAGGCTCCATTTTACTAAAGAAATCATTTTCTCTACTTAATGTCCATTTGTTGTTCCTCTTGTTACAGGGATTCACAGAAAAAGTTTTGTTGAAGGAGCCTGGAAAAATACAGGCAGTGACTTTGGAGTTCTGTATAAACGAGGGCAAATAGACCAGATGTCTCCTCCTGCTCTGAGTTATTCATTAGAACATTTCCAGTTGAGTAGCGAGTGATGCCACATTTAATGTAGCCTCAGGACTTCCATGAGGTCTATTAGCTTGCACTTTCCTAAGTTAGGAACACAAAGACTTTATGACAGGCATTTGTTTTCTTGTGGTTCTTTGTACTGTTGCTTCGCTCTGTTAGTTTAAGTCCTTCAGTTTTGATGAAAGCTTTGATGTCTGATTAGAGAGGATAATTAGGATAATTAGGGGAGGTTTGTGGCTTTTATTGGTGATTTAGACAGTGACATGTTTATGGCTAAGCTATGGGATCAACCATATTTCATATTTATATATATATATTCACATCTCTTATGTTTAGGAAAGAATATTCTGAAAATAAGTTGAAAGTAGAAAATTGACCTTGACTTTAGGACATAAGTCTTGGAGTAAGCCAACCATTTGTTTTGGGAGGTTTCTAGAGCTGATGAAGAAAACTGTCTAAAAGTCCTCATCCTTCGTGAATCAGCTGGTGCTATTGCTCTGCACTCTGTTTAATCAAGTCAAGATAATTCTGGGTTTAATAGGTTTTTGGAATCTCCTGTACCTAAATGGAATGCTTTTGCCTTAAGTGAATTTGACACTCAACTCCCTAGAGTGCCTTTTTCATCAGCGTGTTTTCTTCATACCTTTTGCATATTTTCATGCATTAGGAAGTCACTTCTCTTGTGACTTTGAGTGTTGACATAGATTACACGGTTTATCCAGATCAGCCTCTCCTTCCCCTGGTGATGTGCTGGTAAAGGTCTAACAATGGGCTCTTAGTGGGAAGAGACTTGGCCCTGATCAATAGCATTTGGTGATGTACGTGGTAAAAAAAAATCTTCCCTTCTGGCCTATGTGAGGCACCACTGTGGTTGGGTTGGGAAGAGATGTGAACAGTCAGTTCTCACTAGGTAATCTGAGCAGGCAATCTGTCCCTTATCAAGTAGCACAATTGTGTGAGTTCACTTCTGATGTTGACCAGTGGGAATGCAATGAACAGTTGCTCTGGGGGAATTCCCTGGGAGTCCAGAGGTTAAGACTCTAGGCTTTCACTGCTGGGGCCTTAGGGTCCATCCCTGGTCAGGGAACAAAGATCCTGCAAATGTAGCATGGCTTAAAAAAAAAATTTCCTCTGGCAGTGCATCCTTACTGAGTTTTCAAGCTATTTCTTCTCAACTCTTTAACTTACATACTCTTGAGAGTCCCTTGGACTGCGAGGAGATCCAACCAGTCCATTCTGAAGGAGATCAGCCATGGGATTTCTTTGGAAGGAATGATGCTAAAGCTGAAGTGCCAGTACTTTGGCCACCTCATGCGAAGAGTTGACTCATTGGAAAAGTCTCTGATGCTGGGAGGGATTGGGGGCAGGAGGAGAAGGGGACGACCGAGGATGAGATGAATGGATGGCATCACGGACTTGATGGACGTGAGTCTGAGTGAACTCCGGGAGTTGGTGATAGACAGGGAGGCCTGGCGTGCTGCAATTCACGGGGTCGCAAAGAGTCAGACATGACTGAGTGACTGAACTGAACTGAAGTGAAAGATTTCATTTTAGAGCTTATCTGTGTGTAAGTGTGTATGTTTTTTTTTTTTTTTGTGTGTGTGTTTGTGTGTATATATACACGCATATATTGGTGGTGGTGTTCAACCACTAAGTTGTGTCTGACTCTGTGACCCCACGGACTGTAACCCGCCAGGCTTCTCTGTCCATGGCATGTCCCAGGCAGGAATACTGGAGTTGGGTTGCCATTTCCTTCTCCAAAGGCTCTTCCCAACTCAGGGATCGATTCTGCATCACCTGCATTGGCAGGCAGATTCTTTACCAGTGAGCCACCTGGGAAGCCCACACATAAATATAAACAGACATATGCTATTTATTTGTATTAAAATTGATACTCTGTTTCAGGTTTTCATTTTGGGTTTTGTCATACCACATTTTCTTAATGTTTTCAAGTCTTGAGTCCTGTCTCTTTAACTTGTTTTACTCAGCGTCCTGAGTAATAAAATCAGTAATCAATCAGTAATAAAATTGTCTTAGGCGTGAGCCCCTCACTTTCAACTCTTCCTTCCAGTATATCCTCACAGATTTTCCTAGTGCAAACTTACTGTGGTGGGATAGACTTTTTTTTTTTTTTTCAAGAAGGGAAACAACGCAAATGTGACCCCAGCCAGTTTCATGCCAGCTCTTCCTAACCTTTGAACAGGATTTCAAGTGCAAGTGAGATGATTCCATTGATCTTTTAATGATAGAATGAAAGGGGGTTAATTTCTCTTGAAACATTGCCGGTTTTTTATGGCTATCATGGTCTGCAAGTTCCCTGTGTTACACTGGATACTATCAGCAGGATGAAACATGGAAAAATACTACCACCCACTGGTCCTTCCTCCTCAAGACAAGATTTCCAAACGTTGGATAGGTTGGCTCTTCTTGGTAAGGTTTTGGTCCCTTTACAGTTGGTACAAGTAGTGACCGCAGTAGTCAAAATGAAGCCGAGGGTCAAACTTGGAAAATCCCTTCTGCCTCACACATATAGAAATGATAGATGAAATACCATCAAAGCTCAGAAAACAAACAAAAAAGGACAAGTGGCCCCACAACAAAATAAATATTTTGGGGGCCTCGGAATGTTGTAGAAATGCCTGAGTAGTGTTGGCGCTGCTGTCTCTGAGGTCTTCCTCTCATGTCACCTTCCCAACTCGGATTCCCTGAACACCACACTATAGCAACTTCTCTTTCTCCACCCAGACAAGCACTCGCCCTCTTCTCTGCTTCATTTTTATCCTTTGGTGTTGCTGTTCAGTCATGTCTTTCTCTTTGCGACCCCATGGACTGCAGCATGCCAGGCTTCCCTGTCCTTCACAATCACCCAGAGTTTGTTCAAACTCATGTCCATTGAGTCGGTGATGCCATCCAACCATCTCATTCTCTGTCGCCCCCTTCTCCTCCATTCCTCGATCTTTCCTAGGATCAGGGTCTTTTCCAGTCAGTTGGCTCTTCACATCAGGTGAATGAAGTATTAGAGCTTCAGCTTCAGCATTAGTCCTGCCAGTGAATATTCAGGGTTGATTTCCTTCAGGATTGACTGGTTTGATCTCTTTGCTGTCCAAGGGACTCTGAAGAGTTTTTCCCAGCACCACAGTTTGAAGTTCATTTTTATCCTTAGTACTGATTATCCCTTAACATACTGTGTGCCTTATTAATTTATCTTATTGTCAGACCAGGGTGTCAGGTTTAGGAGGACAGGGCTTTTGTCTTTCAAGTATTTGTGAATGAATAACTGAATAATAACACATGTAATGCATTTACCAAAGTAGTAGCATGTGGTAAATGTCCAATGAATGTTGTTGTTATCATTAGTCTTATTATTAACATACAGTTCTTAGTGTTGGCAGAATCTGATGTTTCCTGTTTTCTACTTCATTTCTGTCTGTCTCCTCCATCCCTCAGCTGCCTTTATGTCTATTTACTACCCATTTTTCTCCACGATTCTTTCTTTCTTCCTCTTTGTCCAGTATTGAAGCCAGTGCCCTGTGTGTGTGGAGAATAGCACAGGCCCCTGCAGACCCTCAGTTTCTGAGTTCAGGCTGTTTGTAGGTATCTGGTGGCCGATAGGAGAGGGCAGTGGGAGAATAAGGGGGCTCCTGGCATTGGTAGGGCAGGAAGACCCCTCCTCATCCCTCCTCTATCTCAACGTCACTGCTGTGTCCACAGGGTTATTTAGCTTCCATGAGGTCAGAGCCTAAGGTTCTTGCTGATTCATATCAAACTACACAGATAAAGTACAATCACAGTGGACTGGTGATTTGGGGACACATTACTTCTGTTTAATAAAACCTGGGCTTTTTAAAATTTGTATTTTTTTGATTGAAAAATACAGTTAATTTATAATGAGCCAGTCTCTGTTGTATAGCAGGGTGACTCAGTTATACACATGTAGACATTCTTTTTTTAAAATTTAATATTTTTTCCATTATGGCTTGTCACAGGATATTAAATATATTTCCTTGTGATATGCACAGTGGGACCTTGGTGTTTATCCATCCTATATATAGTAGCTTGCATATGCTGATCCAAACTCCCAGGCCTTCCTGCCCCACCCTCTTGGCAACCGCAAGTCAGTTCTCTATGTCTGTGAGTCTATTTCTGTTTTGTAGATAGAGGTTCATTTGTGCCATATTTTAGATTCCATATTTTATGATTTATATCCTATGTCCTTCTCTTTCTGACTGACTTGATTTAGTATGGTCATCTCTAGGTGTATCTGTGTTGCCGCACATGGCATTAGTTCACTCTTTTTTATGGCTGAAGAGTATTCCGTTGTGTATAGGCACCGCATCTTCTTTATCCATTCATCTGTAGATGGGCATTTATGTTGTTTCCATGTCTTGGCTATTGTGAAAAGTACTCTATGAACATAGGGGTGCATATATCTTTTTGAATTATAGTCTTGTCTGGATATATGCCTAGGAGTGGGATTGCTGGATCATATGATGGCTCTATTTTTGGATTTCTGAGGAACTTCCACACTATTTTCCATAGTGGCAGTACCAACTTATATTTCCACCAACAGTGTAGGAGCACTGTATTTTTTCCACACCCTCTCCAGCATTTATTTGTAGACTTTTAAAAAGAAATTTGTGGGAGGAAGAAGCAAGATACAACCTATAACCAAGATATAGGAGGGGTACAGGGCATCAAGAACTCGATTTTAGTACTGAAGCAATTTATTTTTTAATTAATTAATTTATTTAAATTAATTTATTTTAATTGGAGGCTAATTACTTTACAATATTGTAGTGGTTTTGCCATACATTGACATGAATTAGCCACGGGTGTCCATGCGTTCCCCATCCTGAACCCCCCTCCCACCTCCCTCCTCATCCCTTCCCTCAGCGTTGTCCCAGTGCACCGGCTTTGAGTGTGCTGTCTCATGCATTGAACTTGGACTGATGATCTATTTCACATATTCTAATATACATGTTTCAATGCTGTTCTCTCAAATCATTCCACCCTCACCTTCTCCCACAGAGTCCAAAAGTCTGCTCTTTATATCTGTGTCTCTTTTTCTGTCTCGCATATAGGGTCATTGTTACCATCTTTCTAAATTCCATATATATATATGCATTAATATACTGTATTGATGTTTTTATTTCTGACTTACTTCACTCTATATAATAGGCTCCAGTTTCATCATTAGATGAACTGATTAGAACTCAGTTAAAACTGATTAGAACTGATTCAAATGCATTCTTTTTAATAGCTGAGTAATATTCCACTGTGTATATGTACCACAACTTTCTTATCCATTCATCTGCTCATGGACATCTAGGTTGCTTCCATGTCCTGGCTATTATAAACAGTGCTGCGATGAACATTGGGATACACATGTCTCTTTCAATTCTGGTTTCCTCAGTGTGTATGCCCAGCAGTGGGATTGCTGGGTCATATGGCAGTTCTATTTCCAGTTTTTTAAGGAATCTCCACACTGTTCTCCATAGTGGCTGTACTGGTTTGCATTCCCACCAACAGTGTAAGAGGATTCCCTTTTCTCTGCACCTTCTCCAGCATTTATTGCTTGTAGACTTTTGGATCGCAGCCATTCTGACCAGCGTGAGATGGTACCTCATTGTGGTTTTGATTTGCATTTCTCTGATAATAAGTGATGTTGAGCATCTTTTCATTTGTTTGTTAGCCATCTGTATGTCTTCTTTGGAGAAATGTCTGTTTAGTTCTTTGGCCCATTTTTTGATTGGGTCATTTATTTTTCTGGTATTGAGCTGCATGAGCTGCTTGTATATTTTTGAGATTAATTCTTTGTCAGTTGCTTTGTTTGAAGCAATGTATTTTCCCTGCGTAAGACAATAAACACAGCTTCTCCTCCCCAAAGAAATAAGAAATTGTGATATTGGCTTTACTATCTGAGGCCCTCCTTTCTTAGATTCCAGTCACAGGCAGGGTATAAGCTGTGTTGATGGAAGGATAAAATGATGAATCCCCTGCATTTGATGAGAGGGAAGCTGTCAATTTTTCTTGGTAAGAAAAAAGTGAAACATGTGGCTTGTCCCTATTAGCACTTTGTGAAATTTATTGTGTCCTTCACAATAGTCCTCAGCAAATGGGAAACATATTTTTAAGAAGTGACTGAGGGATTTTATCCCTCGTAAATAGTAGGATAGTTGGTTGAAGGAATGAGAAAGTTAAGAGCACCAAGAAAGCATAGTGTTCAAGCTGAGTCTTTCTGTTTTGAATTTTAATAAAACAAAATGACCATAAAAGTAGGTCAAATCATCATTCTCCATGCACCTAACTACTGCCTTATCAATGTATGTTTACTATACTGATTTGTTTCAAGGTGACATTCATCTTTGCTAAATCTCAGCAGAGAAGATGAAGTACTGAGATCCTCAGGTAGCAGCAGAAAGTGGGAGATGTTGACCAGAGGCCTCTGAGACATGAGAAGAGCTCTCTAGGGTAACTTTCTCTGATAATTACTCTGCTTCATGAGCACTCCCCACCCTGGCTGATGCCCAGAGCTGCTTGGAGCCACAGCTCTGGGTGCTTGAGGTAGTGGTGAAGATTGTTGAGAAATTTCACGAAGCAGGAACTCTTTCCACAACAGGTAGCCCCATGTTTAGGGGTGTTGGCTGCCCATCAGTTGTGGGGAACCATTGCCTTTTGGTGCTGGGAGGAGCCTTGAAACCTGCTCCACTCTGCTTCCATTGCTACAGCCTCTGAGGCTAGACAGGCCAGTCTATTTAACCAGCCATGTGATTCTCTAAAAGTTGCTCAAACATTCTGAGCCTCAGTTTCTTCAGCAATAAGATAGGAACAATGCTTGCTTGCAGTGTTGTCCTCCTAGAGGACATTTAATTAGTTAAAATTTTTTTATTAAGCATCTACTATGTGCCAGACCTGTGTTGTGGTTGTTCAGTTGCTCAGTTGTGTCCAACTCTTCGTGACCCCATGGCCTGCAGCACACCAGGCTTCCCTGTCCTTCACTACTTCCTGGAGTTTGCTCAAACTCTTGTCCATTGAGTTGGTGAGGCCATCCAACCATCTCATCCTCTGCTGCCCTCTGCTTTTGTCTTCAATCTTTCCCAGCATCAGGGTCTTCTCTAATGAGTTGGCTCTTTACCACATCAGGTGGCCAAAATATTGGAGCTTCAGCTTCAGCATCAGTACTTCCAATGAATATTCAGGGTTGATTTCCTTTAGGGTTGAGTGGTTGATCTTGCTGTCCAAGGGTCTCTCGAGTCTCCTTCAGGCAGTGCAATTCTAAAGACCTGTGTTAAATGATGGGAATACAAAAGTGAGCAAAAGAAATACTGAGCTTGCTCTCATGGAACTTATAATCCATATTAAATGGTGACTGGTCTCAGAAAATGGTAGCTATCTTATTATTCATTTAAAAATGAGGGTGTTGCAGCTAAGAGGTTAAGTGACCTGCTCCAAATTTCAGTTTCTCCTGATATAGGCAAGACTTGATATTTTGGCCTATAATCTAAAATCAAATACTTTTCAGAGAGGTCAGTCATGGTGTCCAGAGCCTTTGTGATGAGATGGACATTTTGATTCATTTGGAGGCAATATTTCCTAACCACACCTCTGGCTAGCATGAGTGCCCCTAGCATGGCCAGGTATTACCAGGTCAGACTTACTTCCCATGGAATTCTCCAGGCCAGAATACTGGAGAGGGTAGCCTTTCCCTTCTCCAGGGGAATCTTCCCAACCCAGGGAATGAACCAAGGTCTCACCTGCATTGCAGGCAGATTCTTTACCAACTGAGCTACAAGGGAAGCCCAACAATGCTGGAGTGGGTAGCCTATCCCTTCTCTAGCGGATATTCCTGACCCAGGAGTCAAACCAGCATCTCCTGTATTGCAGGTGGATTCTTTACCAAGTGAGCTATCAGGGAAGCCCCTTACTTCAATTAGAATAATTTAAAAAATTATTAGTTCATTTTATGTGAAGTTTGTTATCCTCTTGTAGGTTCTTAGAAAATCTGCACCAAAAAATCAGTACTATAAATCATAGGCTTAGGGTTAAATGAGCTTTGTTTTGCCTGGACCACAGAAGTGGTAAGGAGAATGATGTCCATAATGGAACACAATGACTCCCATTAGAAGACTCATATGAGAAATGTGACGCTTTAGAGCCCACAAATTTTTTACTTTCTCCTAACAACTGAGAACCATGAAAATAATGGTTTGCCTCTTTTGCCAAATCTGCACAAAATTTTGGATTCAAAATTAATGTCCAGTCACAAGGAATGTATATGTCCTTGAGGTTAGGGTATATGTTTTCTTTCGCTTCTTTGGTTCCAGTGTGTTTCATGTATATGATTTTATTGTCTGTATGTCCTTTGATGTGAAGTGAAAGTCACTCAGTCGTGTCCAACTCTTTGTGACCCCATGGACTATACAGTCCATGGAATTCTCCAGGCCAGAATACTGGAGTGGGTAGCCTTTCCCTTCTCCAGGGATAGGCCAGAGATGTATGTCCTTTAATCTGAGTTAATTGCCAGAAGAATATGTTCAAAAAACCCAACAACAACAAAAACTGCTTTCCTTTGTAGGGCAGAGAGTGCCAGTACAGGAAAGATAGAAGCAATGAGGGGGACAGTGGGGAAAAACATGAATGAGGACGATCCCTGGACAGTTTTTTTGCTGTCGACCTCTTTAAGGCTTTCCTGATGGCTCAGTGGTAAAGAACTCGCCTGCCAATGCAGGAGATGCCAAGAGACGGGGGTTTGATCCCTGGGTTGGGAAGATCCCCTGGAGGAGGGAATGGAAACCCTCTCCAGTATTCTTGTCTGAAGAATCCCATGGAGAGAGGAACCTGGCAGGCTACAGTCCATGGGGTTGCAAAGAGTTGGACACAACTGAGCGACTGAACAAAAAACCCCTTTTCACTTCCTGTCTGCTCCTAATGAATGTAGCCCAAGGACCTGTGACCTCTTGTTTGACCTGGATCCAGTCTCAAAACAGCCCTTTCCTTTGGTCGCTGTGTACATTTGCAGGCATATTGGATAAGGCACAGCAGTTAGAAACTTTTTGGTCCCATATTTCCTGTTTGTCTAGATTTGCAAGCACAGTTTTATCTCAACTTCCAGCACTTTTGCTGTGATAATTAGGATTTTCTTCTTCAGGACCAGAGCTACCTTTCCCCTTATTTTCTTTCCCTTTGTGCACCAAGTGCTCTTCAGATTTCTGCAGAAGAGCATGTTTTCTGTTCACTGCTTTTCCCTTCTCTGCTTGTTACTATCGAGAAGGGAAATACAAATAAAATATTTGGACCCAACTCTTAAGCAGAAATATGTTTTGAGCAAGTAGAGCTATAAAAACATCATAAAACTCCCCAGATTTACCCCAGCTCTCCAGCCTGGGGACAGAGTGAGGCCACAGTAAGAGTCACAGAACAGCCCGTTTCTGGCCCAGCTCAGTTGGTGATATGCCTGCAATACAAAGCTCTTGCTGGTGGAAGGGGTCGCTGGGTGCCCCACCATACACTCACCAAAGGTCATGAATGATCTGCTCTCTTTTGCCCTCAGGGGTCCCATTGTCCTGTGTTTCTCCAGGGATCCTCTCCTGCCTGTAACTCTGAGGACTCCTTTTGAGGACCCTCTTCCCAGTGCTCCATCCTCCTGGCCACAGGCTGGGGGCTGTGGTTGGAGCAATTCCTCTGCTCCCATCCCACTGTCTCCAGGCTCCCTCTGATCAGGGCTGTACCCTGTTACCAGGTACAAAGCCCGAGTACCTATGTCCTCAACTGTCCACAGGCCCTCGGGCATGACTGTCTTTACACTTCACCTGCTCATTAATTTACTGGACTAGTGTGGAGACTGCCATATGCCCAGATTTATTGTCCCTTTTCCGTGTAATTGGGCTGCCTAGCTAGAGCCTACCTTTTCCCTCTCCCCTGCAGCTAGGTTAAGGTCATGGTGCTGAGAGCTCACTGATGGGATATTTGGGTTGACATTTTTGGTCACTTACTTGAAGAGAAAGTGTTGGCCTTATATTCATACATCATTGTTCCCCCTTTCCCCTGGGGGTCAGTCACACTGATGAGGACAGAAATTTGAATTTTGGAAAATATGTATCTGCCACTATGAACCTGACAACATCTCACTGCCTAAAAACTTTTATTCTGAGGTTGGCAGTGATATGAATGAACGTGATTTTCTGCTGCAGTACAAGAAAATGTATCAACATTTGGCAGTTTGGCATAACTCAGTGAACCAGTAATTTCCAAAGGGTAGATGCATGATGTTATGAAATCACACAGGGGTAAAAGAACCCATGTGTGGAAAACATGTAGTGTAAGATAAAAAACTTTGCTTTTCTGTTTGATAATTTTTGATATAAGTAATCAGTGTGCAATCACCATTATATGGATTTTAATGTGACAGAGTATAAAAAGTTCATTGATAAGGTTTCAGATTTCAAATTGCAACAACCTTTTTAGAAAATACCACTTGAGTTTTGTTCTTTATAGTATTAAAGAACAACACAACCATCTGGAAAAGCTATTATACTACTGTCCCTTTTCTCAGCTATATAGTTGTGTGAGGCTAGATTCTCTTCACACACTTTAACTAAAACAACCTTCTGCACTAGATTGAACATTCAATCATCACCAGCACCACCGTCATCATGTCGCCTATTATTAAGCCAGACACAAAAGAGATTTTAAAAAATATAAGTAATGCCAGTCTTTACACTTTTTTAAGACATAATTTTTAAAAAATAAGTTAAATTGTGTTAGCATACAATAGGTTTATCATTGCTTTAAAAAAGAAATGAGTGAACAAATGTTAATAAATAGTTTTTCTATTTTTGAATACAGTCAGTGTCAATAGATACTTCCCACATAAACAGATTTCTCTGGGGTCCTCAATAATTTTTGAATGTAAAGGTGTCCTGAGACCAAAACATCTGAGAACCCTTGCCTTCAATGATGGCAGAGCTACATGTTAGACTCACCTGGGACCACTGAGTGAGCTCTTAGAACATAGCAATCTCCTTTCAGATGTGGTATATGAGAAAATAAGATACCTCTATTTTGTTTGAGATGCTTGTATATTGGGGCCACTTTACTACAGCATCTTGGCCCATATTCTAAATAATATATTAATATTAGTCTAGAAATTGATCTAATGTACACAATTAGAATCATTATTTCCTTTTAGCCCTCATCAATGTCCCCAAATTGAGCTTGTGTATCTGGACTCTTTATCAAGAAGAGCCTGGATAGTTGACCAATGACTTTTTCCTTAATTTTTTAGGCAAAATCATTGTTGGGCGCTTGTTCATCCTAACATATCAAGTCAGTTGTCCTTTTCGTGAGGGACCTCTGGATTCTTAAATGGTGGAATTTTTAAGAAGTAAACTGCCCATGTCCATATTCTGGGATCTCTTTTGCATAAGGTTTTAATCTTCATTCTGTCTGTTCTCTTAATGTTAATATGTTTGGCCTTGTTCTTATAGTAATAATATTTTTTTTCTGAAACAACAATGAAGACATGTGTTTTTACAAGTCCAGAGTCTAATCCAGGACCATGGAAGAATACTTGAGTGTGAAACTTTCTGAAAAATTCATCATTGTTCATCATGTTTATAATAAAAGTCCCTAGAATACGAAAATCACATTTCACTAATTTCCCTTTACTAGACTTTCTGGAAACCTTTCCAAATTCCATAGCGTAGAGTGATTTTTCTAGTCTCTGAATCTTCTTCAGCAGTTCTTTCTCAGTTAATTATGTTGGCACATCCTGTCACTGACTCGCCTTTGGTTGTCCTGTTTCCTGGCTCTACATGTGTGATCTGTCTGTCCAGTGCGGTAGTGATGTGCCCAAGGGTGTCAGTCATCATTTATTTATCTTGTATCTGGGTATCCTATAGCACGTGTGTGCATGCATGTTCAGTCGTGTCTGACTCTTTGTGACTCTATGGACTGCAGCCCACCAGGCTCCTCTGTCCATGGAATTCTCCAGGCAGGAATACTGGAGTGGGTTGCTATTTCCTCCTCCAGCAGATCTTCCTGACCCAGGGATCGCATCTCTTGCGTCTCCTGCATTGGCAGGTAGATTTTTAAACACTGTGTCATGTCTCCTATAGAGTCCTAGGTTAATAATGAAGCTGAATTAAACAGGCTTGGATGTCATTTCCTTTCCTCATTGAGTAGCAAAAGAGACACCTTGAGGCAAGGAACCCTGAGTGGAGTTGTCAGGTGCGTGTGGTGTGCTTTCTGGGACAGTAAGAAAATTCCTCTGCCCTGCCTACAGATTTCTGCCCCTGTCTTCCCTCCACATTTGCTCAGGGATGTCTAATAGCAACTTTCTGAGAAACTGTTAGGCTGAAAATAGAGTGAGGGGTTTTTCTTTTAAACTTCTTTATTGAGGTATGATTGACATACAAAAGGCTACAGATATGTAATGTATGCAGCTTGTTACGTTTGGAGATAAGTATGCACCTTAGGAAACCAAAGTCACTATTAGGAACAAGGTATTTAAAATGCAGATGTCTATCAGCAGGGGCAAGATAGTGGCTTACACTCACAATTCCTAACTGGTTCTTTTCTAGAAAAAATTAGTGGAGGGTGGAAAATGAATAGAATGTCTGAGATGAAAAAATATGCTAAAAAGGAAAGCAATGACCTGATTTATACTTTAACAGATCAGCTCTGGTCTGGACTAGCAGACTGAAGAATCAGAGGATATTTCCTTGAGTTAGAATCAGACGTGGCTGAGACTCTGTTCTAGGAAATGCCTGGCCCAAATCTTAACTCTCTTATTACAAACCATGTGACCTTAGGAAAAATACTTCATTTCTCTGGGTCTGAGAACTCCTACTTAGCTAATGAGATTACTTCTTGGCTTATTGTGAAGATTAAACGAGTATCTAATAAATATTAACTATCGGAGGGCCCTTTTCTTAGTTTAAACCATCCTCACTGTAAGTAAGAATAAACCTGTTCTCTCAGGAATGATGCGGGAGGTGAGGGGTGGGGCTGATGCCTGAGAGATTGCTGTTTCTTCCCTAAATGCTTTCTTATTAGGGGCAGTGGTCCTCTGACTTTTGGAATAGAGGAGTTGCTTTTTGTTTTCCTGAAGGTTTGAAATCGCCAGGATGTAAATATGAGGGGAGATGTGGATAATGAAAAATGTCTGAGCAGGTTGAAGTGAGTGTGGGGAGGATGGCACTGATGTCTATGAGAGTGATCTTGCCCCAGAAAGGAACCATCTAGAATGAGCCACACTTGACCCTTGAAAAACATGGGCTTGAATTGCAAGGATCCATGCATATGTTGATTTTTTTTTGTCAATAGTAAATACTACAGTCCTATGTGGTCCTGGTTGGTTAAATCCAAAGATGTAGAACTATGGATGTAGGAGGCCAACTGTAAGTTATACTTGGATGCATACTCTGGCTGCAGAGGGTCAGCACCCCTAAGACCTCTTTATTTTTTAAGGGTCAACTGTAGTTCCTTGACTCCTGGGAATTCCACCAAGCTGTGAAAGGAGGCTAACCCTGGAAGAAAGATAGGTATAGGCTTATCCCCACTTTAGAATTTAGCCCAGTGAACTGACTTGAAGGAAAGTCATGCAGACGGACTCCAAGGCACATGCTCTTTTGATAACTATGCTGCCTTTCCTGCACACTTCAGAAATGAACTGAACAGTAAAAGTGCTGAAATCCAAAGAATATTCTAGAAGTCCATGTGAAACCTCTCAGAAGTAGATTTGACCTGTAATGTAGGGTGGGGGTGACCTTTCAAATAGTTTAGAAATCTAATGTTTATGTTACATCAACTTTCTCATAGACCTCACCGCCTCTGAAGACACAGCACTTCCTGCCAGCTCCCAAAACACCCTTGAAGTGGTGGGCATCGTGACTCACGGTCAGGTAAACATTCCTTTTAGACACATATCAGCAGATTTGTTATTCCATTACTGTCCAAACAGCAGAAAACCTCAGGAGGTAAAATCGGATTAGTGTTGAAGAATTCAGTCTCACCTGTTCTCTTTTATTCAAATCAAACTTTCAAAACATTCACTGTGGGGAGTTCATTTTTGCTTCCAATAAGGGATAAGGGAAGGATGTATGGCAGGTCTCAGTCTTTGGAGTCAAGCCTTATTTTGGAACTGTTTCATTTTGAAACCACACCTAACTCGCAGCAAGGAAATCATCTGACATAAACCACGACCACTTGCATGTGTAGAAAAGGAAGGAGTTGGCATCAAACAGCACAATGTATAAGGGTAATCAACAGAATTCTATAAAATGTCCATTAGCTACTCAAGGTGGAAAAATGGCTTGCTTGCAGTGGAAACTGGTAATGTGGGTCAGTAAAATGGCTAGATTCATATACCTTAGCCATAAATCTCATGTCATAAAATCACAGCCAATGACCAGACTCTTATACATAATTTCCTGAACTAATCTGTAAATAGTATAAAGTACTATAATATCTGTAGTGTACACTGGATTAAGGGAACATATATTTTAGATCAACCATAGAAGCTAAAGGTACTAGTACACAGTGAGAGTCAATTACATATGTGTTGATTGATTTCATAGTTTGTTAAAATGCTGCAAATGTTTGAGTAGTCCCCGAATTTTAATTTTTTTAGTTTGCAGAGTAAAAGATTTTCTTTTATGTATTTATTAATTTAATAAATACTTAAAGCATCTAAACCAAGCACTAACTCCGATTCTTACTGGTTGATTAAACTTTGGCAGTTACCTAACCTTTCTGCCTCAGTTTCCTCATATGTAAAATCAACCTCCTAAAGTTGTTGCAGCTATTAAATGGATGAATACCTATGAAGTGCTTAGAATATTGTCTCAGTGGTAGGAGACACATCTGTTAAGTTGCTGCATACTATTACTCTAAAGTTTAGAGGCTTAAAACAACACATTTATTATCTTATAATTTTTGTGGATCAGGAATCTGAGCATGGTTTAAGATAAGTCTTCTACTTTTCAGGCTGAAATCAGGGTGTCCCCTTGGTTGTCACTGCAAGGCTCAGCTCTGGGAAAACCTGCTTCCAAGCTCATATGTGTATTTGTTGGCAGAATTTAGTTCCTCCATAGCTGTTGGCCAGTGATTACCCTCAGTTCACTGCCATTTGGGTCTTTCCAACATGGCAACTTGGTTTGTCAAAGCATGCAACATGAGAAGTCAAGAGATTAGAATCAGCAAGCAAGCTGCAGTTCATAGCTTTTTACAACCTAATTAGGGAAGTGATATTCCATCACTCTTGCCATATTTATTGATTAGATATGAGTCACTAGGCCCGGCCCACACTTAAGGAGATGAAATTACACAATTCCAGTGTGACTATCAGGGGTAAGCAATCACTGGAGTTCATGTTAGAAGCTGCCTACCACGATGGTGAACAATACACATTTGAGGATTACATGCTTATTGGGGGAGAAAGACGTTAAAAAGAATTCTAGAATAAAATAGCAATTAGACATTGTGATAAGCACTATGAATTGGAAACACAATGTTTGATGACAAATTACAATCTTGATATCT
This sequence comes from Budorcas taxicolor, assembly GCF_023091745.1. Lineage (NCBI taxonomy): Eukaryota > Metazoa > Chordata > Mammalia > Artiodactyla > Bovidae > Budorcas > Budorcas taxicolor. The sequence continues at coordinate 28,131,575 of NC_068913.1, read as the reverse complement.
GTTTTGAGTTGGTATTTTTCAAATGAAGACATCTTTGAGGAAATAATTTTTAGTTTCAGATGTGAAGGGTGAGTGAAGTGAGCCAAGAGTGGAGTCAGGAGAAAGGTGAGCCCTTCAGAAGAGTGAATAGATGGTGTGTAGGCCCTTGAGGGAGGGGAACACCTAGAGTTGGCCCCTCCATGTGGCTTGGGATTATTTTCTCTGCACATGGCTAGTTTCTGGGATAGAGTGCTCCAAGAGAAGAAAATAGAAGCAGCAGCTGCATTCCGGTCAACTTAACAGGCATCCCTTCCACTGTATTATATTGATCAAGGCAGTTACAAACCTATATCAGAGTCAAGGGGTACCAAGCTCTGCCTTTTGATGGGAGGAGGAGCATGCTTATATCAGAACAGAAGAGTTGTTTGGGACTCTCCAGGACAAAGAACCACATCTGATGATTTTAGCAAGAGTCATTTATTTTCAAGTTAAATATCAGATAAGAAAGAAAGCAAAGAAATCATGTGTGGGTCCCTCTTTGAGACCCTTGGGTAGGTTGGGAAGTGAGACTTAGAGGGAGGCCTGGAGGAAGACAGGGGTGAAGAGAAGACGTTAAAGTGATGTTGTGTGTTTTCAAAAGCAGAGACATTACTTTGCCGACTAAGGTCCGTCTAATCAAGGCTATGGTTTTTCCAGTAGTCATGTATGGATGTGAGAGTTGGATTGTGAAGAAGGCTGAGTGCCGAAGAATTGATGCTTTTGAACTGTGGTGTTGGAGAAGACTCTTCAGAGTCCCTTGGATTGCAAGGAGATCCAACCAGTCCATTCTGAAGGAAATAAGCCCTGGGATTTCTTTGGAAGGAATGATGCTAAAGCTGAAACTCCAGTACTTTGGCCACCTCATGTGAAGAGTTGACTCATTGGAAAAGACTCTGATGCTGGGAGGGATTGGGGGCAGGAGGAGAAGGGGACGACAGAGGATGAGATGGCTGGATGGCATCACTGACTCGATGGACGTGAGTCTGAGTGAACTCCAGGAGTTGGTGATGGACAGGGAGGCCTGGCGTGCTGCAATTCATGGGGTCGCAAAGAGTTGGACACAACTGAGTGACTGGACTGAACTGAACTGTATGTTTTAGGGACTGGTCCTCTGGAGAGGGTCATGATAGAAGTAGGCTGGTGGATGAAACACATTTCTGAGAGATGGAAACGGAAGGAATTCAGAGTACATATTTGGGGGAACTGAGCTTTGATGGGAGAAATTTTTCCATTGTCACAGGAAAAAAAGGATACAAGTGGTGTTGAAGGCTGACTTTTCATTAGTGTTGGGGATCCCAGGTAGTGTAAACAGCAACACACAGCTAAGTGGGAGTACTCTGAGTGCTGAGACATTGTAGGGGAGAGAGGAAGAGGGCTGTTGCCACAGATGTGGCTGAACCCAATCCAAGGAAAGATTTTTTTTTTTTAGTTTAATTAGTGTGTTGTTACCTTAAGAGATTGTTTTATTTCAGGGTTCATTCTTGTTTTATCACCTGAACAGGAAAGAGCACAAGAAACGTTTTAGTCACTTACCTGTTTTGTTTGTCTCTTCTATTAGCTTTCTTTTTAAGTTAAACTAAGTGAACTTAAGACAGGAAATATTCATATCAGAAGCAGAAGGACCCCTCACCCCAGTGAGAGGAAATATATCACTGGGTTGCAGATCAGCTCTGTCTTGAGGTTTGATTGAACATTTGTATAAGAAACACTTATAAGAAAAACTGTCAGATATTGTTTGCAGCCCATTCTGATGCCCATTATTTCTTATATAGGACCATGCATGGTTTACTCTTTCTGAATTTTGTTCTCAGAAGATTTTTCTTTTGAAGAGGATGGCCTGTTTCATTTGTTGGATGATGAAAATGCTAAATCAGTCACTTTTTCTTTAGCTACCCTCCTTTTTTGCATTACATGTCAGGAGCTCAGACTTAAAATTTAGGGCTGCACCACAGTATGTATTGATGGTGAGGGCATAGCACAGAATTTGAAATTTTGTCTCTCTAAACCACAGTTTATTCATCTTTCAAATGAGATAACTTTGGAACCTACCTCTTAGGATTATTTTAAGGATTAAATGAGTTAATACAAGTGAAGTACTTAAAATTACTGCTTGGCATTTGACTGTTAATTCTATTGGTCTCAAATGTATCCTTCAATTTACAGTGATTGATTTGTAAATATATAAATACCCAGTTTTCTGTGCTCACATATGTTTTTAGGTATCTCTCTAGCTTCTGTAGAGACTAGAATAAGTGATTTCTAAGAAATTATCCAGTTCTTTGATATCATATATTCTATGACTCTTCTCTAAGGAGGTACAGGTAAATAATATATACTCAAGGCAACATATAATCAATATGAGTAGCTCTGACTTAACACCTAGGGACTCGAACTGGAGAGTGGATGTTAACACTTGTGATATCCTTCTCACTGTAAACTTTTTTCTACCTAATTTGAATGGATGGGCTGTATAAACAAAGGGCTTATTGGCTCATGTTATCTTGGAAAAGGCAGGATAAGAAGGCTTCAAAATTTTTGACCTGTAGGGACATAGGATCTACATATATAACAAACACTTTACATCAGCATGAAAAAAAATAGACCCAAGGGGATATACAACACTTGAGGTAACCAGTAATCTTACTTAAACATGTACTTACCCAGTCACTTAAACCTGGTGTCGTGAGATAATAATTTTCTTACTCAAACAAAGTTGATGGGCAGTTTTCTAGAATGTTGTAGAGAGAATGGATATATTAAGTAGATGACTGGAATAGATAAACTCTAATATCCTTCCAACTCTTAATATTCCTGGTTTCATGATCTTGTCCTCAGAGCATTGGGTCTGGATTTTCTCCACTCAGTGCAATGGTCTCATTTGTGATTAGGTGAGTCATTTTGATTTCATCGTGGGGCTAGGTGTCAGGGCATTCCAAACAAAGGCAATCAGACTTTCCCCTTTGTATACTAAATTAATCCCCCTGAGGCCAACTTAACTGCTGCTCAAAGATTTGGCTCTAAGTGTTCATTCTTTCAGATCACGGTATGGGTTTTTTCCTCCCTGTATTTGTAATTGTATTATAAAAAGGGTTATCAAACTCTGGTTAAGGGTTGGGTAGGTTCAGTGTACATCTGCGTGAAATAAGGGATTTTTTTCTTTCATTTTTCATCTTGCTTGGCCTGAAAGACAAATATACCAGAGGGATTTCTTCTATCTGAAGTTTCAGGAATTCACTGGATACCACCCAAGGCTTTAAATCAGACTAAAGTCTCTTTACTAGATTTGATGCTTCATTTGTACTGTTATGATTATGTGGGTGTACGCTCGAAGTTTAGGGCATGAGTATGAGAGGAGGAAGGCAATTATCTAGAGTCTAAGGTGTGGGCAATGTGAGATGCTCTCCTTATACCCTGAATATGCCAGAATGAAACTCACTCTGTAAGAAAGAAATGGGATGCTATAAATACACTTCTCTCTCATCAGTTCAGTTGCTCCATCATGTCCAACTTGTTGTGACCCCATGGACTGCAGCATGCCATGCTTCCCTGTCCTTCACCATCTCCTGGAGCTTGCTCAAACTCATGTCCATTGAGTCGATGATGCCATTCAACCATCTCATCCTCTGTTGTCCCCTTCTCCTCCTGCTTTCAATCTTTCCCAGCATCAGGGTCTTTTCTAATGAGTTGGCTTCTCACATCAGGTGGCCAAAGTATTGGCCTTTCAGCTTCAGCATCAGTCATTCCAATGAATATTCAGGGTTCATTTCCTTTAGGATTGAGTGGTTTGATCTCCTTGCTGTCCAAAGGACTCTCAAGAGTCTTCTCCAACACCACACTTCAAAAGCACAGTTCACTCTCATACTGATCCTGTATTTGAAATACACAGTCATCCCAATCTTATTACTTAGAAAAAAGACCCCTGACTTAGCTGTGCCCAGCATCCTGAGAAATGTTGAGTATTACATGAATACTAGACTAGTAGGTAATCACTGCCAAGGACTGCTTATGATCTATCACTGATAATCAAAATCTGTCTGGGCTTTCCTTTTAGTCCTTGATAATGTCAAACTTGCTAGGAAAAATTGGCAAAAATGTAAGAATTTTGGGTTGATTCTCTTTAATATGCATTTTACTAGGCTATCAGGTTTTTTTTTCATTGTAGACAATCTTACATTGATCTCTAATGGTTTAAACTATATGCTGGATACATTTCAATGGCAAAAACTGGGCTTCATTAACTCTCTTTTATATTAATATCTTAGTTTCTCCTCAAGAGGAGTCAAAAGTAACTAATGTCTTGAGACTCTTTGATGACTAAGAAACAGGATTTAGTTCCAAGTGCTTAAAGGGATTAAAGAAGGCAATTTAAGTTTTTATTTAACACTTCACAAAATAGACAGTCTCCACTGGGCCAACTTCAAAATGGGGTGAAGGGCAGGGAGCTTTTAAGATAAAGAAGAACAAAGAAGAGAAAAACAGAAAATATCTAGTTAGCTGGAGCCATGTAGTCAATATGTTTGGATGCTTGTGGTGAGAAGGAATAAGGAAATAAGTACAGGGCCCAGAGTAAGCTTGGCCTTTGGGAATTGGCTGACCAGATAATAGTGCATTTCTGGTCAAGCAGAGCATTTAATTGGACATGAAAGCTGAATGGAAAAAAAAGGAACTAAGTTTAGATTTGCTGATGTGGCACTCTGGGCAGCAGAAGCTCCATCTTGGGCCCAGAGAGTAATTTCAACACAGGTAATGCGTTAAAAACTGGACTTTCAGCTTCCATTTCTTCAGGTTATCCTAGGTGGTCTAGCAAGCGTGGAATGCAGCTGCACACTTTTCTCCCAGGGCATAGCTGGTATGTCAAAAAGAAGGGTCAGTGAGAGGGCAAGAGGCAGAGAAGAGGCCCAGGTGAGCAGGCAGAGTCTGCTTTCCCTGGGCCTAGCACATCGTCTGCTTGGTGTATGTGGTGGTTAGCGCTGGCCACCTGGTAGACACTGGTTGATGAATGACTGTATGAAAGCTGAATTAATCTGGACAGACAAGTTGGGTTAGCTCTAAATCTCCCCTCTGTTTGCTTGGGAAAGCTAAATTCAATCCAGCTGTTCTTCAGACTGCCAAGCCACTTACAAGCAAGTTCCTTTCTATTTCTTTCATTTCTATTTATTCCCCCCTTGGGTGCTGAAGAAGTAAATGCTTCACCAATTATTTATTCTTTATAAGAGTTGGCTCTTTGTACTTGACATTTTCTTAATTGTTCACATTCTGCATATTTGCTTATTTTCCCTGATGCTGTTCCATTCCCAGTAACATCTTATTATGCGACTCTAGTGATGAAACTGCAGGGAGATTGCCTATCCCGGCCTTCTTATTTGTCCTTTCTGCATGTCTCTGTTACAAATTTCCCCTAATGCCAATTTTCATAACTAAGCTGAGCACACCATTGGCTTTGAAGTTAGAAGGTGTCGTAGCTCCTGCATTTAGGACATACTGTTCCAAAAATTCATGTTCGTGTGTGCTAAGTCACTTCAGTCATGTCTGACTCTGTGCAACCCCATGGACTGTAGCCTGCCAGGCTTCTTTGTCTATGGGGATTCTCCAGGCAAGATTACTGGAGTGGGTTGCCATGTCCTCCTCCAGGGGATCTTCCTGACCCAGGGATTGAATCCACGTCTCTGATGTTTCCTGCATCGGCACGTGTATTCTCCACCACTAGTTCAACCTGGGAAACCCTGTAAAAATTCATACTGATGTTCAACTCAGCTCTTTCTCAGAAACTGCTTTTAGAATAGATGTCTGTCAATCAGATTCACTGATCTAATGTGACATGTGACCAGCAGGTGAGAACATATCTGTTGGTGAATTCATACATGAGCTGCACTAGGGTGACCTGCCTTCTGGCACCATTAGGTGATACAGGATATGATCATAGGAACATATGAAGGAAGATCAGAAAAACTGAAGAACTGAATCAGAGCACCCCCTGCAACTCCAACCTTCAGTCAGCCAAACTTAGGGAGAAAATCTATTAGCATTAAAGTCAGTTTTAGGAAAAAGAAAAGAAAAAAACAAAACAAAAACCAACAGTCTATTCTATAATGCTGTTCATTTTGATGTCTTCCAATTCTTGTTCACATACTACTACTGTTTTTAAAAGAGCAATGATTATAAGATGTATGCAACTTTAAATTGTTTTTTTTTTTACTTTATACCATTGCTTTCTTTGTCATATATATAATTTACCTTGTTTCTGCCCTCATTTGCCATGTATTTCCCTTTATTCTTAAATATTAGCTAATATTATTATTTCTACTTAAAACTTCTGAATTATTTTGCAGCCCAATGTACAAAGGCAACCGAAGCACAGCCGCACTCACACTTCCTCTTTCCCTTCTCTTGCCCCTCTCCATTTCCCCGCTTCCCCTCCTCCTCCACCTCTCCACCACCTCCCTTCTCTCCTCTTCCCCCACCTCTGCTCCGTTTCCTGTCTCCTTCTCTCTTTCTGGTACAACTGAATTGATTTAATAAACCATCCTCTTAAGTTAGTAAGAAAAACATCATAATTTATCTAGATACTTGGCCCTTATTTTATGACCTTTCCTTACCTCATCCCCAGACCTGGGTTCCACTGACACAATATCCTTATGTTCAGATGGTTCTTTGGAGGTATTTCTTGACTAGTCAGATGCTTCTGTGTTCTTAAGGCAAGTCTTTTCCTCCTTTTCTGAAAAGAGGAAATTTCCTCATATTTTCCACATTCATTTTGTTGTCCTGGTTTCAGTGATAAATGCAGAGCAGTGGTTCTCAAATTTTAGTGCGCTTGTTATCACTTGGAGGCTTGTTAAAACAGATTCCTGGACTCCACCCTCAGAATCTCTCATTTAGTAGATCTTGGGTGGGCCCAGCAACTAGTATTTCCTGGTGATATTGGTCATCATGATCAACCACTCTTTGAGAACTGCCTCGTTCCAGGAGTTCTATCTTTTTTTTCTTTTGGTCAAAGCATAGGTATTGGAGATAATTTAAGGGAGAGTGACTTGCCTCAGGCCAGAAACCCAAGGTTTTACTGTGTGTGTGTGTGTTTAGACATGTATGATTCTGAGGCTGAAACGTACCTCTGCCATCAAAAACCATCTAACTGCTCATCAATCCTGGGAAGTTACGTGCTTTTATTTAACAAAGAAGTCAGGTCTTTTTATTAGTAAGTGGTAAGTAAGACCCTCGGAGAAGAAAATGGCAACTCATTCCAGTATTATTGCCTGGAGAATTTCCTGGACAGAGGAGCCTGGCGGGCTACAGTCCTTAGGGTCACAAGAGTCGTACACTACTTAGCAACTAAACCATTAAATCACCAAGTGAGACCCTACCATGACTCTGTAAGAAAGTCCAAAAAATTCATTGCATACAGTGTGGAATGTCATTATTTCCGTGTTAATAAAAGAGGTGTGGAAAGCCAACTGGTCGAGCAGGAGCCTATAGCAATTGGCCTCATATTTAAACATATGTTAATTGCAGGCCAATTAACTATAACATCTTAGTTAACTCTAATCCTTGGTCTCTTCAGACTGGAGTAATCCAAATAAAACTTTTGAGATGTGTAATGCAAAAGATCAGCTGATCTGGGGATTTGGGCTAGCAATGGAAAACACAGAGGGAGGAGCAATATTAGACTTTCAGCAAGACAGTGAAAAATGTTTAGGGAAAATCACAGACACCTCTCCCCTTCCTTTTTCTAGTTCTTTCTACAGACATTTGTTGCAATGTTGAAAAAGTGAACGTAAGCTTAATATAGGGCCAGGTACATAGTGAAAGTGAAAGTCATCCAGTTGCGTCCAACTCTTTGCGACCCCATGGACCATGCAGTACACGGAATTCTCCAGGGCAGAATACTGGAGTGGGTAGCCATTCCCTTCTCCAGGGGATCTTCCCAAGCCAGGGGTTGAACCCAAGTATTCAATAAATACTTGCTACATAAAGAAGAGAATGAATGAAACGAGGAGGATGTGAAGTTTTGTGGGAGTGAAGAATTAGGTGATGATACTGCTGCTGAGTGTAATTTTTAAGGCCCAAGTGACCTTAGAGATGGTCCTGCCACTGATACTACTACAGAAATATTATCCTACATGTGGGGTTTAGATATAAGTGTACAGCGCAGGTCATCCTGAGAGCATGACATGGTAGGCTGGCTGTTAACCATTATTAACATCTAAGTGTGAATTTGTGTTTCCCACCAAATGTGATATGACTGGGGCATTTTATGGAGAAAGGGAGCTCTGGATGATTAGGAGAGAGGGTGAATTTTTGGCTTGGGGCATTTGCTGAGCAGGCTGCCCCTAGTGCCCAGGCTCATAGAAAAAGGACAATCAGAGAGGGACAGAAGGTAGACTAGGCAGGGGAGAGGAGTGACAAAGTCTGCCTACCTCTCAGGGATCAACCCTGCTCTTAGGATTATTTATGCCAAGAATCATCAGATCACCTAGAGGCCTTTCGCTGAAATATGGGCTGCTGGCTCCATCCTCAGGCATTCTGATTCAGTGCCTTCAGAAATACTAAATTTACTTTTCAAACAAGTTCCCAGATGATGCTGTCTGAGCACCACAGTTTGAGACCCATCACTTTAGTCATTTCTGTGTGCAGAGCAAACTTCTCAGTTAATCTTTTATCTCTAGTAATAAAAGTAAGGAGATTAGAAATGGCTGTAATATGCTTTAAAGAAATATGTTTAAAATTTTAAAATTTATTTTTTATTGGGAACTAATTGCTTCCCAGTTGGCTCGTGGGTAAAGAATCGGCCTGCCAATGCAGGAGACACGGATTTGATCCCTGGGTTATGAAGATCCCCTGGAGAAGGAAATGGCACCCCACTCCAGTATTCTTGCCTGGGAAATCCTATGGACAGAAGAGCCTGGTTGCCTACAGTCCATGCAGTTGAAAAATTGTTGGATAGGACTTAGCAACTAAACAACAACAATTGCTTTGCAAAGTTGTGTTCAGTTCAGTTGCTCAGTCATGTCTGACTCTTTGCGATCCCATGAACCGCAGCACGCCAGGCCTCCCTGTCCATTACCAACTCCCGGAGTCTACCCAAACCCATGTCCATCGAGTCGGTGATGCCATCTAACCATCTCATCCTCTGTCGTCCCCTTCTCTTCCTGCCCTCAATCTTTTCCAGCATCAGGGTCTTTTCAAATGAGTCAACTCTTCACATAGGTGGCCAAAGTATTGGAATTTCAGCTTCAACATCAGTCCTTCCAATGAACACCCAGCACTGATCTCCTTTAGGATGGACTGGTTGGATCTCCTTGCAGTTCAAGGGACTCTCAAGAGTCTTCTCTAACACCACAGTTCAAAAGCATCAATTCTTCGGAGCTCAGCCTGCTTCACAGTCCAACTCTCACATCCATACATGACCACTGGACAAACCATAGCCTTGACTAGACGCACCTTTGTTGGCAAAGTAATGTCTCTGCTTTTTAATACGCTGTCTAGGGTGGTCATAACTTTCCTTCCAAGGAGTAAGCGTCTTTTAATTTCATGGCTGCAGTCACCATCTGCAGTGATTTTGGAGCCCAGAAAAATAAAGTCAGCCATTGTTTTCACTGTTTCCCCATCTACTTGTCATGAAGTGATGGGACCAGATGCCATGATCTTAGTTTTCTGAATGTAAAGTTGCGTTAGTCTGTGCTATACAATGAAGTGTATCAGCTAACTGTATACAAATATCCCCTCCCTCGTGACCCTTCTTCCCTGCTTCCATCTCACTCCCCTAACTCCTCTAGGTCATCACAGAGCACCAATATGAACTCCCTTTATAGAAGGCTCCCACTAGCTATCTCTTTATACACGGTGGTGAACAATTAAAAATTTTTTTTGCATGATATGGTTTTAATTGATGCAGATTGACTAGAAATGTATTACAGACCTCATGTTATTTCCAGTAGGGCATAAAATTAAAAAAATTATCAGATCCAAATAAATTAAAAAAATGAATTGTTTTAATCAAGTAATAAGATTAACATGTTATATTTTGGCAGGAAATCCTGTGGCTGTGTATTTTGGAGCTTTTTCTTTCAGATTTGCATATAATATTTTCCCTACATCATTGAACTTCATTAGAAAAGAAAACCATTGTCCCTAATTATGAAAGAAAATAAAGGTTAAAAAAGAATGTGGTCTGTAGGTTTGTGTGGGAGTGTGTGTGTGTGTGCATGCATTCACGATCACAGAGGAAAAGGAGGCCTCATGTAACAGTTCAATATCACGGATGATTTAGATAAGTATAAGTCAAGGTAAATATTTAAAATTTCCATCTTAGCTTGGGAAGCCCAGCATACAATAACCAGAAGTTTTCTGTAATAGTAAACATGTTTTACATCCCTTTTATGTTTTAACAACAGTTGCTTGAACCTACATTGACTTCATGATTTTACTCTTAGTAGAGTCAGTCTTATATTTATTTTCCTTGTGATAAAGAGCTGTGCTAGGGGAAGCTTTACATGAGTTTCATGACAGTGATAATAGCAATAATCATAATTTATATGAACTATCTGGTTATTCACGATATAGTTTCATACAAACTATTGTTTCTTCTGATTACCATGAATAAATCAAGACGCTAATATTAGTTCACTGATGTTATAAAGTCACTTTGAAGTGCTTAAAAAGCAAATATTATCATTTTCTGTGTTACATATTGGATCCAGGGATCTTCAACAATGAACTGTTTCGTCTGTACTTACTCAGGCTGGGTTAATATAAGAGAAATAAGAGTAAGTGATCCAGCAATTTCAGCCAGCTTCACATCCAGAGCATGTTGATTGCATGGTAATCGGTGTGCAGAAATAGGTGGGAGACAGGACAAGAAGCCAAACCAATTGATAAGTATCACTGAGCAACAAGAATCAATTTAATCCAAGTTAATTGAGATGTTATTGTGAAGAAAGAAAATCAACTGAGGGTACTAAAAAGGCCTCCCAGCTCTATTGGAGTACTATTTACTTTACAAGTATTTAGATATGTGAAGGGCTACAGCTTCCTTGCATGCATGCTGAGTCACTTCAGTAATGTCCGAATTTTTTGCAACCCTATAGACTGTAGGCCACCAGACTTCTCTGTCCATGGGCTTCTCCAGGCAAGAATACTGGAGTGGCTTGCTGTACCCTCCTCCAGGGAATCTTCTTGACACAGGGGTTGAAGCTGCCTCTCTTGCCTTCTCCTGTATTGGCAGGCAGGTTCTTTACCACTGGTGCCACCTGGGAAGCTTCCTTAGGATCATGCTTACTTTTGTAAAAGGGAATTATGGAATTATGTAACAGGGCAAATTTCCCTGATAATGTATGTTTAAACAAAGAATGTAATATTTATATGTATGACTGATTTATTTTGCCATATAGCAGAAATGAACACAACATGGTAAATCAACTATTACTCCGATAAAAATTAAAAAGCAAAACAAACAGTGTAATAATCAATTTCTTCTGTTGTGGAAGGAACACAGAGTTGAAGAATTTATTGTAGATTTAAAAGATAAAATAATACCCATCATAAAGATGGAAATAAAATTCCAGATTTTGAAATTTATGTATTTTCAGACATCTAAAATAGAAAACCCTCTTCAGGCTAAATGACTTGAAACAGACTAGGAATTAAGAGGTGTTTAAAGGAGAGGAAGAGGTCTTCCTAGGTGGCTCATTGGTAAAGAATCTGCTTGCTAGTGCTGGAGATACAGGCTCAATCCCTGGGCCAGGAAGATCCTCTAGAGAAAAATGGCAACCCACTCCAGTATTCTTGCCTGGGAAATTTCATGAACAGAGGAGCCTGGTGAGCTACAGTCCATGGGGTTGCAAAGAGTTGAACACAACATATCGACTAAACGACAACAAGAGGAGAGGAAAGGAAGTGTGACTGAGTCAGGGGGAGAAGTGGGACATAAACTCACCTTTAGAAGCAGGGTACTTCTCAGATGGGCTCCCCTGTGGCTCAGCTGGTAAAGAATCCGTCTGCAATGCAGGAGACCTGGGTTTGATCCCTGGGTTGGGAAAATCCCCTGGAGAAGGGAAGGGCTACCCACTCCAGGATTTCAGTACTCCAGCTATTCATGGACTGTATAGTTCATGGGGTTGTAAAGAGTCAGACATGACCGAGTGACTTTCATTTTCCTCTCGTAGCTCAGTTGGTAAAGAATCCTCCTGCAATGCAGGAGACCCCGGTTCGATTCCTGGGTCAGGAAGAGCCACTGGAGAAGGGATAGGCTACCCAATCTTTTGCTTCCCTTGTGGCTCAGCTGGTAAAGAATCCGCCTGCAATGCAGAAGACCTGGATTCGATCCGCAGGTTGAGAAGATTCCCCTGGAGAAGCAAAAGGCTACCTACTCCAGTATTCTGGCCTGGAGAATTCCATGGACTCTATAGTCCATGGGGTCACAAAGAGTCAGACACAACAAAGTGACTTTCACTTCTTAGATAGGTGATGAGAGAAGACCCTTTCTACAACTGCCCCTCTAACATGGGCAAAAAACCCCTACAATCTATCAGGCCAGTACAGAAGACTGTAAGACTGGAGGCTGTTATTATTGTTGTTGTTATTTTTACCTAGCAAGCTGTCCCATTGTCTTTCTCTGTCTAGAGTCCAGGAGACAGAGTTCTTGGTGAGCTGTCTGTCTTCAATGTTTAGCCTATCCCAGTAAATAATAGCTTCCTTTTTGGCTTTGGTTACTTAGAATTGGGTCTCTGCCATTTCATGAAGATAGATCTTCACACAGGTGTGCTTCCTAACTCATTATAGCTGGCAAACTGCTGTAGGAAAATCTTTTTAAAATGCTACTTTCTGAATATTATTTCTCTTCACATAATCTTTCATGGCACTCTTTATTCCTGTATCCAGTCTATATATTCCTTTGGCTTAATTGCAAAGTCAAAAAGGGTGATATTGGTGAGCCTCCAGACTTTCAAAGCACTAAATGGTCTAGGGTGCAACTTCAGAATAACTAGACATTGAATGTGCTAGTTCATGTTGGAGACTGTAATGAGTGAGTCTCTAACAGTGACAAAATTCTTAATGTTGTCTGGTGGGAGGTCATTGCCATCGATGGCATCAGGGCTGAATCTAAATTTAAATTTTGGACTCATATAAGCTCAACCTGCAGGGCTTTTTGTGGGGTACCCGGGGGTTTTCAGAAAATGGGGATCTTTTGTGCTTCAAGATGCTACAGACTGAAAATGGACTCCTTTGATAAATGCCAGAGCACTCTGTCTTTCCAAGTACACTTCCCAGGTGATTCAGGTACCTGTTTCAAAGAACTTTGCTAGTCCTGGGACTTCTTTACAGAAGTAAGGGAGCACTAGAATATAATTTCCAAATCTTCAACTGGTGATCAGGGGCTTGGTTGGCTAGCATTCACGAAAATGCCTTCTTTAATGCACAGAGATAGCACGTGTTGGATTCGTAGACTGTCATGATTTATTGCTTAACCATCTGGGAGTTGGCAGAATGTGTTCTGCTAAGCAGATTTTCCTTTATTTTTTCAACCAATGAGTTTTATTTGAATGTACTAGAATTCATGTTTTTCATTAATTTGCAATTAACTCATATCAAGATGTTATTTTGTATGAGCAATTTAACATCCATCAGACCCTCTGAGTATTATTTTTATAATGCTCTATGTTCCTTTTTGACCTTAGAAAGCAGTAGGCGTGGCATTAAAGACAGATGACACAAAGATAAAGCCTGGATTTGGCTCAAAGAGGAGAGCAGGTCCCAGTAGGTATTGAACGAGAGCCAATAAAGTTGTTTTGTTTTAAAATTTATTACATATAGTTGCTTTACAATGTTGTGTTAGTTTCTACTGAACAGCAAGGTGAATCAGCAGTATGTATGTGTGTGTATATATATATCTCCTCTTTTTTGGACTTCCTTTCATTTAGGTCATCACATAGCACTGAGTAGAGTTCTTCCGCTACACAGTAGGTTTTCATTAGTTATCTCATAGTATCATAGTGTGCAGGCTTCCCTGATGGCTCAGTGGTAAAGAATCTGCTTGTCGTGCAGGAGATGCAGGTTCAACCCCTGGGTCGGGAAGAGCCCCTGGAGAAGGAAATGTCAACCATTCCAGTATTCTTACCTGGGAAATCCCATGGACAGGGGAGCCTAGTGGGCTGTAGTCCTTGGGGTCACAGAAAGATTGGACCTAACTTGGTGACTAAACAACAATGTGAATAGTGTATATATGCCAGTCTCCCAATTCATCCTATCCCCCCTTCCCCTGCTTGGTATCCATACATTTATTCTCTACGTCTGTGTGTCTACTTCTGCTTTGTAAAGAAGATCGTCTATAATACTTTTTTCAGAGTCCATATATATGCTTTAATATATGGTATTTGCTTTTGTCTTTCTGCTTTGTTGCATTCTCTATGACAGTCTCTGGGTCTCTCCATGTCTTTATAGATGACCCAGTTTCATTCTTTTTTATCCATTCCTCTGTTGTTGGACATTTAGTTTGTTTCCAAATCCTGAGTATTGTAAACAGTGCTGCGGTGAACATTGGGGTGCACGTGTCTTTTTGAATTATGGTTTTCTCTGTGTGTTTGTCCAGTAGTGGATTTGCTGCATCTTGTGGTAATTCTATTTTCAGTGTTTTAAAGTGAAAGGCAAAGTAGAAAAGGAAAGATATACCTATATGAATGCAGAGTTCCAAAGAATAGCAAGGAGAGATAAGAAAGCCTTCCTCAGTGATCAATGCAAAGAAATAGAGGAATACAATAGAATTTGAAAGACTAAAGATCTCTTCAAGAAAGATAGCGATACCAAGGGAACATTTCATGCAAAGATGAACACAGTAAAGGACAGAAATGGTATGCACCTAACAGGAGCAGAAGATATTAAGAAGAGGTGGCAAAATACACAGAAGAACTGTACAAAAAAGTTCTTCATGACCCAGATAACGATGATGGTGTGATCACTCGCCTAGAGCCAGACATCCTGGAGTCTGAAGTCAAGTGGGAAACATCACTATGAACAAAGCTAGGGGAGGTGATGGAATTCCAGATGAGCTCTTTCAAATCCTAAAAGATGATGCTGTTGAAATGTTGCACTCAATATGCAAGGAAATTTGGAAAACTCAGCAGTGGCCACAGGACTGGAAAAGGTCAGTTTTCATTCCGGTCCCAAAGAAAGGCAATGCCAAAGAGTGTTCAAACTACTGCACAACTGCACTCACCTGACACACTAGCAAAGTAATACTCAAAATTCTCCAAGCTAAGTTTCAACAGTATGTGAGACAGAAACATCCAGAAGTTCAAGCTGGATTTAGAAAAGGCAGAGGAACCAGAGATCAAATTGCCAACATCTGTTGGATCATAGAAAAAGCAAGAGAGTTCCACAAAATCATCTACTTCTGCTTCATTGACTACACCAAAGCCTTTGATAGTGTTGATCACAACACACTGGAAAATTCTTCAAGAGATGGGAACACCAGACCACCTGACCTGCTTCCTGAGAAACCTGTATGCAGGTCAGGAAGCAACAGTTAGAAGTGGACATGGAACAACAGACTGTTCCAAATCAGAAAAGGAGTACATAAAGGCTGTATATTGTCACCCTGCTTATTTGAGTTATATGCAGAGTACATCATGCAAAATGCTGGACTGGATGAAGCACAAGCTGGAATCAAGATTGCTAGGAGAAATATCAATAACCTCAGATATGCAGATGACACCACCCTTATGGCAGAAAGTGAAGAGGAACTAAAAAGCCTCTTGATGAAAGTGAAAGAGGAGAGTGAAAAAGCTGGCTTTAAACTCAACATTCAAAAAATGAAGATCATGGCATCTGGCCCTATCACTTCATGGCAAATAGATGAGGAAACAATGGAAACAGTGGAAACAGTGACAGATTTTATTTTCTTTGGCTCCAAAATCACTGCAGGTGGTGACTGCAGCCGTGAAATTAAAAGACGTTTCCTCCTTGGATGTAAAGCTAGGACAAACCTAGACAGCATATTAAAAGGCAGACATTACTTGGCCTACAAAGGTCTATCTAGTCAAGGCTATGGTTTTTCGAGTAGTCATGTATGAATGTGAGAGTTGGACCATAAAGAAGATTGAGCACTGAAAAACTGATGCTTTTGAACTGTGGTGTTGGAAAAGGCTCTTGAGAGCCCCTTGAACTGCAAAGAGATAAAGCCAGTCAATCCTAATGAAATCTGTTCTGAATATTCATTGGAAGCACTGATGCTGAAGCTCCAATACATTGGCCACATGATGTGAGGAGCTGAGTCATTAGAAAAGACCTTGATGCTGGGAAATATTGAAGGCAGGAGGAGAAGGGGATGACAAAGGATGAGATTGGATGACATCATTGACCTAATGAACATGAGTTTGAGCAAACTCCAGGTGATGGTGAAGGACAGAGAAGCCTGGAATTCTTCAGTCCATGGGGTTGCAGAGTTGGACACGACTGAGTAACTGAGCAACAAGAAAGGAACTGCCATTCTGTTCCCCACAGTGGGTTTATCAATTTATTCCTATCACAATGCAAGAGGATTTCTTTTTCTCCACATCCTCTCCAGCCTTTATTGTTTGTAGATTTTGTGATGATGGCTGTTCTGGCAGATATTAGGTGATACTTCATTGTAGTTTTGATTAGCATTTCTCTAATAATCAGTGATGCTGAGCATCTTTTCATGTGCCTACTGGCCATCTGTATGCCTTCTTTTGGAGAAAAGATAGATCTGCCTATTTTTTTTAATTGGGTTGTTCGTATTTCTTTGATATTGAGCTGCATGAGCTGCTTATATATTTTGGAGATTAATCCTTGGCCATTTCCTTATTTTGGAAATATTTTCTCCCATTCAGAGTTATCTTTTTGTCTTATGATTTCCTTTGCTCTGCAAAAGCTTCAGTAAGTGGTGCTGGGAAAACTGGGCAGATAATTTCAAAAGAATGAAATTAGAGCAGAAAACTGGACAGATAATTTCAAAAGAATGAAATTAGAACATTCCCTAAAACCATATACAAAAATAAACTCAGAATGGATTAAAGATCTAAATGTAAGGCCAGACACCATAAAACTCTTAGGCAAAAACATAGGCACAAGAGCACTTATAATGAGAATAAAAACAAAAATAAACAAATGGAAAGAACTGATAAAATTTAACTGAAACTAATTAGAAAGGGAAGCCTGGGTGTCAGTTTAACTAGTTGTTAGACTATGAGCATTCCTTGCCTTGATTTTCTTCTCTCTCTAATGGGAATAATGAGAGTATTCTGAATATAAAAGGATATAAAATAAAAAATTTTTTGAAAGATGGGACCAAGTTCAAGGAAAGTAAATATGAGATTCTTGTCCTTCAAACCTTTCTTCCTCAATGTTATTGTCAGACTTAGTTGATACTAAGATGAATATTGCCTCTGCCACGTAGTCCCCAAATTATAAACTAACATGGGTGATGTTTTGGAAACATTTTCCAGCGTCATTGTTTTATATTTCCATATTGTGTGCATACGCACACAACAGGTTAGTACCTCAGTCGCTCAGTTGTGTCCGACTCTTTGTGACCCCATGGACTGTAGCCCATCAGGCTCCTCTGTCTGTGGGATTCTCCAGGCAGGAATGCTGGAGTGCGTTGTCATGAAAATATTGCAGTTTGATTGGATAAGCGTAGGATTTTGTGTCAGAATTGCCTATGTTTGTGACATGAAATTGAAGGTAAGTTAATTGTCTTGTTCATTCGATGCTTTTCTCCTTTTTTGGAGGAACATGGGGGCAAAGAGGATATGATGCAAACATGGGGGGAATTTCCCTATGAGGCATTGCTCGTCTACCTGCCTGAATCATAAAAATGGGAATGTTTTCCTTTACAGAGTTGTATATTCAATTTATAAACTAACGTATAAACATATAATTTTAACATATACATTAGTGATATAATTTTCACTGGAATTTGCTACTGTAGTAATCATTTATTACACGTAACATTATCCCCATTACTCTGTTGAAAGGAGATTATTCTTTTTCTTACTAAACTAGGAAGATTCTCACAACCCCTTTTCACTAGAATCTTCAGGATGGAGGGAGGGGCTTGCAGCTGCAGGAGGCTCTGCTCAGGCCCCCCTCACTCCTCCTGATTTGAACTTCTGGACCAGCCTCTGGCTTGCCTGCCCGTCCTCCCCTTGTTCCCAATTAGCCTACAGTCTGCTGCCAGAATTCACCTTCTAAATTACAACTCCAATGAGGTAATTCAACAGAGCATAAATTTTCTTGACTCCACATTGGCTATTAAATTAGATAAATGTATCCAAGTGACATCCTGAATTCTCTTGAATATCATTAAACATTTTTTAAATGTCTGAAAAGACCTTTGCGTTTTTATTTTTAATGCTTTGTCCAACTCGATGACTTGCTCTTCCCCAGATACCAACCTGCTTCCTTTCTTGGGAAAGCCATTTTTCTCAAAATCTTCCTGTTGAATTCCTTTTTATTACATAGCTATACTTAGTTGCTCAGTCATGTCCAGCTCTTTGCAACCCCATGGACTGTAGCCTGCCAGGCTCCTCTGTCCATGGGGATTCTCCAGGCAAGAATACTGGAGTGAGTAGCCTATCCCTTCTCCAGGGGATCTTCCTGACCCAGGAATTGAATCGGCGGTCCCCTGCCATTGCAGGTGGATTCCTTACCAGCTGAGCTACCTTACATAAGGCCTATGTAGGAAGCCACTGCCTCCGTGAAGCCTGCCCTGTTCTCCCAACAGCTCTTTGTGTCAGTGATGAAGACTTATCCTCTCATGTGAGTTATTGTGGTTGTTTACTTGCTAAGTCCTGTCCTTGAGACCCCACTGTCTATAGCCCACCAGGTTCCTATGTCCATGGGATTTCCCAGGCAAGAATACCAGAGTGTGTTGCCATGTCCTTCTCCAGGGGATCTTCCCATCTCAGGGATCAAAACCACGTCTCCAAATTGGAGATGAATTCTTTACCACTGAGACACCAGGGAAGCCCTTAATGAGAGTTAGCGTGCACCTCTTAGAGGCAGGCCTGGTGTGTGTCATTATGGTCTTCCACCACACAGATAATTCCTCCACCACACAGATAATTCCAACACTAATGCTGTAAACACACCTCCAGTGAATATTTCTTGGGCTGAAAATTGAGTGCTCTTTCTAGCTTTTCTTCACTCACCCTGTAGTTTCTACTACTTGAATGGAGCTTGGGCCACCTACACACATTCTTCTTCAACAAGTTTTGGCAGTAGCTTCCCTACTTGACTTGTTAGTACCTTTTAAAAAACTACTTGTCCCGTTGCTAGACTTCAAGGTGTTAAATCCTTCTGTCCCTCTTGTTTATTTTCTCTTGTGTTGGCTCCCCAAACTGCATTTTAAATTTTTAAAAAATACAGAATAGGTTGAGTGCATAGCACCTTTCAAGGTGCCTAGAAAGCACCCTGTTATACAGATGGTCAATTGGTAGTTATTGATTGACTAATGTTGATGAAAGTGAAAGAGGAGAGTGAAAAAGTTGGCTTAAAGCTCAGCATTCAGAAAACAAAGATCATGGCATCTGGTCCCATCACTTCACAGCAAATAGATGGGGAAATAGTGGAAACAGCGGCACACTTTATTTTCTTGGGCTCCAAAATCACTGCAGATGGTGACTGCAGCTATGAAATTAAAAGACGCTTACTCCTTGGAAGGAAAGTTATGACCAACATAGACAGCATACTGAAAAGCAGAGACGTTACTCTGCCGCAAAAGGTCCGTCTAGTCAAGGCTATGGTTTTTCCAGTAGTCAGGTATGAGTGTGAGAGTTGGACTATGAAGAAAGCTTAGCACTGAAGAATTGATGCCTTTGAACTGTGGTGTTGGAGAAGACTCTTGAGCGTCCCTTGGACCACAAGGAGATTCAACCAGTCCATCCCAACGGAAATCAGTCCTGAGTGTTCATTGGAAGGACTGATGTTGAAGCTGAAACTCCAATACTTTGGCCACCTGATGTGAAGAGCTGACTCATTGGAAAAGACCCTGATGTTGGGAAAGATTGAAGGCAGGAGGAGAAGGGGATGATAGAGGATGAAATGGTTGGATGTCATCACCAACTCAATGGACATGAGTTTGGGTAAACTCCGGGAGTTGGTGATGGACAGGGAGGCCTGGCTTTCTGTGGTCTGCGGGGTTGCAAAGGAGTCAGACATGACTGAGCAACTGAACTGAACTGAATCCCAACAATGGGAGTAAATGGCTTACAAGGGAGAGGTCAACTTTGTCACCTGTTATGGTTGGGCCTCCCAGAAAGTCCAGTTTGCTGTAGACCTTTGGGAAAGAAGCACTGATGAAATTTAGATCAGAATCTAGCCTTGATGAATTTACCATAAATCATTATTGAGCAAATCTTATTTTTGAAAAGGTTCAGGATGCGTTCAGATTACTCAACTTAAACTAATAGAGGTTAGAATTGCCCCGGTTAGTTTGCCAGAGATTGCTAAGTGAAACAGTAGAAGGCTCTCACCTTTACTTAGAGTGAAGGGTTTTATTGGTGGATTAATTCTTCCTTGAGGGGTTATGTGTATAATTTGTGTAGGTGCCACTGGTTGAATGGTGATGGCTGGTAGTTACAATGGGAGGAGCATGTCCATATCTCTGGAGACTTAATATGTTATAATCCACATTTCTGAGCCCCACCCACTGTTGCAGTTTCTGATTCATATGGGTGGAATTGGAAATCAAACATGGTTTTTTTTTGTTGTTTTGGTTTTTTGGAAAAGTTCTGAGCTGATTCTGATGTACATCTATACACAGAGCTGTTGGTTTGGAATTTGGGATATCTTGATGTGCAAGTGTAAGTTTTTTTTTTTTTTTTTTTCCAGGTAAAGATGGCTGGAACCAAAGAGAAAGGAAGAAGCACTTGACTTTGCTCTTTGTGTGCTGTGGCTTAGTTGCTCAGTCGTGTCTGACTGTTTGCGACCCCGTGGACTGTATCCTGCCAGGCTCCTCTGCCCATGGGGATTCTTCAGGCAAGAATACTGAAGTGGGTTGCCATGCCTTCCTCCTCCAGAGAATCTTCCCAACCCAGGGATCGAAGCCAGGTCTCTGGCATTGCAGGCAGATTGGTTACCATCTGAGCCACCAGAGAAGCCCACTTGATTTTGCTATTTCTATATAATTATTTATGAAGAAAACTATAGGTATATTAATGAGCTTCTTCTGCCTATTATAACACTTAGAGTCAAAGAAATACACACTTCTAAGTATAGAACTCAGGATTTGCTTTGCAAGCTCTGAGATTTACAGGCTTCCCAAGCAGTGCTACCGGTAAAGAAATTACCTGCCAATGCAGAAGACATCAAAGATGGTGCTTCCATCCCTGGGTTGGGAAGACCCCCTGGACGAGGCCCTGGCAACCCACTCCAGTATTCTCGCCTGGACAGAGGAGCCTGGCGGGCTGCAGTCCTTAGGACTGCAAAGTTGGACATGACTAAAGTGACTTAGCATGAGTATTTAAAATTTTACTTTCCTTTCATCCTAAAGGAATGTTTTTGGTGTTTGTTTCATTATGGGAGTCTTTTGTAACTAAGTCCCTTTCCAGCTGTTCCTTCTATTCAAAGGGGAAGTGGAATTCCTGCCACCCCCGAACCCCAGCCCCCGGAAGTCTCCTTGTTTCCCTGCATTCAGTTCAGTTCAGTTCGGTCGCTCAGTCCTGTCCGACTCTTTGCGACCCCATGAATTGCAGCATGCCAGGCCTCCCTGTCCATCACCAACTCCCAGAGTTCACTCAGACTCATGTCCATCGAGTCAGTGATGCCATCCAGCCATTCCATTCTCGGTCGTCCCCTTCTCCTCCTGCCCCCAATCCTTCCCAGCATCAGGGTCTTTTCCAATGAGTCAACTCTTCGCATGAGGTGGCCGAAGTACTGGAGTTTCAGCTTTAGCATCATTCCTTCCAAAGAACACCCAGGACTGATTTCCTTTAGAATGGACTGGTTGGATCTCCTTGCAGTCCAAGGGACTCTCAAGAGTCTTCTCCAACACCACAGTTGAAAAGCATCAATTCTCCAGTGCTCAGCTTTCTTCACAGTCCAACTCTCACACTCATACATGACCACTGGAAAAACCATAGCCTTGACTAGACGGACCTTTGTTGGCAAAGTAATGTCTCTGCTTTTCAGTATGCTGTCTAGGTTGGTCATAATTTTCCTTCCAAGGAGTAAGTGTCTTTTAATTTCATGGCTGCAGTCACCATCTGCAGTGATTTTGGAGCCCCAAAAAATAATGTCTGGCACTGTTTCCATTATTTCCCCATCTATTTGCCATGAAGTGATGGGACCAGATGCCATGATCTTTGTTTTCTGAATGTTGAGCTTTAAGCCAACTTTTTCACTCTCCTCTTTTACTTTCATCAAGAGGCTTTTTAGTTCCTCTTCACTTTCTACCATAAGGGTGATGTCATCTGCATATCTGAGGTTATTGATATTTCTCCTGGCAATCTTGATTCCAGCTTGTGTTTCTTCCAGTCCAGCGTTTCTCATGATGTACTCTGCATATAAGTTAAATAAGCAGGGTGACAATATACGGCCTTGACATACTCCTTTTCCTATTTGGAACCAGTCTGTTGTTCCATGTCCACTTCTAACTGTTGCTTCCTGACCTGCATACATGTTTCTCAAGAGGCAGGTCAGGTGGTCTCGTATTCCCATCTCTTTCAGAAGTTTCCACAGTTTATTGTGATCCATACAGTCAATGGCTTTGGCAAAGTCAATAAAGCAGAAATAGATTTTTTCTGGAACTCTCTTGCTTTTTCCATGATCCAGCGGATGTTGGCAATTTGATCTCTGGTTTCTCTGCCTTTTCTAAATCCAGCTGGAACATCTGAAAGTCCATGGTTCACGTATTTCTGAAGCCTTGCTTGGAGAATTTTGAGCATTACTTTACTAGTGCATGAGATGAGTGCAATTGTGTGGTAGTTTGGACCTATAGTTGTTACTAATTGCCCCATTCTGAGCCCTGTTCCATTTATTTATTTCCCTGTCTTCTTAAATGGGCTACACAGTTCTAAATCTGAACACTTCAAAATCATCAAACAAAACAAGAGTAGAGAGATGATCTATTATTAGTATAATATTAATAGTATTACTATTATTAGTATAAACTGTGCTTAAAAATTTCTCAGGAAACCACAAGCGTTAGTCTGGCGGAAGGTATAGCACTGAGCATCACCCACAGCTGTGCCGTATGGATGCCTTTATTCATGAAACCGACTTTCAACAGAGCCCTTTTGGTACCTATGTTCCCTTCAGTGGGGATTGTGGAGTAGAATTTTGTTCTAGAAAAGTATTCTGTCAAGGAAGGAATCCTATGAACATTGACTGAGTAGCTCATGGGCCAGACTTTGTAGAGGGCACAATGGGATCTTTGAAACAGCCTTGTGAATTGATGTCATTCACATGTTTCATATGAGAACACTGAGAATGAGGGAATTACATAATTTGCCCAAGATCAGCCTAACTACTTGATGTGGATTTCCTCTGTCAGTCATTGCAGCTAATTCAACACCTGCCTGGCCCACTAGCCTAAGGCAACCAAGGCTTAAAACAGAGAAATTACAAAGGAGTCATACTCAGTGTCTGCCTTTAGTGTCCCTTCTTCCACGTGAGGGATTCTATTGAAGCACATGAGTGTGGCATTTGGGGAACATATGCTTTTACTTTTGGCAGAAATGACCTACCTTTTGCAAAATGAACAGTCTTATAAATCTAATTTATTTAGGAGTTTCAGTTCAGTTAATGAGTTAATAGGACTTTACCCCCACCTCCAATTCTGCCTTTGACTTTGGTGGTTAGAAGACTTCTGACTTGAGGCAACATCTTCAGTGAATTCTGTACATTTCAAGTCAATTTTGATTACTGGGACTCAGCCCAGCTTTCAGTTTCCAAGCTCACCTCTAATCTAAAGCCCTGAATAGTTCTTGCTCCATCTTTTAGTGCTGGGTGTCTCCAGAATGTTGTGAGCTTCCCTAGTGGCCTAGTTGGTAAAGAATCTGCCTGTGATGCAGGAGACAACCTGCAATGCAGGAGACTCAGGTTTGATTCCTGGGCAGGGAAGATCCCCTGGAAAAGGAAATGGGAACCTGCTATAGTATTCTTGCCTGGAGAATTCCACGGACAGAGGAGCCTGGAGGGCTACAGTCCATGGGGTCACAAGCGTCGGACACGACAGTGACTAAGTCACCACCACCAGAGCCTTGGAATGGGAGGAGGAAGAGGGGAAAGGGCTGCATTGTTTCATTTGCTGGCCCTGTTAGATTTCTCCTAGTTGCTTGTTGGTGTGTCTGTACTGGCCTTTGGTGCCTCTGTGGGACAGCATCCAAGTTTGGACCTCCTCCTGGGGAGCAGGCATGTGGTCTGCCCACTACCCAGCTCTCTGATGTTGGAATCTCATATTTTTCAGTTCCCCAAATCCCCACCATGAGCAGTCTAGCCACACCTTCCAGCTGCCGCAGTCTAGCCTTTGGCCAGAACATGGTAAGCAGTTTTCCTGGGTCAGCTTCCAAGAAAGACAGCCCTGGCTCAGCTGGGTTCTGCATGGTCCACTTGGCCCTTCAGAATTGAAGTATGTTTTCTACATCAACAGACTCCTCTTTCTATCACAATGTCCTTCTTGTTCTCCTTTCCCTTGCTCAGATAGACGGAGGCTAAACTTACCTACAAATAGCCTCCTCTCTTGTAGGAAAGCCCTCTTGGAATGGTCCCTAATCACCTTCCTACTCCCCAGGTTATGGGGAATAGGAATGCCCTTACTTAGGAGAGAGCGGTCCTTTCTATTCACAGCTGGTGTCTTCACCTCACCCTTTTCTTGTGCAACAGTCATGCCAATCTTGCTTGCAATTACAATCACCTGGGGAACTTAGTCTCCAGTCACTCGGGGTGACACCACAGACCAATTCAATAGTTATTTCTGCAGGAGGGATCCCGATATCGGATCTGCCAGCTCCGAGGTAATTCTAATGTGTAGCCAAGACTGAGAACTCTTGTGTGTAGATCGTAATCAGTGGGTCTGGTTTTGCCACCCCTTAAATGTCCTGGCAGGTATCTGCTGACCACCTTTTTAAAACGTGGATACTTCTGCCATGCTGGGAAAACTTTCCTGCAATGTCCTATTATCCAAGATGAAATGACATCCTGGAGAAGAGAAAGTGAAGTGAAACAGAGGGCTCACTGCTTTCTCCAACTATGGCCCCTGAAAGGGAGGTGACCATAAAGCTCAACAAGTGTTTGTGCTGCAATTGACCTGTCTAGATGAGTGCAGGCATTTCTACTCCTTCATTTCCAGGACAAATAAAAGCAGGACCTTCATGTGGTTAGTTTTTGCTCTTTCTCCCTGGTTATTTGTTTAAAATAATGCATGATGCCGAGGCTTTTTTTGTTGTGGTTTACCTAGTCATGGTTTGGTTGTAGGGAGATGTGAGATGAGTGTAGCTGAGGAGAGAAAAAAAATTCCATCTGTGAAATTGAGAAACACAACCAACTCTGAAGTTTGTGGAGAAAAGGAAGCATTTTTGATGTAGAGATAGCCAAGAGCCTCAGTGACTGGGATGAGGAAAACCTGTCTTGCCTGTGTGGAAATAGACATTTTAGAGTAGAAAAAACATTTAGGGTCAGGACTCTTGTGTTCTGGCCTTGACTCTGCCGCTAACTGGTTGAGTGAGGCAGTGGTTAATTACATAACATGTAGGGTCTACAAAAGGCGAGTCTGGGAGCTGATCCTGGCTTTGCCGTTAAACAGGCGAAGGCTCCTAACTTCTCTGTGCCCCGGTTTCCTCATCTGTAAAATGATGATTACAGTGGCATTGACATCAGGATTGTTAACAGGATTCAATGAGTTTTCTAATTTTCTAAAATGTACCACATAAGCAGATGTTGAATAAAAACTAAATTTGGGCAACTCATTGAATCTTTCTGCACTTCCATTTCCTTAGCTCTAAAACATAGAGCTTATTGTGATTTCCAGTGAAATAATCCTACTCAGGTTTGGTGCTTTTTACTTTTCTGGTTATTATTATTATTATTTTGGCTCTTGTTTATTTATATACAATTGCAGTAGATAAAATGTGCCTCCCCCAAATTCATATTTTAAAATTCTGACTCTCAATGTGATAGGATTAGGACTTGGGGGGCTTTGGGATGTAATTATGTCAAAAGGATGACATTACATTGGTTTTTGACTCTAGTTTTTCTAGAATACCAAAGAGATGGCAGTTTGAATTATATGCAAAAAGTAATTTTTTGTTTTATTATGTACTAGGCTGACACTTAAAAAACAATGACGTTTTATTGCAAGGGAAGGTAAACTTAAACAGCAAATAATTTGGGGGGATTCTGAAGAAAAACTTTTTTGCTGTAATTGCTTGATACTTGTGGAAGCAGGGAGAAAGTTCCATGAAAAGGTTATTTTTAAACATTGATTCTTCGAAGAGTAGTTCCAGACTTAGGCAAGAAGAATTTCTGGCTATAAAGAATTATTTACCTTTGTATTCTAATGAATACATATGGAGTCTAGAAAAATGGTCCTGAAGAATTTATTTATAGGGCAGCAATGGAGAAATAGACATAGAGCATAGACTTATGGACATGGGGAGAGGGGAGGAGAGGACGAGATGTAGGGAAAGAGTAGCAGGGAAACTTACATTACCATATGTAAAATACATAGCCAATGGGAATTTGCTGTACGGCTCAGAAACTCAAACAGGGGCTCTGTATCAACCTAGAGTGGGTGGGATGGACAGGGAGATGGGAGGGAGGTTCAAAAGGAAGGGGATATATGTATACCTATGGCTGAGTCATGTTGGGGTTTGACAGAGAACAGCAGAGTTCTGTACAGCAATTATCCTTCAATAAAAAATTAATTAAAAAAGAATCATTTGCCTTCATATGAGCAAGAATAGTTGGTGTAATTTTTTTCTGTGTGTTTCATCATTTCTTTTGGAAATTACTCTAGAATGCTGAGATTAAATAGTTTATCATACCCCTTGGATTCTGATATATTGCACCAATTGTCCGTGTTTAACATATATCTTAATGGCCCAGATAATCACGATGGTGTGATCACTCACCTAGAGCCAGACATTCTGGAATGTGAGTCAAGTGGGCCTTAGAAAGCATCACTATGAACAAAGCTAGTGGAGGTGATGGAATTCCAGTGGAGCTATTTCAAATCCTGAAAGATGATGCTGTGTAAGTGCTGCACTCAATATGCGAGCAAATTTGGAAAACTCAGCAGTGGCCACAGGACTGGAAAAGGTCAGTTTTCATTCCAATCCCAAAGAAAGGCAATGCCAAAGAATGCTCAAACTACCGCACAATTGCACTCATCTCACACACTAGTAAAGTGATGCTTAAAATTCTCCAAGCCAGGCTTTAGCATTATGTGAACCATGAACTTCCAGATGTTCGAGCTGGTTTTAGAAAAGGCAGAGGAACCAGAGATCAAATTGCCGACATCCGCTGGATCATGGAAAAAGCAAGAGAGTTCCAGAAAAACATCTATTTCTGCTTTATTGACTTTGCCAAAGCCTTTGACTGTGTGGATTACAATAAACTGTGGAAAATTCTGTAAGAGATGGGAATACCAGACCACCTGACCTGCCTCTTGAGAAACCTGTATGCAGGTCAGGAAGCAACAGTTAGAAGTGGACATGGAACAACAGACTGGTTCCAAATAGGAAAAGGAGTACATCAAGGCTGTATATTGTCACCCTGCTTATTTAAGTTCTATGCAGAGTACATCATGAGAAACACTAGGCTAGAGGAAACAAGCTGGAATCAAGATTGCCAGGAGAAATATCAATAACCTCAGATATGTAGATGACATCACCCTTATGGCAGAAAGTGAAGAAGAGCCTCTTGATGAAAGTGAAAGCAGAGAGTGAAAAAGTTGGCTTAAAGCTCAACATCCAGAAAACTAAGATCATGGCATCTGGTCCCATCACTTCATGGCAAATAGATGGGGAAACAGTGTCAGACTTTATTTTTTTGGGCTCCAAAATCACTGCAGATGGTGATTGCAGCCATGAAATTAAAAGACCCTTACTCCTTGGAAGGAAAGTTATGACCAACCTAGACAGCATATTAAAAAGCAGAGATATTACTTTGCCAACAAAGGTCCGTCTAGTCAAGGTTATAGTTTTTCCAGTGGTCATGTATGGATGTGAGAGTTGGACTATAAAGAAAGCTGAGTACTGAAGAATTGATGCTTTTGAACTGTGGTGTTGAAGGCTTTTGAGAGTCCTTTGGACTGGAAGGAGATCCAACCAGCCCATCCTAAAGGAGATCAGTCCTGGGTGTTCATTGGTAGGACTGATGTTGAAGCTGAAACTCCAATACTTTGGCCACCTCATGCAAAGAGCTGACTCATTGGAAAAGACCCTGTTGCTGGGAAAGATCGAGGGCAGGAGGAGAAGGGGGTGACAGAGGATGAGATGGCTGGATGGCATCATCAGCTCAATGGACATGGGTTTGGGTGGACTCTGGGAGTTGGTGATAGATAGGAAGGCCTGGTGTGCTGCGGTTCATGGGGTTGCAAAGAGACGGACACGACTGAGCAACTGAACTGAACATATGTCTTTAAATTGCCTTTTTAAAGAAAATTTTATCCAGACACATGGTTAAATATTCAAGCACTATAATAAAATACATTACAAACGTCTGTTTTTCCGCCAGTCCTCCCTTACCTCAATCCACCCCACCGCCATCTCCCCTTGGCCCCATTCCCACCCCCAGAAACAATGGCTGTGATCGATGTCTTGGGACTCAATTAAATCAGAGAGTGTTTTCTGGCCATCTGACTAAAAGTACTTGCCCAAGTCACTCTCTCTATTAGAACATATTGCTTTATTTTCATTAAGGCACTTAATCACTATCTCACATTTTCTTACTTATTTTGAGTATCTGTTTATAATTCACCATCTTCCACTCCTGGTCTAGAAAGTGAATTCTGGGAGAGCATGGATTTTCTCTGCTTCCTTAGTGTTGCATCTTCTTCTCCTAGGAAGGTGCCTGAAAAAGACTAGGTGCCTGTTCAGTGTTTGCTAAACGTGAAATCCTTTTGTAAGCTTTGTTGTTTAGTTGCCCAGTTGTGTTGGAGTCCTTGTTACTCCATAATCGGACTATAGGTAGCCCACCAGGCTCCTCTGTGCAATGAGATTTCCCAAGTCAGAATACTGGATTGCAATGCCATTTCCTTCTCCAGGGGCTCTTCCCAACCCAGTGATTGAATCCATGTCTTCTGCATCAGCAAGTGATTCTTTACTACTGAGCCCCCAGGGAAGCCAACTATCTTTATTGTACTATATAGAAAACCAATACTGTCTTTTCCTTAGAGGGAGAACTGTATCTTTCAAGACTCTTTTCCTTAGAGGAAGAGCTGTATGTTTCAAGGCTCTTCACTCTATCCATGTCCTTAAAAAGATAGTTGGAAACAAAAGCGGTCATTGCATCTATTTGCCAGACGTGCAGAAATGCAGGAGGCTCATGGAGAATTAATGCTCAACATCCCAGTTTGGGCTACTATGGATGAAGTTGCTGTAAGCATTAACAGGGACATTTTATATGGACATATGTTTTCATTTATCTTGGATAAATACCTAGAAGTGGAATTTCTGGTTTAAATGTATGGGTGTAGTTGAATTTTCAAAGGAAATGCCATATTGTTCTCCAAAGTGGCAATATCATTTTGCATTGGTCCCAACAATGTTGAGATTTCTAGCTGCTACACACCATCACCAGCATTTGGGATTTAAAAATTATAGCCAATTTAGAGGGTTGGTGGGATTTTCCATTAGTTTTAACATACATTTCTTTAATGACTGATGATATTGAATATTTTTCTCAATTTTTTCCATCTACCTCTCTTTTGGGTAAAGTATTTGTTTAACTATTTCATTAAAATTGTGGGTTGTTTGTCTTATTATTATCATTGAGGTTTCAGAGTTCTTTATATACTCTGGACACATGTTCTTTACTGGATATTGTGGGGAGAGAATTTATGGATTTTTCATGTTTCTGCAGATATAAGCGGAAACACTGACATACTGTCAGTGTTCCATACTGTCTTTATAAAGGTGTTTTGTGTGGCAAAATAGCCTTAGACAACTGAGATAATGTCTTCCTTTGGGGAAAGAAAATTTATTTGCTGTCTAGGACAATAAAGATAGCATCACCCAGGTTTGCTTGCAGCTCTTAAAAGAAAACGGCTTTCCTAAGCTTGAAGTTAATGAGTTGTGATGAAATCTACCACGTGCACAGCATACACTAGGGCCTAGCTGCCTGTGGATAGCACATAGGTGCTTGTTCTGCTGTGAGTAATGATGTCCTTCGTCTGTGACCCAGGAGTCTCAGGTCTTCTGCTAGAATCTGTGAAACTGTGGCAGGATGACATGCCAGTTTCCTAGGAGCGTAAAATCTCTGACCTTTTATAGCTAGCTCCTTACAGATAGGTTTCCAAAAAATTTTTTTCTCAGTCCATGTCCTACTCTTTGATTTTCTTAACATTAGCTTTTAAATACTTAAATTGTGATGAAATCTAATTCATGTTTTTAAAAATATAATCCCTGCTTCTTGTGCCTTATAGTCATAAAACTGCGGCTAACTCAAGGACAGAAGGATATTTTTCCTGTTTTCTTTTAGAAGCTTTATAACTTTAGGTTTTACGTTTAAACCTACGAGTCATTTTGAGTTAGTTTTTATATTTGGTATGAGGTTTGTTATTATTTTAAAATAAGGTTATTGAATTGTTTAGCATCATTTGTTGAAAAAATTGTCCCCTCTTTGTTGAATTTCCTAAGCATCTCAATCAATTCAAATTGGCTAAAAATGGATGGTCTATTTATGTATTTCCTATTCTGTTTCATTCATCTGTATGTATATTTTTAAGTCGTACTATTTGGATTATTGAAGTTTTATAATAAAGTCTTAAAATTAGGTGGTATAATTTCCACAACTGTTCTTTTTGAAAACTGTTTTATATATTCAAGATCATTTGCATTTCCATGGCATTTGAAGATCACCTTGATAATTTCCACATCAAAGAAGTTTCTGGAGTTTTTATTGGGATTGTGTTGAACTTTTGATCTATTTGGGGAGAAATGACATGTTTCTAATACTGAATCTTTTTGTGAACACGGTATCATCTCTTAATTTCTTTGGTCTTTTTAATTTCTCTCAGTAGTGTTTTGTATTTACCACTTACATATCTTGTAAATATTTTTGTTGAGTTTATCCCTCAATATTTAACATTTTCTGATGTGATTATAAATGATACCACTTTGTTGTAAATTTTAATTTCCAACTGTTTTTTGCTAGCATATAGAAATACAATGAATTTTTATATATCTTACTGCCTTGCTTATTAACTTCTTAATTTTAACAGAGTTTCTTTGTGGGTAGACTCCACAGGTTTTTCTATGTAATCATATCTTCTGGGAGTAACACCCACCCCCACCCCTAATTTGTAGACATTTGATTTCTTTTTCATGTCTTAATGTACTGGATAGGATGTCTACAACAGTGTTGAATGGAAATAGATTGGACATCCTTATCTTGTTCTTGAACTGACAGGGTAGTACTTAGTCTTTCACCATTTAATACAAAATGTTAGCAGTAGGTTTTTCCTAAATGCCCTTAGTCTCAAGTTCCCTTCTGGTTCTAGTTTGTTAAGAGTTTGCATTATGAATAGATGTTAAATTTGGTCAAGGGCCTTTTCTGTGTCTGTTGATCTTTCCTTTTATAGACTCTAGGATTGATTAGTTACATTGATTTTTGAATGTTAAAGCAGCCTTATGTTTCTGGAGTAAAACCAATATGGCTATGTTGTTTTAGTATATGTAGTTGGATTAAATTTATTAAAATGTTGTTAAAAATATTTGTCATGTGTTCATAAGAAATATTGGTCTTTAGGGCTTTTTAAAATAGCATGTCCTTTCTGGTTTTGGTATCAGGTTAATGATGCCCTCAGAATGAGTAGGGAAGAGTCCCCACCCCTTTATTTTCTAGACGAGTTCATGTATATATGGCACTATTTCTTGAGTGTTTTGGAGAATTCACAAGTCAGGCTATCTGGGTCTGAACTTTTCTTTTGCAGGAAGATTTGAAACTGTAAATTTGTTTTCTTTAATAAATATAGGGCAATTCAGGTTATCTTTTTCTTTCTGATGAGCCTCGGCAGATCATGTTTTTCAAGGAGTGTAACCATTCCATCAAATTTATCAAAAGTATTGCCATACACTTGTTCATCATCTTTCCTAATTATCCTTTTAATATCTATATAGTCATGGCCCGACTCCTGATTTGATAATTTGTGTTTTCTTTCTCTCTCCTCCTTTCCTCTGTCTCTCTGTATTTATGTCCAGTGTTTTCCAAACTTAAATGGATATAAAAAATTTACTCTGAAATCATTTTCCTTCTTTCTCAAAGAGTTTCTCTAATTTGTTTGTTTCTGTTCATGCCTGTTGGCAGTGAATTACCTGTGTTAGTATATCTGCAAAAAATAATTCATCTTTATCTTTTGAAGATTTTTCTTTTTCTGGATGTAGAATTCCAGATTATGTTTGTTTTTATTCTTTTCATTGTCTTCTGGTTTACAGTGTTTCTGACTAAAATTTCATGGTACTGTTATCTTTGTTTCTTAATATATAATATGTCTTTTCTCCTCTGGTTAAAATGTTTTTAAAACTTATTTATTTTCATAATAATTTGATTATCATGTAACTTAGTGTAATTTTCTTTTTCTCCAGTCTTTGACTATTGAGATGATTGGATTTGTGGGGTTTTATTAAAGCCTTCATCAACAACTTTTAAATTTTTATCAGATCTTTTGTTTCATCTTACTCTCCTTTCATTTTCCTATTTCTTTGCATAGGTAAGCTAAATGAGAACACACTCTTGTTGCAGTAACTATGTACTTTATAAGAAGGATGATTAAAAAAAATTTTTTTACAATTTAAAAACTGTCCTTTTTGCCTTTTTGTGCCAATTAACAGAAAAGTAAGTTGAGTAATATTATTTCTACAGTTATAGCAAATAAATCTCTATATATGTACACACACACACCTTCTTCAACATGGGACATGCTACACAGCTGCTTTTATAAATGATCTCTTTGGTTTTTCTATTTTTATTATTAATTGGCTAATAGGACACTGATTCTTTACAGTATTTTATGCAAATACAACATATATGTAGCTTTGGGTAAATGAATAAACTGTTATATGCTGTAGTCTTATTGTGGTATTTCAAGGTTAATGAGCAGACTGGACAGACTAGATTGAAACCCTACCCACTCTCTCTCTTTTGAGTAGTTTTAACTATTTTAGACATATTGAAATTATTTTTCTAGAACTTTACCTTAAGGAAGTTGATAGTTTTATTGTTTGGCTCTGTCTGTATCCATCAGATTGCCACATGGTTGAATGATTGTTGATATTAAACAAAAAAGGATTTAAGCTAGTAACCTGTGCTCAGGTCTAAAAGAGGTCTGTTATGTGCTCTCAAAGAAACTAGTTCTGTGACTGATACTGTCAGGTGTAGTACAAGGATTACCTGTTCTATCTAAATTGGTAACTGAGTTATCTCTGGGTGTTTGAAAGATCTTTTAATCCCATTACTACATGCAGTACTTTAAAATGTCTTGGTAATCTCAACATCTTATGAGATAAACAGAAAGAAATTAATATATTTATGCAAATTTAGTAACTAGAGCATTAAGAATTGAGGTACTTTTCCAAGCCTATGCAAGGCATCAGTATCAGAATGGCCTTTGGATTGCTTGGGTAAATTCATTCTGATTGTGGTATCTGATGAGTCATGTGGGTGACTATTCAAGAGATTTTTATCCTCAGTTCTGCTATTTCTGTGGGTATCACTGTTTTGGTTATTTGAAACCAAGGATACTCATAAGTCCTTAATTTGGACACAACTGGTAAAAATGGTCTGTTTATTCTTTTAAAAAAGTGCAATGGCATTAGGATAGTCATGGGAATTAACGTATGTTAGAAGCATCTGCTCTGCAGTCAAGAAACACTGTCGCTCATGTTAATCTCTTCCTCAAACATTCAAAACTATGCCTTGAAGGGGAGTTATTCTGCAAAGTTGCGAACGTATTGTATGGCATGCATGCTCAGTCATGTGCACTCTTTGCGACCCCATGGACTATAGACTGCCAGACTCCTCTGTTCATGAAATTTTCTAGGCTTGAGTACTAAAGTGGGTGCTGTTTCCTTCTTCAGTGAATTGCATGTGTGTATGTATACATGTATGTACAATACATACCTGTGTATGTATACATTTGAGGCAGAGGAGAAGGGAGAAACTGTTTATAGGGCAGTGAGGATTGCAGTGGTTTGAAGTTGAACAAATAAGTTTGGTTTTAATGTCAGGAATTTGGAAGGAAAATAATGGCAACAGTGAAGCTGGGTTTGAAATGTCTTTTCTAATGATTGATTTTATTATGAAAGGTGTTTCTCATTCATAGGTAAAATGTTACCATCTTAAGGAATTTTATAGGAAGAAGATATTCTTTCTAATCTCATATATAGGAACTAATAATTTAAGTAGTTAATTTTAGTCATATAATAAAGTCTGCAGTGGTTGTTTGTTGGCATCAATTCAGCTCCTTAATGCCTCCATCATAGATTGAGAATCCTTTTCTCTTTTAACTCCATTGCCCTTCTTTTCTTTTCTTTTGTCTTGAGAATTGCTGCTTTATGGTCACAAGATTGCCTCCCAAGCTTCTGTTGTGTTCCCTTTCAGCAGGAACACAAATATGCTAAAAACCTATCAGCTGAATTCCCTGCATGTCTCATGGCCAGGACTGGATCATGGGACTATGTCTAGCTGTGAGGGAGGGTGGGAAACTGACTTAGTTTCATCCTAATCCATCACCAGAGTCTGGGCACGTTGCTACTAAGGAATAAGGTATGGGGTTAAATCTTAGGTAGCAATAAACAGTGTTTGTCACAGAGGGCATATTTTTATCCTTCATTACTATAACCTAAGTAGTACTCTTCCAGATAATAAAGTAGTCCGTGTATTCACTAAAAGAGACTTACCTTGTACTCTAACATTTTTTATTCTTTAAATACCAACCTGCCTCTGTGAAGTTTCTGCATTTATTAACTGTCTCTCTCTTAATTTTGTAGAGGGAAACTCAATTTGTCGAAGATTTGATTACAGATCCACAATAGGAAGGAAATATAAGCACCCCCTGCCAAATGTGCAATTATAAATGAGTAAAACTTTCACAAAAGCAAAAGATACTCCTAAATTTAAGCTGTATAGTAGTTGCACAGGAAATATTTATGTTCCCATTTGATGCTAGAATCTTTGACAGTAAGGAAATACCAAAGTTTGAGTTATATCTGTTATATCACTTAATTATCAAGATATTGGAGTAAACCTTTGAAAAATAAGTTTAATAAGTATATAGTAAATACCTACTCTGTTTCGGGAGCTGTGTTAGCACAATGGAGACAAAAGGTGCAAATTAAAATTTTCCTTTAACCTCACAGTGAAATGACATAAATATCTCAATAACACAGGGAATTAAGTATTCAAAATCTAACAGTGAGCTGGGATTTTTGTCACCAAGATGACTGAGGAGTCTTGAAGTACGAGGATATAAGTATAGGGCTGCTGCTGCTACTAGGTGATCAGTTTTAAACAAAAATAGTATTGATGACTACTATTCCCCAAACATTGTTTTTCCAATTTGATGATATAGGAAAAGTAAAAGTGTTAGTTGCTCAGTCATGTTGACATTTTTGTAACCCCATGGACTGTAGCCCACAAGGCTCTTCTCTCCATGAGATTTCCTAGGAAAGAATACTGGTGTGGGTTGCCATTCCCTTCTCCAGGGGATCTTCCGGACCCAGGGATCGATCTGGTCTTCTGAGTAGCAGGTAGATTCTTTACTGTCTGAGCCACCAGGGAAGCCGTGGTGAGGATATATAGAACAAATATTTGGTGATAGTTTGTTTCCACTTTGAAGCC
Source organism: Budorcas taxicolor (assembly GCF_023091745.1). NCBI lineage: Eukaryota > Metazoa > Chordata > Mammalia > Artiodactyla > Bovidae > Budorcas > Budorcas taxicolor. The sequence goes on along the minus strand of NC_068913.1, from coordinate 28,095,545 downwards.
AAGCATTGTGACATTCTGAAGCCACGTTTTGTTTCATAAGCAAAAGAGATAGTGCTGTTATATTGAGAAGATATTTTCACATGTTACATACAGTGTTCATTCTAGGGACAGAGGAATAAGAAAATAATTGAAGACATTTATTTTGAAGTGATCCACACATTCAGTTTGGAAATAGGATTACCTGGGCCCCATGATAAAGAACATGCCAAAAGGGGTTCTGATCTCCATTTCAGAGATGGGGAAACTAATCTCAGAATCAGTAACTTGCCCAGGTTTTTGCAGACTATACCGCCATAATGGCAGTACTGGCAACCCTAAAAGGTTGGAGTATAAAATTTCTGAATCCATTTCATATAGCTGACACAATGGTGCTCAGTCTCACTCACACAGAATGACACAGGGAGCTTTAAAAAATCTTCAGCCATTTGGTGCCCCACTGGACATACAAACCTGGGCTTCCCAGGTGGCGCTAGTGATTAAGAACCTGCCTGCCAACACAGGAGACATAAGAGATGTGGGTTCAATCACTGGGTCGAGAGGACCCCCTGGAAGAGGGCATGGGAACTCATTCCAGGTTTCTTGCCTGGAGAATCCCATGGACAGAGGAGCCTGGTGGGCTACAGTCCAGGGGGTCACACAGAGTCAGACACAACTGAGGCCACTTAGCATGCACACAAACAGGCATACAACAGCCCAGCCCACTTCAAACTGGAGGATGTGAGAAAATCTGTAAGGGAGGCTTGAACTGTCTTTAAAATATTTCTCAGACACTCCTTGCTGGGATACTTGTCAGAAGTGCCCTAAGTCTATTTTTCTAGAGACATGAAACCCTTATTCAAGGACTTGTGGAGAGAAGGCAGACATGGCTTCAGACTCTGTTCTCATTTTTTACTGGAGGGCATACCTCATTTGCAAAAGGAGATTTAGATTATGTGATCCTGTAAAACTTGGCATAGAGAAACTGAAAGCAAATATTTACCCCTACAAGAATGGGTTAGCCATGTTAAGGTATTGAGACTTATCTTGTATGATTTTAAGGAAGTTTATTAAGTTATTAATGCAATGATGTTATCTCTGATTAACAAATGTTAGGAAACTGCTGTCAGATTTCTGGTAAATATTTAACAATACTTGTGAATCAGACAGCAGAAATTGAGTAAAATCCGCCCACCCATCCCCCTTCCCTTAAAAAAAAAAGCCACATTTTTATTTTGGCTCAAATCAAAGTAATATACTTTGTCCTATGCAACTGGCCTCTCTGTCACTGTGCATCTTTTAAGTTTCTGGGTCAGCATTGTGGGGAAATTGACACAGTTTCCAAAGGACCCTCAGATAAGTTTGCTCCATTTTGTTGATTCGTATGAAGAAACACAATACCTAATTTTTATTGAGAATATCCTAAAATGCCTTAATCCTGACTTTGGCCAAGGAAAATAAGAGGTCTTTTTGCTTCTTCATTTCTCTCTGTCTGTGGTATGTACATGTGTCTGTGTGTGCACGTCTGTGGGTTTGTCTGTATGAATGTGTTCATAAAGAATATTTGCAACAGTATTGAGATCCTGAATGCCGAGACAAAATTTCCTTCAACAAAAGATGGTGGTGTGTGGAAAATTCTTTTTGGTGTCAATTCTACCTAATACATTTCAGCTTTATCATAGCCTGGGGGTTGTGATAGTTGATGCCATGGGCATCCAGAATGTTGGCATGTGACTTCAAAGAAGAGATCAAAGAGAGAAACTCTAGAGGAGTTCCAGAGAAACTCTAGAGTTTCCAGAAACTCTAGAAACTAGGAGTTCCAGAAACTCTAGAGGAGTTCTGTAGCTGTTGGTGGAGAGTAGCAAACATTTATAATTCACTAGTAGTGTCTACACCACGTTGAATGGAGTAGAGATTTGGTACTCATTTCATTATTCATCTGTTGTCTCCCTACGTTGACAGCACACACCAATTAGAATAATGAGCTCATTGACCGAGCTCGACTTTGTCTTTTGTTTTATAGACAGTCCTAGACTATAGATGCCAAATGTGTGGTTCTGTCCTTGTGCACAATTTTTAAGATGACTTCGGGCCAGTCTAAACATTGCCTAGGGATTGTTTACCATGGCTGATTTAATACTCCTCCTGAAGCATGTACACTATTAATTTGTGCTGAGGAATTTCCAACAAAGCAAACATTTATACAAAGAGGGTGATTCCCTTCGAGCTGCAGGGGTGGATCAAGCCAGTGGGACCAAAATAGAAATGACTATGTCGAGGTCCTCAGGACTTTAATCATGTTTAATGACTGTACAGATTGCACCAGAAGGATGTGATGTCTCTTTGTGGCTGTGCAGTGTATCCTGTGGTGTATTTATGTGGCAGCCATAGAGGGGCCTTACTGTGGCTTTCACCCCAACTCCATTTATTGGCTGTTAGTAGAAAGACAGAGTTGGCATATTTAAAAACACAGAGAAGAGGGCAAGGCAAAAGAAGTGGAAGGATATGAGGAAAAAGGGAGGTTTTCCAGAATTACCAAGAGTTCATTCCACAGAGTAAGTCCTTCTCAACTGCTTCTTGTTCATGGAAATCTTGTCACCTGCCTTGCCAAGGCCTTGAAGATGATATCTGGGAGATGTTAAGCAATCCAGAAAGTTTATTCATCAGCTTTGATTCATCTTTATTCATGAAAGAGCAGAGAAATCAAAGTTATTTTCCTCCTCTCCCCAGAGTTCAGGATGTATAATGCCTTAATGGCTTGTTCCCTATTTAGAGCAGATACATGAGTCAAATTTGATATACTGACTCACAACTATGAGTCAGTATATCACACTGGGGCCAATCCTGTTCTGTTCTGAGAAATGAAGACTTCCTCTTGGCACATATTTTGGCTCTGGATTGAAACTGAATAATCAACATCTTTGGTTAAATTGTTGAATTTGGAAAGTAAACTGAAATACACAGGCCATCGGTGATCTCCTCAGCTCTCACAGATGGCACTGGTTTTAGGACGTGAAGCCTGGTGCATTTGGGGCTCCTATTTGAAATCAGTGCCCTTTCTGAGGGCTTCTCACTCAGTGAGTTTGAATTTAAGATCAAGTGGTTCTGGGTGTTGCAAGGAAACAACAGACTGGAGTGGAGTCTACCTAACGGAGACTCCCAGTCCACTGTGCGGAGTATCCTTGTTGCGTGGGATTGAACCTGAACCCTAACACCCCAGAGACCACCACAATCTAACCTTTGGAACCAAAGCACAAGAGCTAAGATGAGGCACTCTGTATGATCTGTGATCGAATTATTGCTAACTATGAATTAGTAATGCTAGAAATACATTTTTTTTGAGTTGAAAATATTTGAGATCTGAAGGAAGAACAGACTAATAGCTGACTCATTCCACCAAAGGAAAGCTTCAAAGAAGTAACCCAATCAAGACAACGTATTGCTTGATTTTTTAGAAGAAAAAGAAAACATCTGGCACTTTTCAATGAATAATGAAATGAATGTAAGAGCAGAATTTTCTCTCTCTGAAATCGAGAGAATCCCTTAAGTTGTGAAGATATTATATCAACCTTCTTAATTCTTTGTAGGAATTTTGGATTTTAGCTATCTTTACAGATTGTTTTGATATTGTCATAAAAGCTTTCTAGATGGGGGTATTTCCAACTCTTGTAAATGTCAAAGCCACACCCAGTCTTCTCCTGTGTCCTTAGGGGTGTCTATCCCTTGCCTTTTCCTAGAGGGTTGGGCTGAGATTTGAATGCTGAAGCCCAGGGTAATCAGAGCCTGGTTAGGAGCAGCTAGACTAGGTGAGCAGAGTTACCTGGACACACCAGGCTATGCTTGCAGGGCTGTGAAACAAGAACTTACAGGTTGCAGTGGTATGTCTGGTGAAGTCCACTGAGTCCGGAAATCAGTAATGTATCGATTGGATCTTATTGTGGTTTTGTTTTCCAGCATGAGTATCTACTATGTGCCCAACACAATGCTAAAGGATCTCTTAGCGCTCTTGGCCCCACACACTATAATACACCCTTAGTTTTTCCCTTCACCATCTAGACTGACAACAACATGGTCTGATAGAAAGTAGGAGGACTTTTGAATGAGAGTTCCAAGTTTATACCTGAGCACTGGCCTTCACTTGTGTGACCTTCGGTTCTTCATATTTCCTGAATCTCACGTTACTGACTTACAAGAATAAAAGCATCTCCTATATTTAAAATAGATGGCAAGCTTAGTACATTTTTTTATGAAGTTCTCATTTTAGACTTGAGCAAAGTATTAAGAGAAATAGAGCAATAAAATAAATGAAAGAAACAAGTGTGTGTGGAAAATAATATTTATGAGGGAAAATGGAAGGCCAGTTGAGACACAGGCAGCTTATGAACCAAGGAAGGGATAGTTGCCTGGGCAAGGATTTGAAACGTCTTCTGCCGAATGAGTCAACCGTGTCCCAGAACTGGGTTCCAGACTTCCCCTCTAGCTTGTGTGGTCAGATTGATAGTAAGGGGGCCATCCTCATTCTGTTTGTCAGAACCATCTGTCAGAGGGCCAAGCCCATCCTTTGTGTATCAGGAGGAGTGGGCCTGTATCCTTAATGTGGAGAGAGGTAATTTGTGTAGAATCACCGTCCTGCTCTGAGTTGGGAGTTGTGTCTCTAGAGCCTGTGGCACCTGAGTCAAAGTTGAACATTATGAGTTTCTCTTGGGCATGGCCTTTTTCTGTCTGGCAAGGCTGTGTGAATTTACACAAAACTGAGAAAAACAGAGGGCTAGCTATGCAAATTCCCGCAAGACGGGGATATCACATTTAAATTTCTCCTTTTCTTTTGTTATATGTTTGCTTTTCCGATTTTTACCTTTTTTCATTACTGTAATGCTTTGGGGATTCTTTGGAATATGAGCAGTGTATGCCTAGCTGTCACAGAGTTAGCGCTGACCTGGCCAGGAGTCCAGGGTGAATGACAGCAGTGTGCTAAGTCAGGGCTGTAGTCTGCAGCAGAGTGAGAGTGGAAGTTCTTGGGGATCTCTGGAGTGGGAGGACACAGAATCTTGGGAGTCAGAGAATCATTTTGTGCCTACTTCAGAAATGTGGTTCAGTTATAATCCCACTCCAGAGTCTCTTTCTGCTCCTCTGCTTCATACACCCATTTGGGGTGGGTATGTAGGTCCAACCTACAGTTAGAAAGTTAGATATCTACAGGTACAATTTACCCCTGATCAAAACCCACCAAACTGCTTCATTTGGCAGTCCAGAGGGAAGCGGAGCCTCTGGGATGGGAGACAGACTGAATGGAGAGCAGGAATGCCTGGAGTGTGTGATCCATGAAGAGGAAATTGAACGTTGATTATATTCAGATGGCCCATGGAATTTTGATTAATTCCAACAGGGAGAGCAGCCAGGTGTGAGAATGGTGTCCTTCAGCGTGCGAGAGATGCTGAGAACCAGTTCACAGCTGCAGTGGCCGGGCTTAGACAGAAGTAGGTATAGTTGAGCTGGAAGAACAGGAAGGAAGGCAGAGTGTACAGGCAAAGCTACAGTCAGGGGGGTAGGTCAGTGGATGGAGAATAAAGAAGTTCTTGTCTTTATGCTTCTAATTTCAGTGAAATAAGACACAAGGTTATCAGCTGGTAGTGAGAAAGGGAGGTGTGTTGGGAGGTATGACTGCGAAGTGAATGGCAGAGGAAATGAGATCACTGAAGATGAGCTGGTCCAGAAACCAAAAAGCCAAGATAACAGAAAGATTTTCCATAGGAATACATCTGTGTGTATAAAGAATGGTGATGGGGAGATAGAGAAAGCCATGAGCTGAGCTCTTCAAGAATTGCAGGTCAATCAGATGGATCTCTGTAGATTATTGTAGCAAGAAGACAGATTGGGTGCTCTAGACACAGGCATGACTTTTGCTGAAAGTTGCTGTGTTTGTATCATTGTCATGGGAAAGAATAAAGATCTGGAAGCAGAGTTAAATGGCAAGGACAACTACTGACAGTGGTCTGGTAGCTCCAGCTCAAGGGTGAAACAGCAAGACAATGAGAAGTTTTTAGGGGAAGCAGGTCCTCAAGGGAGTCCAGATTTCAGACGTGGCAAGAAGGTATAGGAAACAGTCATATGGGAGACTGAGGTTACCTGGGGATTGTGCTGACAGGAGATTGGGAATGCAGAGAAGAGCGGGAAAGATGAACGTGGGCTCTGAAAGTGGGTCCAATGAGAGGACAACAAATAGCCATATGGAAATGACGGTCTGGGTGATAAGGGATGACTTGGAAATTTTAGAAGAATGAAAATATTCTTATGAGCATATTTGGGGGGTGGATATAGAGGCTATGGGCTTCCCTGGCAGCTCAGTGGTAAAGAATCTGCCTGCAATGCCGGAGGCACAGGAAATGCGTGTTTGAGCCCTGGCTGGGGAAGACCCCCTGGAGGAGGAAATGGCAACCCATTCCAGTATTCCTGCCTGGAGAATCCCATAGACAGAAGAGCATGACGAGCTACATAGGGTCAAAAAGAGTCGGACACAGCTGAAGCGTCTGAGCACACATGTATACATAGAAGCTATACGATTTAGCTTTATCATCATCATCGTCAGACTGGTTAAGTGCCTGTCACTTGGATACAGCCAATTTCAGATTTGATCTGTTAGTGTAAGTTCTGTCTCCTGGAACATGTTTATTACTACTGATTCACGAGACTTGAAATAAACTTAGAGACCTCTAGTTGACTTGTCCCTCTGTGTGTGGTCAGTTTTATGGAGGTTTATTTTATATACAGTAAGAAGTGAGATTTATCCTTTATGTGTATCATTTTATGAGTTTTGATAAATGCATATACTATCAATTCAAGATCTATACTCATTCTAATAACTCTCAACATTCACTTATGCTTATAATCAGCACCTTATTCCTGCCCTCAGCACTTGACAACCATTGATCTGTTTTGGTTCCTATAATTTTGCCATTTTCAGAACGATAGCTAAGAGGACTCATGTAGTGTGTGGACTTTGGAGCCTAGCTTCTGTCCCTTAAACATAATGCAGTTGAAATTCATTCTTATTGTGTATATCAGTAGTTTGTTCCTTCTTTGTGCTGAGTGTTATTCCATTTTATGGATGTAACACTTTTTATTTTTTAATTTGCTAGTTGAAGAGCCTGTGTTTTATTTTTAGTTTTTGCTGATTATGAGTAAAGCCATTGTAAACATTTAAGTATGTATACGTTTTTGTGGGAACATAAGTTTCCATTTTTCTTGGGTGAAAATCAAGGAGATTGTTGGATCATATGGTAAATGAATGTTTAACTCATAAGAAACTGCAAAGCTAATGTCCAGGGTGGTTGTAACATTTTGCATTCCTGCCAGCAGTGCATGAGAGCTTCAGTTGCTCCTCATCCTTCCAGTGTTGATATTGTCAGTTATGTAAGATTTTTTTTTTTTTTTGACCAATCAAGTGGGTGTGTGGTTTTAATTTGTACTTTCCTAATGACTAAAGATGGGAAGCATCTTTTCATGTGCATATTTTCCATTTATTTGTATTTCTTCTTTGTTCAAATCTTTTGCCTATTTATTTTTCTTATTATTGAATTTGAAGTTTTTTACCTAACATGTCTTTCAAAAATATTCTATCCAAGGCAGCTTTTCTATCTTAATTTTCTTAACAGTATATTTGGAAGAACAGAAGTTTGCATTTTAATAAATTTCACTCTATCAATTTTATAAATAAAGGATTGTATTTTTGTAGCTAACAAATCACTGCCTAACCTAACCTAACCAGTTCCCTGGTAGCTCAGATGGTAAAGCATCTGCCTACAATGCGGGAGACCTGGGTTCGATCCCTGGGTTGGGAAGATCCCCTGGAGAAGGAAATGACAACCCAGTCCAGTATTCATGCCTGGAAAATCCCATGGACCAAGGAGCCTGGTGGGCTACAGTCTATGGGGTTGCAAAGAGTCGGACATGACTGAGCAAATTCATCATACTCATAACCTAATGTCACAAGTATTTTTTGCTATGTTTTCTTCTAGGTATGCTATACTTTAGAGTTTTACATTTAAATCTATAATCCATTTTAAGTTAATTTTGTGTATAGTCCTTGACCTTAGTGTAAAGATCAAGGATTATTATTTTTTTGAATGTTGAAGTCCGGTTTTTCCAGCAGCATTTGTTGTAAAGACTGTCCTTTATCATTTTAATTACCTTTGCACCTTTAGTGAAAAGTTAGTTGACCATATCTGTGTCAGTGTAATTCTGGGCTTTCCATTTTATTCCATTGAATATAGTTAGTACCATATTTCCTTGATTAATGTTACTTTATAGAAAGCCTTGAAATCAGGTACTGTGAGTCCTCCAGCAGTAATGAGTCTTCCATTACATGAACATGTAATGTATCTCCATTTACTTAGGTGTTCTTTCAATTTCTTTATTAGTTCTTGTAGTTTTCAATATATGGATGGTGATAATATTTTGTTAGATTTATATCTGATAATTTCATGCTTTTTTGTGATGGCAAATATACCTGATAAAAATTTTACTATAAAAATTTAAATTTCCAATGGTTATTGTAAATATATCAAAATAAAATTGATTTTTTGTACTGCCCTTTATCTGTGACACTTTATAGAGTCTATAGAGTCTTTGGGATTTTCTTTATTGTCTGAAAGTAGTAGCTTTTTTCTCCTTTCCAATTCTTATACCTTTTTATTTACTATTGTCTTCTTATTGTACTGGCTTCAAATTCCAGGGTGATCTTAAATAGAGGTGGTAAGAGTAGGTACTCTTGACTTTCTCATGGTATTAAGGGAAAAACATTGTGTTTCTATGTTAAGTATAGTTTAGCTGAACTCTTTACATAGATAGACTTGGTCAGACTGAGGAAGTTCCCTTTTATTCCTAGCTGAGCATTTTTATCATAAATGGATGTTGAATTTTATCAAATGATTTTTCTGCACCAATGAGATAATTATATCCTTAAGTCTATTTATGTAGTGAATAACATAGACTGATTTTCTAATGTTGAACTAGCTCTGTATCCTCAGGGTAACCTCATTTGTCCATGATGCATTATTTTATTTTGTAAATATTGCTGAATTTTACCTGCTAAGATTTTGTTGAGGATTTTAATGTTGATGTTGAGGGGGCACTGCTGGTTTATAGTTTTTTATTCATTGTAATTTCTTCATCTCGTTTTGGTGTTAGGGTATTGCTGGCCTCATAAGATGAGTTGGAAAGTTTCCCTTTCACTTCTAGTTTTTGGAAGCTTTTATGTATAATCCATGTTATATCTTCTTTAAGTTTTTGTAGAATATTCCAGTCAATCCATGTGGTCCTGGAGATTTTTCTTGTTGGAAAGCTTTAGTATAAATTAAATCTCTTTAGGAGATAGATACTCATTCAGGTTTTTTTGTCTCATCCTAAGTATACTTTGGCAGTTATTAAAGCATCTTGCACAGAATTTGTCCATTCCTTTTGAGTTGTTGAATTACCGATACTTGTGTTTCCTCCCCACCTCCTGTCACTTTCCTTCTCCCTCTCTTTTTAGTGTCAGTTTGCTTACAGGTTTATTAATTTTATAATCTTTAAAAAAAACTGGCCTTTGGTTTCATTATTATTAATTATTATTCATTTTATTTATTTATCTCTTCTCATTTTTATAGTTTTCCTCTACTGGCTTTGGGTTTACTTTTGTTTTGGTGGTTTTTTTTTTTATTTAATTTTTTTTAAATTTTTATTTTTACTTTATTTTACTTTACAATACTGTATTGGTTTTGCCATACATTGACATGAATCCACCACGGGTGTACATGCGTTCCCAAACATGAACCCCCCTCCCACCTCCCTCCCCATAACATCTCTCTGGGTCATCCCCGTGCACCAGCCCCAAGCATCCTGTATCCTGCATCGGACATAGACTGGCAATTCGATTCTTACATGATAGTATACATGTTTCAATGCCATTCTCCCAAATCATCCCACCCTCTCCCTCTCCCTCTGAGTCCAAAAGTCCACTATACATATCTGTCTTTTTTGCTGTCTTGCGTACAGGGTCATCATTGCCATCTTTCTAAATTCCATATATATGTGTTAGTATACTGTATTGGTGTTTTTCTTTCTGGCTTACTTCACTCTGTATAATCGGCTCCAGTTTCATCTATCTCATCAGAACTGATTCAAATGTATTCTTTTTAATGGCTGAGTAATACTCCATTGTGTATATGTACCACAGCTTTCTTATCCATTCATCTGCTGATGGACGTCTAGGTTGTTTCCATGTCCTGGTTATTATAAACAGTGTCTTCTTTTTAAATATAGACTTTTAATGCTATAAATTTTCCTTTGAGGTTTTTTTTTGAACTGTGAGTTACTTATAAGGCTGTTTAATTTCCAAATATGTAGAAATTTTCAGTATATTTTTATTGTTGAATTCTAGGTTAATTATTTTAGTATCACAGAACATACTTTATATGATTTTAATGACTATAGATTGGTTGAGATTTGTTTCATGAGACAGAATGTGGTCTATCTTCTTGAGTGTTCCTTGTACACTTGAAAAGAACAGTTATTGTGCTGTTTTTGTTTTTCTTTTATATATATATAAATACAGAGTTAGTACACATTGGTTGCTACTTTTGTTCGGGTTCCATGTTACTGATTTTCTCCTACTTATTTAGACAGAGGACTGTGTAAGTTTACAACTCTAATTGTGAATGTTTCCATTTATGTTTTTAGGTCTGTCAGCTTTCATATTTGCATTGTGAATATTGTTATCACACATTTAGGATTGTAATGCCTTTATTTGTAATATAATTTATTTAATCCTAAAAATATTCCTTGTTCCGAAATCCACTTTGTCAAAACAGTCACTACATCTTTCTTTCGGCTAATGTTAATATGGCAAATCTTTCTCATGCTTTTTGTTGTTGTTCAGTCACTCAGTTGTGTTCGACTCTTTGTGACCCCACGAATTACAGCATGCCACGCTTCCCTGTCTTTCACCATCTCCCAGAGTTTCCTCAAACTCATGTCCATTGAGTTGGTGTTGTCATCTCAGGCTTTTGCTTTTAACCTGTTTGAGTCTTTCAGTTCAAACTGGTTTTATTATAATCAGCATATATTTGCATGTTGCTTTTTCTCTTCTGATAATCTCTGGCTTTTATTTAATTTGCTTTGGCCATCTGCCTTTAAAATACTTATTGATATGGTTGAATTAAAATGTACCATTTTACTTGTTATTTTTATTTCATTCTTTGTTCCTTTTTTTCCTACATGCTAGTGGATTATTTTTTAATTTCTACTTTATTAAACTCCTTTACTGAATTTTTTTTTTTACCACATTTAAAAAATATTTTCCTCCTGTCATACCACTGGCAGTGTGTGTGTATGCTCAGTTGTGTGCAACTCTTTGTGACCCCATGGACTGTGCCCACGAGGCTCCTCTGTCCATGGAATTTTCTCTGCAAGAATACTGAAGTGGGTTGCCGTTTCCTCTTCCAGGGAATCTTTCTTACCCTGGGATCTTACCCTGCGATCTTACCCTGCATCTCCTGTATCGACAGGCAAATTCTTTACCACTGAGCCACCTGGGAAGCTCCACCATTGGCGATATACATCTCTAACTGCCATCTTCCTACATGTAATATTATACCTCTTAATGTGTAGGTTTAAGAAACTCACAGCAGTATACTTCCAATTCTGCTCTCTCAGCCTTTGAGCTATTGTTGCTATAATATTACTTTATGTATTCTATAAATACAGAGTAAATTTGTACTACTTTTACTTTAGACAGTCAGTTTTCTTTTAATGCCATTAAAAATGAGAAGAATATTTTGTATTTGCTTTCATCTTAACCATTTCCAGAGATCTTTAATTCTGTCTATAAATCCGAGTTTCTGTCTTATATCATATTCTTTCTCCTTGAAGAGTTTCCTTTTACATGTTTCAATGCACGTGTACCAGTAATTCTCTTATCTTTTTTTTTCTGAAAAAAGTCATTGATTTGGCATTGTTTTTAACGGCTGTTTCATAAAGTATAGAATTCTCAGTGTCAAGTTTTTCACTGTTCTTTTTTTTCCCCTTTCAACATAATGTCTGGTTCTCATACTTTCTGATTAAGAAATCTTTTTCAACTTTACTTCTGTTCCACGACATGTAATGTGGTCTTTTTCTCTGGTTGTTTTTAAGATTTTCTTTTTGGTTTTTGACATGTAGTATACATGTCTATTTAAAAAATATATCCATCTCACTTGGAAATCTGAGCTTCTGGGATCTATGCATTTGATATCCATCATTTTTGGAAAATTCTTGATCATCATCTCTTCAAATCTTTATCCTGTTCCATTTTCTTTTTTGTTTTCTGGATTTTCAACCAGTTTATATTAGACCATTTGATATCCTATTTTTAGCCCTTGGAGAATCTCATCTGTTTCATTCTTTCTCTTGATGTTTCAGCTTAGATATTTTTTTATTGATCTGTCTTCACATTAGCTGAACTTTTTTCTTCAGTTACATCATGTCTGTTAAAGTAACAGTTGAGTGCATTCTTCATTTCTGTTTCTATGTATTTGCTTCTAGCATTTCCAGTTGACTTTTCTGCTAATTTTCACATCTCCACTTAAACTCACTATCTGTTCACACATGTTGACCAACTTTCCTGCTAGATCCTTTAACATCTTTATTATCATAATTTAAAATTCACTATATTATGACCTAACATATGGGTTATCTCTGGTTCTCTTTGGTTCTGTCAGTTGCTTTTATTCTTACAGTGGATTGCTTTGTCCTTACCTTTTTGAATGTCTTGCTAATTTCTCACTGAATAGTGGGTATCATCTGTAGAATAGTAGAGAGTGAGTTAACTACTGTTAGCACACTGATTTTTAGGGCAAATGGCAAGATTTACACCTAGGAAAACTGGAGATGTTCTCCCTTAGATGAAATAACTCCATTCTATTGACCTCTGTCCTATGAACAGAAAGTGTATGTTGTGGGGAAAGGGTGAAGGCTTCCACCATGTGCTGAAAAAGAAACAAAAATAACACTGCTGTTTTCCCTGGATGCAATTTAAAATGACCAGACACACAGATTTTTAGATGAATTGTATCCAGTATTTATGCTTGGAAATGGGTCCATCTGTTTTCTCTAGGCTGTTACTGTGGCATGTTAGGTCAGTCTACTCAGAGCGGAGCTGGGCTTGGGTTATGTTGCTGCTACGGGTTCACTCATCGTATCCACGACTTCACATTTCTCTAGTATTACCTTTGTTTACTGTGAGAGCTCATTCATCAGTGGATTTTTCTTAATGTTTCTGTTCTACCTTTTTCAGCAATAGACCTTCTCTACCCATACTTCAGAGTGGTTTTTTCTCCATTCTTGCCACTCTCATCGTAGTGGGCTGCTGTTGCTTGCTTTTGGGGTTTTGCTATCTGAGGCAGGAGAGGTATTCTTTGTTTTATTGGTGGAGAATCATGAAGTCATGGAGAATGACAGATATGGCACAAATTATCCTCCCTCCTACAATTTCTAGACATTCCTTTTTTGAAGTCCCACCCTTGAACTTTAGAAATTTATTGAAAATTTTAACTGGGTTTGTCTTATCCACTTAGGTAGCAGCCTTGGCTTCCTTCTATTCTCATTAGGAAGTCCAGGCTCATATTCCCTCTCTCCTTAAAAATACCTATATTTTCTTAGGCTTTATGATGGTTGTGATATCAGTTCTGTAGGTTCAAGAAAACTCAAGATTTATAGTTTATCCAATTTTTCCTAGTTGATAAAATAGAAGCAATCCCCTCTCTATATTTCTACATCCCAGGCAGAAGCCAGAGGAAAGTACAAGCTTTTTAGTAAAAAGTTTCTAGTATTTTTTCACTTGTATTCATACAAGAATGGGTATTGGAACATTTTGATCTTGATTTTATTTTGATACTTACTTTGATCAGAATTAGAGTTTGGCTTATGAAACTCTGAACCCAGTCTGTACAGTTTTAAAAAAGAGACAACTGTACAGTCTACAGAAGGTGATTCCACTTGAAAAAAATCGAATCTTGGGGTAGTGACTTGTCCGTATAGCCACTGGGGTGATCTGTCCCCTATTTCCTGCCAAATTATGGATATAATGAGTCACAGGCACATTGCTAAATATACCAACAGCCCTGCAAAGTGTTTCAGGGGCATATCCATCAATTATAGTCATGAGAAAGGTCATCATAGTACAGGCTTTCATCATACTTCAGCTCTCCCTCCCCAGTTTGCCTTGGGTGTGTTGAAATGCTGTGATTGTTCAGTTAGAAGCAGTGTTCATTTTTGAAGACAACTTACTGGAAATGAATAAATATCTGAGGGAGACCATCCCATTTAAAGGCCTGTTTCCTTATTCAAAAGCTTTTTGTGTAATAGAAGTATCTCAAAAACTCTTCTGTGAGATTAATCAACCTCATTCCTTCTAAACCATTGAGTAGAGTCCATAACTTTAGCTGAAAAAAGATTAGCTGTAGACTTGGATGCCAGCCATTTTCACTGAATCCCCTTCTCATACACTTCTGTTAATAACAAAAGCATTGTTAATAACGCTGCTGTGTCCCTTCTTTCAAGCTTGGTGGGCATTTCTGAAACTATAACCCCGGAAGCATTGGACAATCCATAAAGTCCTCTGACATTTTAATGTGGCTATAAAATATGGTGAAATCTTACAGAAGGCTACCCTCCAAATTAGCCATGGATAAGAGAAAATTGTTCTGAATCCCATTATTTTGAAGAGTGTTCCCTTCCTACCAAAAACAATGATCCTGGCAACTTTCCATAGCCTATATAAATAAAATCAGAAAACAGGGATCAGGAAACCAGAAAACATTTCAAAATTAAATATTAAAAGATCTTCTGAAGCCAATACTCATAACCTAGCATTTTTTAGTTTTATTATCCTCTTGGTAAACTGTAATTGAAAGCAGTTCAAACTTTCCTTTTCTAACCTTCAGTCCCAAATCATATGGATTTGTCAAACCTCAGGAGATTATTCATCAAAATGGTTAATTTCATCAACAAGTTTCCATGTTTTGTCCGCATTTTGGCATATTAGTTTCCCCCTGCATATTAAAGGTCATATTTTGCACATGCTATATAGATAAAGAATTCCAAAAAGAAATCACATTGTTTCTTGCGTGCTTATGATTTGAAATGTATACATTTTCCTCTCCAGTTAATTTGGAGTTTTGTTTTTTTTTTAAAAAAAAAACAGTGCTTCATCACTTATTGTTATTCATTCTCTGTATATTTGTACTAACCATGAGTGAGGAAGTTCTTAAACTGCTAAGTTTATGATCAGTCACAGCTCTGTGAAGATCTGGAACCACATCACAAGTCTTTTGACCCAAAAGTAGAACATATTTATTTTGAATGAAGAGTGATATTAGTGAAGACCAAGCTGTTTGGATATGTTTTTGTTTGTACTAGAATGAAATTAATCAAACCAGAAAAAATTGCCTAGCAACATCTGCCATTAAAAAGATTCCATAACAAAAACTGAACCACATGGAGGATAAGATAGAAGACAGCCCAAGCCTTGTCTAGATAAGAGTCACGGTCTGTACATGGAACTGTCTTTAGTCCTAAAGAGAGATGGTAGGAAGGAAATTAGATACAGAGGAGCAACTAGATTTCAGCCAGCACGTATTGGGGCTTCCTTGGTGGCTCACTGGTTAAGAATCCACCTACCAGTTCAGGCAATACAGGAGACCTGGGTTCAGTTCCTAGGTCAGGAAGATCCCTTGGAGAAGGGAATGGCTACCCACTCCAGTATCCTTGCCTGGAAAATCCTATGGACAGAGAAGCCTGGTGTTCCATGAGGTTTCTAAGAATCAGACATGACTGAGCACACGTGTGCACATACAAAGCATATACTGAGCACTTACTAGATTTCTTATCCTGCACTAGGAGCATTATCAACATTTTATTTAATCCTCATAAAACTAATGATCTCCATTTACAGAAAAACAGAACCATGTGGGTCAAAACCAGTCAAGTCGAAGCCCAACACCCAACTTTTTAGAGTCTTGCTAGATTCTTATCACTTATAGGGACCTGTGTTCACTCAGTTGTGTCTGACTCTTTGTGGCCCCATGAACTGTAACCCACCAGGCTCCTCTGTCCATGGGATTCTTCAGGCAAGAATGCTGGAGTGGGTTGCCATTTCCTTCTACAATAGGGACCTAGGCAAATTAATTACCTTCTAATTGTAGCTGAAAAGTAGTGTGCTTGGAAATACAGATTTTTACAGTTTTGGAGTAGAGTTATTTAGAAAGTTAACTGGAATTTTCAGTTTTTCAAACTTTCTGTTATTATTAAAACAGACTTCTTTATATTAAAACAGACACATAAGTGGTAGGCTATATTTAGGTAGACTTTCTTTTTTTTTAATTTTTATTTTTACTTTATTTTGCTTTACAATACTGTATTGGTTTTGCCATACATTGACATGAATCAGACTTTCAGAGAGACGGCAGTAATGGGCAAAGCTGACCACGGCTGCAGTCACTTAGTGGGAGGGTGATTATGGAAGTGAGGTTCAAGAGTGAGGTTTAGTTTTGGGGTTGCAGAGTCTTGCCAAAAATAAACTTTAAATCTGTACATACCAAAATTCAAATTATTTTCTTTCTACTAAAAAAACCCCCCAAAACATAGAGATTTGAGTTGTAGCGGAGGAAAGAAGATCACAGCTGAAAATAACAGAGAAAATTTTTAAGAAGGATCATTCTACCAGGGTGGGGGTTAGGGGGACACTATGGATTAACAGGAAGGCATGCTTCAGTGGTGGATGAAAATCCAGCAATGCTTGGAACTTGGTAGCATAGATGACTAGTTTCTGGGACATCTGATTTATAAGGCGTTGGTTTCTTTCCCAGTATTTGTGAGGCCGCGGGGAAAGCACATACCCAGTGAAAAGGGGATTTTCCTTAGAGTTTTGCACTGCCAGGTAATCTGCATGTCCATATTCGTCATTTTATTTGTTAATGAATCTTTTGTGGTTTTGCTTCAAGAATGACTTGAGAAGCTGTATGGTCTTTTCTATATTCCTAACAGTGCTAGTGGAAATGAGGAAAATATGCCAGGAAAGAAATTAATGACCTTTTGAGGGGTTTCTGAACCTTTGGTTATGACTGGTTTTCAACACATGATAACCATCTTGTGATTCACCTGATTTAGAAATTTACATGGTTTTCTCGGTCAGTTACATTTTTGGAGTGTAGGTTTGTATGTGTGTATCTCTCTGTGTTTGTAGTTTTTTCTTTTCTCTGTGTTTCATAATCTGAGCCAGTCAGCATGCTATAGATTTTTACCTTGCCAGTTTCAAGGTTACAGGACTCAGAACAAATTAGGAAGGGGTAGGCAGCCTAGTAAGTCACAGCCTTCTCAGCGGGCTTGGTTCTTCTCCACCTCCCTTAACCTCTCTCCTAACAGGCTATTGTGTTAACTTTAGAGTGAACAAAACCAGGCTTTTCTTGAGTCTTTATCCATCTACATGAGCTGTGAAGAAGGTCATGTTATCCAGGCCAGAAGGAAAAATTAGAACAAGATAGAAGTGGGATCTTAGACATGCTTAATGAGTTTAATTCTACCCTTCAAATTTGGCAGAGAAAAAATTTTGTCTCTCTTGGCAGAAGAGGAGAACATTGTCTCTGAACTTCATACTGAATGCATCAAAAATGAACAAGCTGGTGATCTGAGTCCCCTGAGACTCACTTGGCCTCACTTCTAACAGTATTACCAAAAAAAAAAAAAAAAAAATAGCTATTCTTTCTACTGCGTCTCCTCAGCTTCAGTCTTATTCCCTCGCCTCTCTCTGCATCTTCTTTCCCCTGAAACACATACACAAAGGCGTATTTCTTATGGATATAAAACTCCCAGCCTAGGTCAGTGAGCTCAGGGACGCTGTTCTCCCCTGTCTCACTCAGAGCTGTCTGTATGTACTAACCTCAAGGGGTCTAGTTCTCACATCTACTCTAAGACCATTGTTAGGAACCTTCAAGATTATCAAATCAAGAGAAATATAGTAGACATGACCTTCTAGCATGTTTTCTAAAAATTCCATAGGATCTAAAAACATACATATAATCCTCTTGGGTGAACAATACTTTTACAGTGAATTATAAGTAAAAGTAGTTTTCTGTAATCAGAGATCCAATAGAATTTTGTCTTTAAGAAAGGCAAAACAAGATGGGAAAATGTTTAGTAAAGTAGTCTATGAATCTTGAGATTTATTTATCCGACCGTGTCTATCTAATTATTTTGTAAAAATAGCTGTTAATGGAAGATCGACCCTCTTACCAAATTTTTAAGTATAACACAATATTGATAACTATAGGTACTGTGCTGTACCTATAGGATCTCTAGGATTTATCTTATATAAACAAATCATTGTTCCCTGTTACTAATGCTTCCCCATTTTTCCCTCCTTCCAACCCCTGACAACCACCATTCTACTCTCTGCTTCTATGAGGCTGATTTTTTTAGATTGCTTGTATAAGTAGTATCACATGGTATTTGCCCTTCTATGTCTGTCTTATTTCACTTAGCATAATGTCCCTCAGGTTTATCCATGTTGTCACAAACGGCAAAATTTCCTGAATAAACATATACATTCTATTTATATACCACATTTTGTTTTTCCATTCATCCATCAATGGACTTTAGCTTGTTTCCATGTCTTGGCTATCAGGAGTAATCTACAAACATGGGACTACAGATCTCTCTTTGAGATCCTGATTTCAGTTCTTTTGTACATATAGCCCAAAGTGGAATTGCTGGATTATATACTAGTCCTGTTTTTAACTTATTGTGGAACTGTCACACTGATCTCCATAGTGACTATACCAATTTACATTCCCACCAAGAGTATACTAGGATTTTTTTTTTTTTTTTACTACATCCTGGGTTTTGAAGAAAATGTCATCACAGCTTAGTATATGGGTGATTTCAGCAGAAACTTGGATATTTTGGAGTAAATACTTATTTGTGGAAAATATTTTTGAAGCTCTGCATGTAGATAGAATCTCTGGATACAGTGGTTGGTGTCTGGTGAACTAGTCTGGGAGACTGACGGCAGGGCAGTTACATGTCTGGGCCGGGCAGGATAGAATTGGAAAAGTGGGTAAAGTTTGGTTATATCCTTGACTCCTTCTTTGTGCACTCTTCTGCTTCCCTTCCTCAGTAGTACATCCTTCCTCCTCTTATTAATCTAGCATCTTTACCCACTGACGAAAAGGTGGAGGATAGCATGAGCCCATCCATATAACCGTGGGGGCCAAGAATCTTCTCCAAGTCAGGATTGGGACGGTTCTCATTCAAATGGCCTTGTTACCAACTAAAGATTTCTCAGGAAATATGTGTGTGTTGTGCATATATGTGTGTGTGAGCGAGCGAGCATGTGTGTACGTACACATGTATGTGCACGAAAGAGAAAACCGAGGCCCGGGGAACATGGGAAAAAGGACTGATGCCTGTGACCTTCAGACCCAAATGTTTCATAAGCCACTGCTGCTTGTTTTCTTTCCACGTTCTTCACACACACACACCCCTGCAAGGGGATTTGTTAAGCACAGTACCACAGGAATGTTGTTTTTCTGTTTACTTGTTCCAAATGGCCAAGAGGCTAAAATTCCACCTGGAACCCTAAAATTTCAAATAACACTGAGCAGCTAGGCCAATGGCTTGGCTTGGAGAGGAGGATGTGCCCCACAGGAAAGACCCATTCTCCCTGTCTGCAGACCTTCCTTAATCCCTGCAATTGAGGACTCAGTATATCGTGGGGAAGAAAAGCCTCCTTTTGGAAAACGTTTCAGTAATGACATTGCATTCCTTTGCTGTTGACTGTCCTTTGTTTTGGAAGCAGATGGACTGTCATGTTGAGGCTGGAAGCCTATTTTGTGATGCTCATAAAAGCTACTCATTTTGTTTCCTATAACAAAAGGAATAAAAAGCTCAGTTTAGAAAAAATTAGATAACACCAAAGGATGGGGGGAAAAAAGGAGACACCCTACCACCTCACCAGCCATATATAACTTTTATTCATATTTTGGTGACTACCCTTCTAGTTCTAAATTTAAAAAAAGAAAGAAAAAAACAGGTCTCTGTGTGTGTGGTTGATGGGGGAGAGAGAGGGAGAGAGGAGTGTATTTGTCATAATGCTTTGTAGCCCCCTCCTTTGATATTTTAGCTCATTTTGGACATTTTCCCATGACACCAAATATTCCTGTTTAACAGTGATTCCCTACCAGGGGCAATGTTCACCCCCTGTGGACATTTGGTAACATCTGAGAACAATTTTTTCTCCTGGCATCTTCTGGCTATAAGTTCAGGATGCTGTTGCACGTCCTTTGGCGTGAAGGACAGCCCCTACAGCAAAGATTATGTGGTCCAAGATGTCAATAATGCTGAAGTTTAGAAATCCTCTTTTAGAACATTAAATAGCTACCTATCATTCTATCCTAAGATAGAATTATTCATTGCTTCACTGTTGCAAATTTAGATTGTTTCCACATTTTTTTTTGCTATTTTAAACAAACTGTTGAATATTCGTGGTCACACATTTTTGTGTATATTTGCTTAGGTTGAACTTGAAGAGACTCTTAGACATGAAAATTGGTGGATCAAAGGAAGTGGACTTTTTGAGCCTTTAATCACTGTTCTCAGATTTTTCTGTGGGAGGGTGAATTCAATTAATAGTTTCATGTGTATGCTAACTCTATCTTTATGGGGTTTTTTTTTGTTTTGTTGTTAGTAAAGTCCACATTCTTAGAATGTCCCACAGTTGATTTGAAGGGATTTTAGATTGTGCTCAGTTCGTGCAAAATTCATCAGAGAAACAGGAAGAGCAGCATCTGTGGGGTCATGACTTCACTCTTACCATTCACAAGTGGTTCTGGGGAACAAAGAAATTAAGAATGGAGGTTTGTGACACTCATTAATTTCTGATCTACATTTTGGTGAAAGGATTGAATGTCTAAACCTTGCCATAGCCAGTGGGCAGAAAGAAGAATGGTTTGACCAGAATTTATATCAGGTATTTGTTGTTGTTCAGTTTTCAGTCATATCCAAGTCTTTGCAACCTCACAGACTGCAGCACTCCAGTCGCCTCTGCCCTTCACCATCTCCGGGAGTTTGCTCAAATTCATGTTCATTGAGTCAGTGATGTCTTCCAACCATGTCATCCTCTGTTGCCCCCTTCACCTCCATCTCATAATCTTTTCTAGCATCAGCATCTTTTCTATTGAGTCAACTCTTCACATCAGGTAGCCAAAGTATTGGAGCTTCAGCATCAGTTCCGTTTAGTCACTCAGTCGTGTCCGACTCTTTGTGACCCCATGAATTACAGCACACCAGGCCTCCATGTCCATTACCAACTCCGGGAGTTCACTCAGACTCACCTCCATCAAGTCAGTGATGCCATGCAGCCATCTCATCCTCTGTCTTCCCCTTCTTCTCCTGCCCCCAATCCCTCCCAGCATCAGAGTCTTTTCCAATGAGTCAACTCTTCACATGAGGTGGCCAAAGTACAGGAGTTTCAGCTTTAGCATCATTCCTTCCAAAGAACACCCAGAACTGATCTCTTTTAGAGTGGACTGGTTGGATCTCCTTGCAGTCCAAGGGACTCTCAAGTCTTCTCCAACACCACAGTTCAAAAGCATCAATTCTTTGGCGCTCAGCTTTCTTCACAGTCCAACACTGACATCCATACATGACTACTGGAAAAATCATAGCCTTGACTAGACGGACCTTGGTTGGCAAAGTAATGTCTCTGCTTTTGAATATGCTATCTAGGTTGGTCATAACTTTCCTTCCAAGGAGTAAGCATCTTTTAATTTCATGGCTGCAGTCACCATCTGCAGTGATTTTGGAGCCCCCCCCAAAATAAAGTCTGACACTATTTCCACTGTTTCTCTATTTGCCATGAAGTGATGGGACCAGATGCCATGATCTTCGTTTTCTGAATGTTGAGCTTTAAGCCAACTTTTTCACTCTTCTCTTTCACTTTCATCAAGAGGGTTTTTAGTTCCTCTTCCCTTTCTGCCATAAGGGTGGTGTCATCTGCATATCTGAGGTTATTGATATTTCTCCCGGCAATCTTGATCCCACAGCTTGTGCTTCTTCCAGCCCAGCGTTTCTCATGATGTACTCTGCATATAAGTTAAATAAGCAGGGTGACAATATACAGCCTTGACGCACTCCTTTTTCTATATGGACCCAGTCTCTTGTTCCATGTCCAGTTCTAGCTGTTGCTTCCTGACCTGCATATAGGTTTCTCAAGAGGCAGGTCAGGTGCTCTGGTATTCCCATCTCTTTCAGAATTTTCCACAGTTTATTGTGATCCCCCCAGTCAAAGGCTTTGGCATAGTCAATAAAGCAGAAGTAGATGTTTCTCTGGAACTCTCTTGCTTTTTCCATGATCCAGCAGATGTTGGCAATTTGATCTCTGGTTCCTCTGCCTTTTCTAAAACCAGCTTGAACATCTGGAAGTTCATGGTTCACATATTGCTGAAGCCTGGCTTGGAGAATTTTGAGCATTACTTTACTAGCATGTGAGATGAGTGCAACTGTGTGGTAGTTTGAGCATTCTTTGGCATTGCCTTTCTTTGGGATTGGAATGAAAACTGACCTTTTCCAGTCCTGTGGCCACTGCTGAGTTTTCCAAATTTGCTGGCATACTGAGTACAGTACTTTCACAGCATCATCTTTCAGGATTTGAAATAGCTCAACTGGAATTCCATCACCTCCACTAGCTTTGTTCATAGTGATGCTTTCTAAGGCCCACTTGAAATCACATTCCAGGATGTCTGGCTCTAGGTGAGTCTTGGTCATGAAGATCTTTTCTCGTACAGTTCTTCTGTGTATTCTTGCCACGTCTTCTTAATATCTTCTGCTTCTGTTAGGTCCATACCGTTTCTGTCCTTTAGCGATCCTATCTTTGCATGAAATGTTCCCTTGGTATCTCTAATTTTCTTGAAGAGATCTCTAGGCTTTCCCATTCTGTTGTTTTCCTCTGTTTCTTTGCATTGATCCCTGAGGAATGCTTTTATATCTCTTCTTGCTATTCTTTGGAATTCAGGTGCAGATATCTTTCCTTTTCTCCTTTGCTTTTCGCTTCTCTTCTTTTCACAGCTATTTGTAAGGCCTCCCCAGACAGCCATTTTGCTTTTTTGTATTTCTTTTCCATGGGGATGGTCCTGATCCCTATCTCCTGTACAATGTCACGAACCTCATTCCATAGTTCATCAGGCACTCTATCTATCAGATCTAGTCCCTTAAATCTATTTCTCACTCCCACTGTATAATCATAAGGGATTTGATTTAGATCATTACTGAATGGTCTAGCGATTTCCCCTACTTTCTTCAATTTAAGTCTGCATTTGGCAATAAGGAGTTTATGATCTGAGCCACAGTTAGCTCCCAGTCTTGTTTTTGCTGACTGTATAGAGCTTCTCCATCTTTGGCTGGAAACAATATAATCAGTCTGATTTTGGTGTTGACCATCTGGTGATGTCCATGTGTAGAGTCTTCTCTTGTGTTGTTGGAAGAGGGTGTTTGCTATGACCATTGCGTTCTCTTGGCAAGACTCTATTAGCCTTTGCCCTGCTTCATTCCATACTCCAAGGCCAAATTTGCCTGTTATTCCAGGTGTTTCTTGACTTCCTACCTTTGCATTCCAGTCCCCTATAATGAAAAGGACATCTTTTTAGGGTGTTAGTTCTAAAAGATCTGGTAGGTCTTCATAGAACCGTTCAATTTCAGCTTCTTCAGCGTTACTGGTTGGGGCATAGACTTGGATTACTGTGATATTGAATGGTTTGCCTTGGAAATGAACAGAGATCATTCTGTCATTTTTGAGATTGCATCCAGGTCCTGCATTTTGGACTCTTTTGTTGACCATGATGGCTACTCCATTTCTTCTAAGGGATTCCTGCCTGCAGTAGTAGATATAATGGTCATCTGAGTTAAATTCACCCATTACATCCCATTTTAGTTTGCTGATTCCTAGAATGTCGACATTCATTCTTGCCATCTCCTGTCTGACAACTTCAATTTGCCTTGATTCATGAGGTTCCTATGCAATATTGCTCTTTACAGCATCAGACCTTGCTTCTATCACCAGTCACATCCACAACTGGGTTTTGTTTTTGCTTTGGCTCCATCCCTTCATTCTTTCTGGAGTCAGCATCAGTCCTTCCAAAGAATATTCAGGACTGATTTCCTTTAGGATTGACCGGTTTGATCACCTTGCTGTCCAAGGGACTCCCAAGAGCCTTCTCCACCACCACAGTTTGAAAGAATTGGTTCTTCGGTGCTCAGCCTTCTTTATGGACCAACTGTAACATCTAGTATACATGAATACTAGAAAAACCAGAGCTTTGACTATATTTGACTTAGAATAGCCGAGTTCCCCAGGTTATGAACATTTTCTCTGTTAGATCCTGCAGTGAGTCCAGTGTGGACATCCCTCCATTATTTCCTTGGTCATTGTCCTTTTCGGCATGACAGCATTCTTTGGTCAGAGCCTCTTCTGGTTGAAATCACCAATATGTACAACTGACCTTGAAAAATGTTGCTCCCACAACAGAACATCCATCTTTGAAAAATGGCTTTGTCCTATGTCAGAGTATTATGTATGGATACAGATGTTTTCCTACTTCAAATTTGTCATTTTAAAATTCTTTCTTCAAAATATTTGTTTGTGTTATAGTCTGATTGTTTTTCTTTAACATTTCTCTTCCTTAGTAACCTGGAATAGGTGTTGACTGAAAATTCATTGTGATGTTAAACTTTGTGCATACTGTTTTTCAAAGTGTCTCTTGACATGTGTGCCTAGATGTCTGTAAAACATCTTTTTCATTTCCTGTGGGGGAACACTTATGCTTCCAATTTCCACTAAGTTCAAAATGCCTTGAGATCATGGTTAATGCATTTTCATATCTCTGCCTAGAGCCCAGCACTGTACCTGCTGCATCAGATTTCCATATGTTATCAAAACAACTGAGTGTGACACATTCCCCAGCATCTGTAACATCATACCTTATAAACGGTTAAATAAAATGAAGAAAAATAGTTGCTGACCTTTCTTTAGCTCATTGAATCTTTCAATTTTCTTCTTTCCTCCCTCCTTTTATCTTTCTCCCTCTCTCTCTCTTTCTTTTTTTCCTTTCTCTCTTATTTCAAAAAATCATTGCTATATTTCTGGAGCTAGGCAGGCAGGGAAATGTAGTTAAAATAAAGAGAACCTGAACCCTTGGCTTTTTTAGGTTTAACCAGCTGTGTCTAAGTTTGACCTCTGGTATCATTTTCAAGGGGCTTCACTGGTGGCTCAGTGGCAAGTATCTGCCTGCCAATGCAGGAGCCCCAGGAGATGCAGATTCGATCCCTGGGTAAGTAAGATCCCCTGGAGGAGGAAATGGCAACCCAATCCAGTATTCTTGCTTGGAGAATCACATGGGCAGTGGATCCTGGTGGGATACAGTCCATGGGGTCGCAAAAGTGTCGGACACAGCTTAGCGACTCAACAACAATCCTTTTCAAGATTCTGATAAATAGGAAGTACAGTACTTCAGTGTTTATGCTGTTTTTCCTTAAAGAATGAGGAAGCACTGACCACACACAGGCAGTTTTTTCTCAGTGTTTTGTTGTAAAGCCGATGGCTTATCACTCTTTCCAGAAAATGAAGCCAGTCTAATTTCAAAGAATTCAAACTGTTATCTCATCAGAAATATTGCATTTCCTGTCTTGCACAATAAACAAGTTTCACTTTGCATTGCAGAGACTCTGGGGAGAGTGCCATTTCTTTGAAGCAGCTCTTCTGGACATTTTAGTAGTATTTGCCCATCACCAGAAAATTTGCCATTTGCTATTGACATCTCTGAGATAGAGTATATTAACAGTGGGATCTTGAACCTTACCAAATCCTCTATTGTCTAAACGCAAAGCATGTGATACCATGCTGGGCACAAGATAGCCACTGTGCAGTTGATGGCTCTGTAGGATAACAGTAGGCACATTTGTCTCGCTGTTATGAAAGGAATGCATTCAGATTTTGCCATCAAGCATCACATTGTCTTTAGTTTCTATAGACACACTTTATCAGATTCCTTAGATTCCTTTCTGTTCCTACCATGTGTATGATGTTTTAAAATCAGAAAAGCTTCTAAACTGCATCTAGTGCTTTTTCTGTGCCAATGGAATGACTATATGATTCCCAATCTGCTAATGTGTTGAATCATTGATATTCTCATATTATGCTAACCTTCCATTTCAACCCAAATTGATTATGGTGACTTATATTCATGGCTGGATTTGTTCTGGTAGTATTTTATTTAGATACTTCTAGGTTCAAGAGTGAGTTTAGACTCCAAGTTTTCTTTCAGTTACAGATCTTCTCTGGTTTTGGTCACAAAATTTTACTAGTTTCAGAAAATGAGTTGGATAGTATTCTTTGTTTTTCTGTTTTCTGGATTAAGGTTTGTAAGATTCTCATTTATGGACCATAAAATGATTGGTAGACTGTGCTTGCTGCCATGACATTTAGTCCTGGTGTTTTCCTTTTGGGATGATTATAAACGATTGATTAATTTTATTAATTTTAGTGTTTCAGTGGATGCGTGCTAAGTTGCTTTGGGCGTGTCTGACTCTTCGCGACCCCATGGACTGTAGCCCTCCAGGCTTCTCTGTCCAAGGGATTCTCCAGGCAAGAAAACTGGAGTGGGTTACTGTGACCTCCTCCAGGGGATCTTCCCAACCCAGGGATCGAACCCGTGTCTCTTTACATCTTCTGCATTGGCAGAGAGGTACTTTACCACTAGCACCACCTGGGAAGACCAAGTTTTTCATATTTTTAGTATTTCTCCTTGAATAAAGTTTGCTAAATCATATTTTAAAATTTATTCACTTTAGCTAAGTTTTCAAATTTAGTGGTATACATTTTTTAGAATATCTTTATAAGCTTTTATCTCTCTCATTATGTTCTCCCCTTTTCATTTCTAATGTTTGTGAATTTTGAGTTGTTTTCTTGATCAGTCATGCCAGTGTTTTTCTATTTATTAGTTGTTTAAAAAAGAAACATCCAACTTTTAGATTTTGGGTTATCTCTATTGTATCTTTTATTTTCTATTTAATTTTTATTTATTTCTGTTCTTTTCATTGGTTCCTTTTTACTACTTTCTTTGGGCTTTGTTATGTCAAGTTGTTTATTTAGTAACTTTCAGATTTTATGTTATTAAAATTTCTTGAGAGAGTCAAGGTTTAAGTATGGCTTTAAGCTATATTCTATAAGTTTTGATATGCATAACTATTTCATTATCTTTCAGTTCTAGTATTTTCAGTTTCCATTACGATTTTCATTTTTTTTAATTATTGAAAGTATGTTTTAATTTCCAAATATGTTACAGTTTTCTAATTATCTCTGAATATTGTGTTGAAGTCAGGTCATGTGATCTGCATGATATAAGTCCTTGAAAGATTTTTGAGACTTTCTTTAGCAACTTTTATGTGTTTTTCCTTTATGAATAAAAAATTTAGTAGGTATAATGAAATTTATATGTCCATAATATTAAAATAAGTAAATATACTCTTGAAATATTCTACAGCCTGACTGATATTTCTGTCTCCTTAATTAATTACTGAAGGTTTTTTTTTAAACCTCCCACTGTAGTGATAGACATTAATTATCATTTGCAGTTCTGTAGACTTGCTTTATGTATTTTGATGTATATTATTAGTTATATACAAATTTAAAACTTTTGCATCTACCTGGTGATTTAAATCTTTTATTTTTATGGTGTGACTAGATCAATTTCTGGTAACATTTTATCCTAAGTTATGTTTTAACTTACATCAGTTCAGCTAATCAACCTTTCTTTTGCTTATGTTTGCCTGATATGTCTTATTCCATTTCTTACTTTCAGAGCTCACCTTATCTTTTTTCTTAATGGGCACAATTTGATGATTTTAACAAATGTATAGGGTCATATGTCTGTCCTGCAATCTGGTAGTGGACTATTTCCATCTCCCCAAAGAGTTTCTTCATGACCATTTGTAGTTAATTTCTTCTATCTCTAGCCCACAATTGATCTGCCTCTTCTCTCTATAAATTTGGTTTTGGACATTTCATAAATCCAGTTGTCTGCTGTGCAGTCTTTTGTATCTGGCTTCTTTGGCTCAGCATAATTTTTGGACATTCATCTTTTTGTATCATGTTCGCTTCTTTTCATTGCTGAATATTAGTCCATCTCTGGCTACGTTTAAGATTTGTTTCTTTACTTCAGTGTTCCATGATGTTTATCCTACTTGTAATTCACTGGAATCCTAAACCTAAAAATCCAACAATTCTTCAAAATCTCCAGTCAGCATCTTTTTGAGTAATAACTTCCACCTTATTCTCTCATTTTTATATTACTAAGACTCTGATATACATAAATATTAGGTCTTCTCATTTTATCCCTCATGTTTTTTAACTTGTAACCATACTTTCTATCTCACTCTAAATTCTGGACAGTTTTTTCAGATTTTTCTATCAGTTTGATTGTGTTCTCATCTTTCATTTATGATTTGTTGTTTAACCTATACAAACAGTTTTTATATCTAAATATATATTTTTTAATTTCTAGGAATTTTATATATTTATCAGAATTGTCTGGTTTATGCTTTTCTTATTTATATTAATACACTATTTAGTTAGACATATGAAACACACTTTATTTTTTTTTCAGTGAATTCTGGTATCTAAAACTTTTGCAAATCTGAATTTACCATGTATTTTCTGATCACTCTCTGTCATGCTGTCCTATTTCTTTGCATGCACTGTGATTTTTTACTTTGAAGTCATAATCCTTGATTTAATAGATTATTTGAGGTCTGACTGCAAGTATGTTGCTTCATGTGTGCCTTTGTTTCTTCTCGACATGGTTGGCCTCTAATTCACTGAAGTGGTGACTACGTAAAGATATAACCCCTACTGGTTATGAACTTTGTTTCTTCTTCTTCTGTTATTTATGTGTTATTAATATGTAAACAGTGTCTCAAAAAGCTCATTTTTCCCTTTTATAAACTTTGTTCACTTTTTTGCTTCTTACTTAATGTTTTTATTTACCAGAAAGAAGAAATCAGAAATTTTAAGCCAACCGAGGGTGTTTGAGGTCAAGAGTGTAATGGTAAATGCCTTACATACCCAATTTTGACTCTCTTTTAACTAAAGGCCAGACCTTAATGATGAGTTAATGAAGCAGACACTTGTCTGTCTATTTTATAGGGCATGGTTAGTGACTCTGCAGTGTCCTCTCTTTATATCCTGCATGTTGTAATGAATGATGTCATTAGAAAATCATCTTTTTCTGCAAGGAGATGTATTAGCCCTTGGATGTTACTCAACCCACAAGTTAATTCAATCCTTATTTTTCTTCCCCTTTTCTTCTCTTTCCAAGATTGCATAAATAGTTTAAATATAGTATATACA
The DNA here is from genome assembly GCF_023091745.1 of Budorcas taxicolor. NCBI lineage: Eukaryota > Metazoa > Chordata > Mammalia > Artiodactyla > Bovidae > Budorcas > Budorcas taxicolor. The sequence continues at coordinate 28,066,102 of NC_068913.1, read as the reverse complement.
TATTTTGTAGGCCTTATTGTCACAGAATCATACAGCCAAGTGGTTTCTTCTACCCACTTGCCCATATATAGAAAAGGCAGCATTTCATACATGAACTGTAAATTACATTTTATGGTATAAAGAAGTAGGAGAACAGTATTAAATCTTAGTCAGATATACATTTCCTGTTAATTGCTGCCATGAGACATGTATTTCAGTACTTTCCCAATACATTTCTGGGTTTCCTCTAGAGCAAACCATCTCTGTGTTTGAAGTGCTATCATTACCTGTGGATTGCTGCTGCTGCTGCTAAGTCACTTCAGTCGTGTCCGACTCTGCGACCCCAGAGACGGCAGCCCACTAGGCTCCCCCGTCCCTGGCATTCTCCAGGCAAGAACACTGGAGTGGGTTGCCATTTCCTTCTCCAATGCAGGAAAGTGAAAGTGAAGTCGCTCAGTCATGTTCGACCCTCAGCGACCCCATGGACTGCAGCCTTCCAGGCTCCTCTGTCCATGGGATTTTCCAGGCAAGCAACCGAGATGTCCATCAGCAGATGAATGGATAAGAAAGCTGTGGTACATATACACAATGGAGTATTACTCAGCCATTAAAAAGAATACATTTGAGTCAGTTCTAATGAGGTGGATGAAACTGGAGCCGATTATATAGAGTGAAGTAAGCCAGAAAGAAAAACACCAATACAGTATACTAATGCATATATATGGAATTTAGAAAGATGGTAATGATGACCCTGTATGCAAGATAGCAAAAGAGACACAGATGTGCAGAGGGGACTTTTGGACTCTGAGGGTGAGGGAGAGGGTGGGATGATTTGGGAGAATGGCACTGAAACATGTATACTATCATGTAAGAAACGAATTGCCAGTCTATGTTTGATTCAGGATACAGGATGCTTGGGGCTGGTGCACGGGGATGACCCAGAGAGATGATATGGGGTGGGAGGTGGGAGGGGGGTTCATGTTTGGGAACTCATGTACACCTGTGGTGGATTCATGTCAATGTATGGCAAAACCAATACAGTATTGTAAAGTAAAATAAAGTAAAAATAAAATTAAAAAAGAGTACTGGAGTGGGGTGCCATTGCCTTCTCTGACCTGTGGATTAGGGACTGGTAAAATTAGTACATTCAAAGCCAGTGCTGTCATATATTGTAATAGTGATTTTGAAATAGCTAACATAAGTGAGTCTCTTCATCTAAAATCTTTCTTCTAAATAATGGAAGTCATTTTCATGAATATGCAAATTTTCTCTCCTATATGAAAAAGAAATACCTGCCCCATTGTGGGTGTTTAATAACTTTTACAATGTGAATTGAATGAATGTCCTATTTGTGATCTGGGAAATCATGTTTTATATCTTATATGATACCACACTTTAGGGGCATAACTTCAAACTCTGTGGTCTCAGGATAAATATTTTTTAATTCGAAAGGTTACTCTTTACTCTGAGCAACAGAGAATTAATGCTTCTGAATTGTGGTGCTGAAGAAGACTCTTGAGAGTCCTTTAGACAGCAAGGAGATCATACCAGTCAATCTTAAAGGAAATCAACCTTGAATATTCATTGGAAGGACTGATGCTGAAGCTGTAAATCTTTGGCCACTTGATGCGAAGAGCCAACTCATTGGAAAAGACCTTGATGTTGGGAAAGACTGAGGGCAGGAGGGGAAGCAGGCGACAGAGGATGTGATGGTTGGATGGCATCACCGACTTGATGGACGTGAGTCTGAGCAAACTCTGGAAGATAGTGAAGAACAGGGAAGCCTGGCATGCTGCAGTCACAAAGAGTCTGACAAGACTTGAAACTGAACAATAACAACAACTCTTCACAATATTTGTAGTTGTAGGTGGCAGGGTTTGGGGACCTTGCCTGTTTTGGTGTCTCAAACTAATGTGAGGCTATATTTAGAACTTGGATGTAGACCCAGTCCAAAGTGCTTTCCTCCAGATCAAAAGAATAGGTAAATTTGAATATGCACTCAGATTTGTTCATTGGTTTGGTATAAAAAAGGAGCAAATATTTCAAATTCTTAAAGCAGTCTGTTTTATTTCATTTCTTGAGCAGATGATCCTTGGACACCAGTGCAGATGTTTCCTTGTACAGACTGAGTCTAACTCTACATAACAGTTCAGTTCAGTCACTTAGTTGTGTCTGACTCTTTGCGACCCCATGAACTGCAGCACGCCAGGCCTCCCTGTCCATCACCAACTTCCGGAGTTCACTCAGACTCACGTCCATCGAGTCGGTGATGCCATCCAGCCATCTCATCCTCTGTCGTCCCCTTCTCCTCCTGCCCCCAATCCCTCCCAGCATCAGTCTTTCCCAATGTGTCAACTCTTTGCATGAGGTGGCCAAAGTACTGGAGTTTCAGCTTTAGCATCATTCCTTCCAAAGAAATCCCAGGGTTGATCTCCTTCAGAATGGACTGGTTGGATCTCCTTGCAGTCCAAGGGACTCTTGAGAGTCTTCTCCAACACCACCCACATAACAGGGTACCTGGTAAAAAGGGATTTAATTTTTTATCCATTTATTAATGAATTTGTATCTTTTGAGGGGTGGTGGTGTGGGGCAGGATAAAATGTGTTGGTCACAGGCAATGTCAATTTCTGAAAGTGAATATGTCAGGGGCCAAACCATCCTGGGTTGGAGACAGTCACCACGATTGATACTTTATTTATATCACTGTAGCTAGGCATCTAACACCAACCCAAGATCTAAACTAAAACTCTGAAGTAATTTTCTGTCTGAATGCAGATACTGGTCCTGGCATGTTATGTTTACAGTTCAGTAAAGTGAATGGAGGTGAAGGCAGTTTGACTATGACTTACATAGGGAGAAGAGATGATTTTCTGAAAAGGAGTTATATTAGGTTTAAATGGACCCAATCTCCCCTGGTGGCTCAGACCATAAAGTGTCTGCCTGCAGTGCGGGAGACCCAGGTTCGATCCCTGGGTCGGGAAGATCCCCTGGAGCAGGAAATGACAACCCACTCCAGTACTCTCGCCTAGAAAATCCCATGGATGGAGGAGCCTGGTAGGCTACAGTCCATGGGGTCGCAAAGAGTTGGACACGACTGAGCGACTTCACTTCACTTCACTTCTAAGGTTATCTAATGAGTTAAGCCATACTTTGGAGAACATAGTGTACCACTTTTGACTGGGCAAGTTCCTCCACTGAGTCTTCTAATTCTGCAGCCATATCTATCCATGATAATTAAATTGATTTATTACCTTATTTTTTCAAATCTTTGTCCATAGTAGCATATCTACTTTTTAAGTGACTTCCCCCCACCCCTTCATCCCCAAACACCTGTTTCTTGTTTTCAGTATCCTCTCTATTTCTTTGAAGATATTTCATATGTTGACTTTCAAATCTTGTTTGGGGTTTATTAATTTAGGTTTATTAAAGGTGATACACAGTGTTTCCTTTAATGATGGTGCTCCTAAGATGCTCCATGTCACCCTTCCCATTAAATTACTATTTCCCATAGCACTTTAACAACCTTAGATAGTAATGCGGGAGGAGACTCTCTTGTTGAGCTTAGCTGGTGGGGTGGCCCTTATTATTTTCCCCTGGGAGACATTTTAAAGAAGACTTGGGGTAAGGATGGAGAGGACGAAGTAGAAGGATGGGAGGAAGAAAGGCTCAAGGGTGAACAGATTTGCTTAATGCATGTTGTTTTTCACCTCTTGGGCCAGTCAGAACTGTGCTTTAAATCACGCTGGGCCATCTCCAGTGGGTGCTGGACTGGTTCCTGCTTTCCTCCTTCAGGGTGGTGATGGACAGGGCAATGATCTGCTCAGGGAAAGAGAGGGAAATGGTCATACAAAAACCCTTCTTCACCCCACTTACTGTGTCCTTGAATCTCGAGGGTTGCCTGAGTTCTAGTGGGAGAAACTGGGAAGGTGGGAGATGGCTGGAGATAAGAGAGTGACAGCTGCTGGATGACTCAACAGTGTGACTGGACCTCATATGTAGCAAGGGACAAGGAAGGGGGTATTTGTGCAAGGCCCAGCACTACTTCCTGCTCTTTGCTATCAGTAAGTTGGTTCTTGAAAGCACTTCCTCCCCTGTTCCTAGTTCATTACTCTTGAACAGCATAATTCATCCTGCATGGAGTGAAGAAACAGTTCCAGAAGCCTTTCCTTGGACCCTCACCTTCCTTGTCCTGTGGTTCACCAGGGGTTATACAATTACTAGTGGGTCTTTTGTATTTCATCATTTATGCTCCTGTCTGATGAGTCATCTATTTTATTTTTTAGGCAGTCTGATGTGGTAGTTGTGTCAACAGGCAGTTATAAAAACCAAGTATCTGTAAATCTTTTTGATAAATATTTGTGAAGTTTCAAAATTCTCATGTCTCATCAGTGTAAGTCAGTCTGCAAGACAGTCTCCTAGGAAAGCCATGTGGAGACACACAGCATGTTCTGGCCATGGGAACTTCCTTCTGGGGATAAAGAGTAGGGAACTCAGAAGAGCCTTCCGCAAAGATAAATTTGCTTTCACAGAAGACAGATAGTTTCATATGCTGATACTAAACTTTATTGAGAACAGGTAATGAAAGCTTCAGTTTGGGGAGTGGGAAAGTTTGGGGGATCAAAAGTCTCATTTAAGTATGGCTAAATAAAAGTCTATTAGAAGAGTTTACTCTCATTCTCCTAGAACAGAGGCAAGATTCTATATAAAGTAGTATTATGAGGAAGATAAATTTAAATGAAGGTTATATAAATTAAAAACTATAAATATGCAAAAATAAATATGCTTTAGAATAACTAACCTTTGGAATATTTTCCTGAACTTTGAACATGGACAAAAATATCTGTCTTTAAAAAAAAATTTGGGGGGGCTATGCTGTGCAGCATGTGGGATCTTAGTTCCGTGATCAGGGATGGAACTTGCACCCCTTGCATTGGGAGCATGGAGTCTTAACCACATAACTACCAGTGAAGTCCCAAATATCCCACTTTTTCACTCAAGTCCTCCCTAAAACTAACTGATTAGCTGAAAGAAAAATATGGTAGAAAGTAAAATCTCCCCTGAGCCAACTACATGAGTTGGACTGCATAGTACAAAATTAGAAATAGCTTTGTTTTTCTCCTACCATTAAAAAAACACTTCTTTGTCAGATAGTCTTTCCTTTCTCACAGGTAGGAGATATTTTCTGGTGACTTTCAGTTTCTTTTTAAAAGTATTAAAAGTACTTCCATATCCACTTTAAAGCCCTTCCCTTTCTCTTGGGCCTGATCCAGAAGGTTGGGGAAGGATGCAGCAAGTCTTCTGTGTTCCTTAGTTGATACCTTCCTGAAAAGACATCCTTCGTCTCGGGGTTGGATGGAATAGAGGAGCAAGGTATAAAGAGGAAGAAAAGTCTTATTTACTTAGCAGGTGCTGTCTGGAGATCTTACTTGGCTGGCAAGTGCTCTCTGGCATGGCCGACTTCTAATGCTGACTCTTCTATTAAAAATAGGGCAGCTGTGAGTTTTCTGTTAATCTCATGGACATCCCGCCCCCCACCCCCATCTAGGACACTACATGGTCTCTTGCTGTGGAGATGTTCTGTTTGGTTGAACCATTTCATCTTGCTCACTTTGGCTGATCTAGTGGTACCCACCACTCTATAGCTTTGTCTGAAATGAGGTCATTCAGATGGGGCAAATGAAAGACAGTCTTGGGTAAATCTCCTTTGAGGTTATTCAAACTTGTGGACTTCTATACTCTTCCAGCTCTGGTAATTTAGGCCATGTTTTTAGAAGTTGATCACTCTCTCACTTGTATATCTTGGGACAGGATCACAAGTCTGTAGCTCCTGAAGGCAGCTACATGAGTATGTGTTGTACATGAGTATGTGTATCAGACTTCAGCAGTCTTCCTTTATATACTCAAATGCCCTAAAATGCATAATGTATGTGAGTTGAACACAACAGCATGCATGAAAACAATGTATGTGAGTGAAACAAGGCATAGACAAACAAGTTGGAGACATTTAAATTGTTTCTGTACAATATGAATCCCAAATAGTAATATTAAGTTTTCCCTGGACAAATATGGATGGAATAGTAGAGCAGGAAATTAAGATGACTAAGCATTTGATGAAGATGAGTTTTGGAGACAAATGGTTGTGTTTTAAGACCCAGTTGAGTCTGGGCTAAGGTATGATACTTCATATGATCTGTATGATGCTACACCGAAGACACTAACCATCAGTCTGAGCACAGGGCTTCCTGATTACGGCAATGGAGTGGTTCAGTTTCAGAGAGTTGAGTATGTTTTTCTCTGAAACTGCCTGTAGATGTCACTACAGTAAATGACTCCTGTATCCTTGATTTGATGGTGGGGCAAAAAACCCCACAGAAAAGTAAAGTAAAACATGATATTTTGTAAAGTCCGTATATCTTATGATATTAACAGCGTCGAGGGCATGGCACCAACAACATTTCAATTCACAGTTTTGCAAACCATCCTTTCTATTTTACTGCTGTGACTTATCCTAAACAATGAAAGTATGTTTAGCAACAGTCTTCAGTTTAGAGCAGGGAGGGGAAATCCCTCCATTCTCTCTTCCCCCACAAACTCCTCTCTTTCAGGGCAGGAGGCACAATTCTCTCCCTTACCCTTAGAGATATTGTCCTCAAGCTGAGAATATTACTGCCTCATGAACGGAAAAGAATGATATAGGCATTGACTGTAAAAAGAGAAGGGATGTGGAGAAAACATTTAAAAAAATATGCTTGTGGCAACATATAATTCTACAAGCATTTAAATGGGCTTTTCCTTCTGCATTGACTTTAAAAACCACCTGTAAATTTTGATCATCTCAAAAAGATAGCATTTCCCCTCTACTTCCAGGGAAGGGAAAGTGAAAAGTGAAAGCATTTGTCACTCAGTCGTGTCCAACTCTTTGCAACCCCAAGTACTGTAGCCCCCCAGGCTCCTCTGTCCTTGCAATCCTCCAAGCAGTAATACTGGAGTGGATTGCCATTCCTTTTTCCAGGGGATCTTTCCAACCCAGGGGAAAGCTAGTGCAAAATGATCTAGGGGCCTGGGAGGGTATTCAGTGATGTTACCCAAGAAGCCTTTGTCCCCTGTCTCTTGATACAGTGGAGGGATGTTTTTGGCTGGGATCATATTCTGTGTGCCATTTTTCTTACCTACAGCATTTCATCATGGGATGGCCAAGACTGAGACCCACTGAAAGACAAATGCCCAGTAAAGAGGAATTTACACAGCTTCAGGGCTATGTTAATAGAATATGAACATATTTTCTTATGTTAACAAGAATTTTGTAGGCCTCCTTGGGAAAAGAATTTTCCTTCTTCTTGGGAAAAGAAACCTATGGTAATTGAAGTGAAGTCCAAGCAAATGAAAACATAGACCCTGAGAATAAGGCCTCTGAAAAAAAAAGTTATGTGTTAATGAAAGATAGCTCAGGGCAGAAAGACATGAAATACTGAGAATTACTAGTAGAATCTAGAAGAAAAAATTGTAGACAGAACAGAGACTAATCTTGTAGTTTTTCTAGACTAAGCGTTTTATTACCTGCTCCATGAGAGGAAGAATCGATAAATTGGCCTTAAGACTCCATTATACATTTTTTTATACTTTGTGATGAATAGGCATATGCAAATAGTAATACATAATCTTACATATTTAAGATATTAATAATATATTCAAATTCTCATTCTAAGTAAGGATTCAAGCCTTCTACCGATACAATTTTTGTCCTTATAAAAGCCTGGGCAAAGAACTCTTTCTGGTATTATTACTTATACATATTTGAAGGGAATGGACCTTACTTGCATAGCATGGTCATGACACTGGTGTCTAGACTGCAGAAAAATAAAGAGCATCCTTTGCAAAATTCTGCCTTAATGACCCTTAATTATGCTTGGAATTTTTTTCTCTTCGATAGTATTACCACGAAAGGAAAACGACCCCATTCAGTTGATATAGTAAAATTTTTTAAGTTATGCATTGAAGAAGTTTCTCAAAAAGTTAAACATAAGATTGTCGTATGGCTCAGTAATTCCAGTCCTAGGCATATACTAATGAGAGCATATGTTTACACAAAAAACATGGCTATGAATGTTGAAAGCAACATTATTTATGGTAACCCAAAGGTAGAAACAATTAGGACATGTAAGCAACCTAAACGGCCATCAGCAGAGGAATGGATAGAGATGCGGTCTGTGCATACAGTGGAATATTGCTCTGCTAGAAATGGAATGAAATTCTGCCATTTGCAGCAACATGGATGGACCTAGAAAGTGTCACACAGAGTGAAGTAAGTCAGAAAGAGAAAGGCAAATTCTGTATGATAAAATTTTTATGTGAAATTAGAAAAATGGTACAGATGAACTTATTTGCAAATAGTCACAGATGCAGAGAACAAACTTATGCTTACCAGAGGGGAAGGAAGGGTGGGATGAGATTGAGATTGACATATAAATGCTACTGCCTATAAAACAGATAACAATGAGAACTTAATGTGTAACAGAAAGAACTCTTATCTACTTAGTGCTCTGGAGTGACCTAGACGGGAAGGAAATCCAAAAAAGAGTAAATATATGTGCATGTCTGATTCACTTTGCTGTGCAGCAGAAAAGAACAAAACATTATATATCGATATACTCCAATATCAATTAGTTTAAAAAGAAGATTCCACCTCTCTTTTTCTTGCTGGGATAGAGAAAGACATTTGGGAGACACGTAATATACTGGGCTAGAAAGAAGGCTATGGTCTTTTATTAGTCACTCTGAAGAGGACCTTTTCCCTAGTGTAGCCTGATCAGTGAATACAAATGCGTCACTGTCCAAAGTAAATGAGTCACATTAAATTTTTGTGAGTGGAGCGTTCCTAGAATAGACGGTGGACTTAAACAATAACTCTTCAGGGTTTTGTGTGTATATGCATTGACAGTATATGGGAAACCAATTTCAATATTTCTGTGTTTGTATTGAGAGTATAGTTATACCAAACTACAAGATGACTCAAAAAACTGCAAGTATAATTATTTTAAGGACAATAACTTTTTTAGCAGTGAGCAAGTTAAAATGGCTCCTGCGGTAACCTTCTACTTCCAAGCAATATGGATAGTTTACCTTCAGGTCAGGACGCTCCTGTCATTAGAGTTTACTCCAGTGGCTTTGAGTATGAAGTGTGTTTATGAAAACCCAGGGGAGTTTTATAATTAGCAAAGCCCCAAGTACGCGCCCAGCTATATCACGTGACACTCAGGCTGCAGACTGTTTTCTCGTGGGTCTGGGCAGTTTCTTTGCTTTGTCTTGTGCTATTGCTCTTCTGGCTCAAGATGGATTTTGATGATTTGGCTTTTTCGGTACTGGGCACCAAACACCAATGAATTGGCAACTATATCTGTGGTGACACTTTATTAGTCTCACTTGATTGTTTATTTTACTTCATCCTTAGCATTTTTAAAAGTACACTTAAAAGATGTTTAAGCAATATTTTCCCTCCAGGAACAAAAAAATAAATCCAAGAACAAAACCTCTACATAGTTTGTTGCATCAAAAGTTATTCAAAAATATTTGCTGATTTATTAACATTCCTTTTTCCAAAGGACTTAAGGTGGCTGTAAAGTTATTTCACTGTGTTCATATCAAAAGTGAAAATAGAAGTCATACAGTAAATAAAGGTATGAAGAATACATAAGTGAACATATATTTACAAAAATGAAATAAAGAAGAAATATTAAATTCTGAATTTAATAATGATTTTTGATAGATTTTAGCCAGCCTATGGAAGATTCATTTTTTTTAACTTAACATTAAACAGCATTTCCTTTTTTTTAATTGAACTATACTTGATTTACAATGTTGTGTCATTAATAATTTCAGCTATAGAGCAAAATGATTCAGTTATACATGTATCTACTCCTTTTCAGATTTCATTCCTTTACAGATTATTACAAGATACTAAACATGAATATGTTTCTCTGTGCTATGCAGTATGTCTTACAGAACAGTATTTCTGGTTTCAGATGTTAGCATTAGCAGACTTAGTACCTGCATTTCTGTCCCTTCCCTCTTGAAATCGCAATATATGGTAGTAAAGGAATCAACTCCTAAAAGGGAGATTATGGGAGGAGAAATATTCTTGAATAAGACACCAGTAAATTTCTAGAAGATGTGAGGAAGATAGAATTGTTAACAGATTAAAAACAAATCATAGCAGTCTAGAACCATAGGAGGGAATGCAATGATAAAGAGATGCCTGAGCTGTATAGCAGAACTCCAGAGATGATCTCAGCTCAGAGAAGATGAGCAGTGGAAGCAGGAGGAAGGGAATCCAAACTGGAAGATTAATTGAAAGATTGACCATTGAATGAAGAGTAGCATTGCAGCATCCCTTCCTTCCTGCCCATCGACTTTTCAGGACAGGTGGAGTGCAGGCATTTTTAAGCAGCCTAATATAGAACTTTCAGGTAAAAACAAAGAACAACAAAAAAGTAATAACAAGACAGCCCTAAAACCACTTTTTAAAAGAAATCAAATGAATAAAATTAGGACTTCCAGTATAAAGTCATTCTTCTCCTGGCATTTGGAAGCTGTCTTTACCCCAGTGTAAATGCCTAATTTACCTTTGCGTGCTGTCGATTCAGTCATGTCCAACTCTTTGTGACCCTATAGACTGTAGCCTGCCAGGATCCTCTGTCCATGAGATTCCCCAGGCAAGAATACTGGAGTGGGAGGCAATGCCTTTCCACTGCTCACCTTAATATGAAGCCTGCCGGTAGACCAGGCTGCCCTTATGCTCTGAACTTTGAGTTCAGCATCATCTTTGTGTGAGACCTAGCTTTAAAATTAAAATAGTTAAACAGCAGCCTAGGACACTCATAGTCATTATCTTAGAAAATCAATCCAATCTATTATTCTCATCTGTCAAAAGCCAGCCAAAGGTCATAAAAAATATGAATCAACCCAGTAGCATTAAAAAGACAAAGAAAAATATTTGCTTCAGAGGAAACATAGATAATTTAGAGAAAAGAAGGTAACTTAAAAGGAAGTTAATTGTCATCCTCATGAAAATTTGAAAGGATCAGTTCAGTTCAGTTGCTCAGTCATGTCTAACTCTTTGCAACCCCATGGACTGCAGCACACCAGGCCTCCCTGTCCATCACTAACTCCTGGAGCTTGCTCAAACTCATGTCCATTGAGTTGGTGATTCCATCCAACCATCTCATCCTCTGTCATCCCGTTCTCCTCCTGCCCTCAATCTTTCTCAGCATCAGAGTCTTTTCAAATGAGTCAGTTCTTCATATCAGGTGGCCAAAGTATTGGAGTTTCAGCTTCAGTATCAGTCCTTCCAATGAATATTCAGGACTGATTTCCTTTAGGATGGATTGGTTGGATCTCTTTGCTGTCCAAGGGACTCTCAAGAGTCTTCCCCAACACCACAGTTCAAAAGCATCAATTCTTTGGCACTCACCTTTCTTTATAGTCCAACTCTCACATCCACACATGACCACTGGAAAAACCATAGCCTTGACTAGACGGACCTTAGTCGGCAAAGTAATGTCTCTGCTTTTTAATATGCTGTCTAGGTTGGGCATAACTTTCCTTCCAAGCAGTAAGCGTCTTTTAATTTCATGGCTGCAGTCACCATCTGCAGTGATTTTGGAGCCCAAAAAAATAAAGTCTGACACTGTTTCCACTGTTTCCATATCTGTTTGCCATGAAGTGATGGGACCAGATGCCATGATCTTAGTTTTCTGAATGTTGAGCTTCAAGCCAACTTTTTCACTTTTTCACTCTCCTCTTTCACTTTCATCAAGAGGCTTTTTAGTTCCTCTTCACTTTCTGCCATAAGGGTGGTGTCATCTGCATATCTGAGATTATTGATATTTCTCCTCTCCTGGCAATCTTGATTCCAGCTTGTGCTTCATCCAGCCTAGCATTTCTCATGATGTACTCTGCATATAAGTTAAATAACCAGGGTGACAATATACAGCCTTGACTTACTCCTTTTCCTATTTGGAACCAGTCTGTTGTTCCATGTCCAGGTCTAACTGTTGCTTTCTGACCTGCATACAGATTTCTCAAGAGGCAGGTCAGGTGGTCTGGGATTCCCGTCTCTTTCAGAATTTTCCACAGTTTATTGTGATCCACATAGTCAACGGCTATGACATAGTCAATAAAGCAGAAATAGATGTTTTTCCTGAACGTTTTTGCTTTTTCCATGATCCAGCAGATGTTGGCAATTTGATCTCTGGTTCCTCTGCCTTTTCTAAATCCAGCTTGAACATCTGGAAATTCATGGTTCACGTATTGCTGAAGCCTGACGTGGAGGATTTTGAGCATTACTTTGCTAGCGTGTGAGATGAGTGCAATTGTGTGGTAGTTTTACCATTTGGCATTGCCTTTCTTTGGGATTGGAATGAAAACTGACCTTTCCAGTCTTTTGGCCACTGTTGAGTTTTCCAAATTTGCTGGCATATTGAGTGTAGCACTGTAACAGCATCATCTTTTAGGATTTGAAATAGCTCAATTGGAATTCCATCACCTCCACTAGCTTTGTTCGTAGTGATGTTTTCTAAGGCCCACTTAACTTCACATTCCAGGATGTCTGGCTCTAGATGAGTGATCACACCATCATGATTATCTGAATTGTGAAGATCTTTTTTGTACAGTTCCTCTGTGTATTCTTGCCACCTCGTCTTAATATCTTCTGGTTCTGTTAGGTCCATACCATTTCTGTCCTTTATCAAGCTCATCTTTGCATGAAATGTTCCCTTGGTATCTCTAATTTTTTGAAGAGATCTCTAGTCTTTACCATTCTGTTGTTTTCCTCTATTTCTTTGCACTGATCACTGAGGAAGGCTTTCTTATCTCTCCTTGCTATTCTTTGGAACTGTGCATTCAAATGGGTATATCTTTCCTTTTCTCCTTTGCTTTTCACTTCTCTTCTTTCCCAGCTATTTGTAAGGCCTCCTCAGACAGCCCTTTTGCTTTTTTGCATTTCTTTTTCTTGGAGATGGCCTTGATCACTGCCTCCTCTACAGTGTCACAAACCTCCATTCATAGTTCATCAGGCACTGTGTGTATCAGATCTAGTCTCTTAAATCTATTTCTCACTTCCACTGTATAATTGTAAGGGATTTGATTTAGGACATATCTCAATGGTCTAGCAGTTTTCCCTACTTTCTTCAATTTAAGTCTGAATTTGGCAACAAGGATTTCACGATCTGAGCCACAGTCAGCTCCCACTGACTGTATAGAGCGTCTTCATCTTTGGCTCCAAAGAATATAATCCATCTGATTTTGGTCGTTGGCCATTTGGTGATGTCCATTTGTAGAGTCTTCTCTTGTGTTGTTTGAAGAGGGTGTTTTCTATGACCAGTGTGTTCTCTTGGCAAAACTCTATTAGGCTTTGCCCTGCTTTATTCTGTACTCCAAGGCCAAATTTGCCTGTTACCAGGTGTTTCTTGACTTCCTACTTCTGCATTCCAGTCGCCTATAATGAAAAGAACATCCTTTTGGATGTTAGTTCTAGAAGGTCTTGTAGGTCTTCATAGAACCATTCAGCTTCTTCAGCGTTACTGGTTGGGGCATAGACTTGGATTATCATGATATTTGAAAGGATATAGCATCCAAAAATAAGAAAAGGAAACTATAAAAAAAAAAAGCACAAATGGAGGACAAAAATTAGTGCTTTGTCACTGACTGCAAAAATTTAATAGATAGCTATAAAGGTGAAAATAAGAAAATGAGAACAGAGAAAATACTAAGAAGAAAGAAAAAGTAAAAAATATGGAGGATTAATCAAGGGAGCTTGATGTTGATCTAAGAGAAAACATAGGATAATGGAAGGGAGAAAGTTAGTGATGAAAAAATTGAAGAAAAGTTGCCAACAAGAATTATTGAACATTGTAAAGGTCTATTAAATTCCCAGAATGTTGAAACACATATTCATATTGTAAATTTAAAAAACAAGAAAATTTAAAAAGTAAAGTTCACATCTAGGTTACAGAGAATATGTCATATTTATGATTTATGAAAATCTGTCAGTTTGACTACAGAGAGCTTATCAACAGCATTGGATCCTAGAAGCAATGAAGCAATGCCTTGGAAGCGCTGAGAAAATATTCTAGGCTTAGTCACAGTGGCAATCAAGTATGATGGTAAAATATAGCTTTTTTTCAAATTTTCAGAAACATTTTTAAGAAGGTTACTTTTTAAACTTAAAGTCTCATTTCATAAACTTTTATTAACTTTTTTCTATGACGTTCACTTGAAGATTTGCTTGAGTGAAGCAAAGGTGAAAACCAAGAAATTGAATGACATGGGGGAAAAATACTGAAGAATTAACCCAGGAGTAATTTGAGAATAAATCCTAGCACATTGACTAACATAGGAAACCTAGAAAGCTCTTGGTTCCCATTATATTCAGGTATAATTATGGCAGAGACCAGCAGGCCTGAGCAGATGCCTGGGATTAGAGGAAAGAGGCAGAAAGAACTAAGGACAAGGACAAGAAATGAGGCTGCAGAGTTGTTGGAGATAAGTTACAGTTCATTCAGACTGTGTGATTTTTTTCTAAGAGTAAATGTAAGCTAAATCTTACAGTTGAAAATTGTTGACAGGTAGAAACAGTGTTTAAAATAGAATTAGACTTGACTGTATGTGACAGCAAAAACCCCACAAAAATTAATAGTGGGTTTAAAAGAAGTTTTATTCCCTTCTACAAACCAAGTCCCATAGTCAAAGTTCTTCTAGAGAATTTCATAATTTCCTCAAAGCCCCAGACTCCATGTAGCTTTTTTCTGTGCTACCTAGAGGATACGGCTCTTGTCAGGACTGTCTTCATTCCACCCAGAAGGAGGGAGAAAAATGGAGATGAAGGACACCACCCTTCCTTGGTAGAAGTGGCTCACACCATTTCTATGCATATCTCACTGACTAAACATTAGTCATATGACTAGGGGAAGTGGAGTGGGACTGTGTACCTGCTAATACTTTTGAGGTTGGATGAAGTGTCTAGTCAAGGCTATGGTTTTTCCAGTGGTCATGTATGGATGTGAGAGTTGGACTGTGAAGAAAGCTGAGCGCTGAAGAATTGATACTTTTGAACTGTGGTGTTGGAGAAGACTCTTGAGAGTCCCTTGGACTGCAAGGAGATCCAACCAGTCCATTCTGAAGGAGATCAGTCCCGGGTGTTCTTTGGAAGGAATGATGCTAAAGCTGAAACTCCAGTACTTTGGCCACCTCATGCGAAGAGTTGACTCATTGGAAAAGACTCTGATGCTGGGAGGGATTGGGGGCAGGAGGAGAAGGGGACAACAGAGGATGAGATGGCTGGATGGCATCACTGACTCAATGGACCGAGTTTGAGTGAATTCCGGGACTGGGTCACAAAGAGTCGGACCTGGTGGCTCAGACGGTAAAGCGTCTGTCTACAATGCGGGAGACCTGGGTTTGATCCCTGGGTTGGGAAGATTCCCTGGAGGGGGAAATGGCATCCCACTCCAGTACTCTTGCCTAGAAAATCCCATGGATGGAGGAGCTTGGTGCAGGCTACTGTCCATGGGGTCGCAAAGAGTCGGGCACGACTGAGCCACTTCACTTCTTCACTTCAAAGAGTCGTACACGACTGAGCGACTGAACTGAACTGAAGCTATTTGTGAAGGAAAAATGGACAGGGCACTACGGAGAACCTTTTCAACTGACTCCAAAAATAAGTCCTTTTGGTGGTAATTTTTATAGGCTTTAATAGCCGTATTTTACTACCCATTGTATTGACTTTAAAACTTTCATTGTATGTGGGGAGACATGAAATGCAAAGCTCTTTAGAAAATAGATTTACTAAGTGAGGGCATTAGACTTTTCATAAGGGTCCATTATTGATATGAATATAAAATATTTTTATTAGGTTAATATGTTATACATTTATATATTACTACTCTTTATGTGGATATACTTTTGACTCATAAAATATAATTTCACTTAACTGAATTCATTGTAGTTTATCATTGTGTAATTCATCAGTGAACACTTGCACACTTAGAATTGTTATCATGGCTGTGGGCAGGGCAGATTGTAACTTGAGGGTAGGAAAATTTCTAATTTTAAAAAAATCAACTTCATTCTAAAGAGAGCTGGAAACCATTCTTATCAGATTTTATTACAAAGGTTTATTTGTGTATTATTTATTTTTGACTTTATCTTATATGCTCTACCTATTTTTTTCCTTTTAGCCTGGCTTCTTTCACTTGCTTCTACTACTTTTTATTATGTTGCAGCATTGCTGTTTTATTTTTTGTAAGACACATTATAGTGTTTTTGGAACAAGATGAATATGAACACAAAATCTGATAATAGGTTCCCCTCTCACTGTAGCCAGGCACTGGCTATTGGAGTCAAAACTTTTAAATCTAGAAATTGCAAAAGTCTTCCCATCTGGGTATAAAAGAGATTAGTTCCAAGATGCATTAGCAGTGGACTTTAGATGTTTAATTATCCTTTGAAGTTAAATCCATTTTTTTCCCCTCTGTTTCTTTGAAATGGCTTGAAATTTGCATGAATTTCCAGCTGACTTCTGGTTTCAAATTTCCTAGAATTATGGTCTCCTTTTAAACCCCAAATCAGATTTTGGCAGTGCCTTCATTTCTTCAACACCTTACTGATCATGTCTTTTGACTATTTGTTGCCTTCCTTCATTTCTTAATTTTCATTCTTTGGATATTTAATGTCATCGTCATCCATCATTAACTCTTTGAATCTCGAGTGGTTCTATTTGCTTTGTCTTCTGTTTCTTCTCCTTCTGGAATGGCTGTGAGATATCAAGTGTTTTCCTTGGGGATTTTCATTTCTCTCTTACATTTATTTTTAGCTTGCTCTGGGGCTATTGAACCCAGACTTCCTCTCATTTAATCCTGCGTTTCTATGGATTATCTCATCATCATAGCCAAACATAACTGCCAAATGTACAATCTTCATCTTGGCTCGGGTCAGTCCTCCTGATCTTTTATGAGCCACACTGAGACCTTTGAAGTACTAGTTCTGCTCTCCACTGATGGCTGCTGGCAGAGAGACAGGCTGCCTGAGACTGATGGGGTGGGGGACGGGCAGGCATAGTTGCCAAATAGTCGTGGCATCATAAACAGTGCAGACTGCCTTGCCAAAAACTACGCATTGATCTTGTTTGGCTTCCAGAGTGATGAGGTAAGGCTTCATATTGAAATGAGTTGGAGACTGTGAAAGACTAAACTACCATCAAATACTTAAAAGTAATCGTTTTCAAATGCAAAACATTTTTAAAAGTAAAAATGATTGTCAGTCTGCACAAATTATAGGTTTCCTTTTTGCTTGAAGAATTTGACATTTGCAGTGATTTACCAGAGTCAGTATTGGTGGACCTAAGCTGAATATAATGAGCTATGCAGTAGTTCCACTCATCTCCAGAGATAGGAATACTGAAAGCATACAAAACACAATAATAAGAAGGATCGTGTGCAAGGAGAGAAAATATACCTGGTATTAAATGCCTCTAGTTCACATTACATAGAGTATGCAGGTTTTATTAAGTTAAGAAATAATCCAGGTGCAGGAGGAAAAGGGGTGACAGAGGATGAGATGGTTGGATGGCATCGTCAACTCAATGCACATGGGTTTGAACAAACTCTGGGAGATAGTGAAGGACAGGGAAGCCTGGCATGCTGCAGTCCATGGGCTGCAAAAAGTCAGACAAAGTCTGAGCAACTGAACAACAACAACAGACCCATGTGCTAATCAACAGTGCACAAATCCATAGAAAGCTAGCTGGAGTTCTGGTCAGGAAGTCCATAGCCCATCAGTGGCTAATACAAGTGCTTCTGTTTTTTATGTCTCAGTTGACAACCAGTATGAGAATTAACATAATGATGATCAGAAATTAACTTTTATTGGTGAAGTTGGCAGCTTACCAATTAGCATAATTTCACTGCATAATGAAATTGGAAGTTTTCAGGAAAAAATGTTTTGGTTAAAAATGTTTGAGACACTCTACACACTTGTATGAATGTAGAACAAGAAACCAGCAAGGCTTATACTCTTTTCTCTTAAAATAGGACCCAATGCTTGATCCCTAAATAATACCGAGACAAGCCATTGGTTTAGAAGATTTCATGTTGTCTGGAGTTGACTACCAGGTATTAGATCCTGCTTTGGGAAGGTTGTCATATCTGGCTTCAGTTAATTTTTCATCCAGGTGGAAATCTGTCCAGTTAAAAGGACAGAGCTGGCATTTTAGTGAAATTACAGTACAGACTATTTTTGCCTCCTTGTTAGTGAATAATTATTTAATAACTGTCTGTAAGTATAGGAGAATGTTGTATAAGACTTGCTTTTATTGTAACCTGGTAGGTCATTTTATTGAATGGTTAACTTCCAAACCAACTTCAGAAGACATGAGACTGAAGTGTGTAATATTGGCTATTCTTATTACTTAAAATTTCTGCTATTTTGAAGAATTAAAAACTTGTTATTTTCTTTAAATTTATTTTTACTTCTTTGATTATTGCTAAGGAAGATGTTAATTTTTAAGTGTTAACTGTGTGTATCTCCAGTTTATCAATGCTTAGTTCATGATCTTCATTGATTTAGCTTGCAAATATTTTACCCAGATATTTCTTACTGTTGAGGTTTATGGGGTTTTTTTTAATTGACAGAATTTTGAAAATTTTAGATCTTTAACTCTAGCAATATGTTCCTTGTTTTTGAGTTTAGGCTTTTTTCCTCCACTCCCATGACTGGCAAATTTGCTTACTTAACTTTTATTATTTTTTAGATGTAACTTATTATTAGTTTAAAAAATTTTACATTTAATTTTCATCATTCTGGAGTTGTTTCAGAACTGTTTATCAAGCAAATCTTCCCCTTCTTATTTATTTGCAATGCCTTATTTATTACCTATTTGATTCTTAAATTGTTGTTAGTACCATGTTCTTCACATTATTAGAACTCTATAACATATTTTAATATTTGTTAGGGTTAAACTCCTTTCACCCATTACTCTTTAAAAATTTTCTGAACTCCTTTTGTCATTTATTCTTGTATGAAATCTAAAAGTATTTTATCTAGTTTCAAAAGAAGCTCCTCTTGAAATTTTGATATAATTCTTGCCCATTTATGAATTAATTAAAAGATAGCATCTTGAAAGAGAAAGTGAAGTCACTCAGTTGTGCCCGACTCTTTACGGCCCCATGGACAGAAGCCTGCACCAAGCTCCTCCGTCCATGGGATTTTCTAGGCAAGAGTACTGGAGTGGGTTGCCATTTCCTTCTCCAGGGAATCTTTCCAACCCAGGGATCAAACCCAAGTCTCCCACATTGTAGGCAAACGCTTTACCATCTGAGCCACCAGGGAAGTCCAAACTAATGTTCTAATATTTTATGAATTAATTAAAAGATAGTATCTTACTAATGTTCTATTTCCTCATCCATGAACATGGGATATTTCATCATATATTCAGGTTGTTATTTAGATGAATAACCCAGAAAAGATATTCATGATTCTTATACATGTGTTGAAAAGACTATTTCTACATATTTTATGTTGATGAGGATTATGAACATCCTTTGTCCATTCTAGATTTTAGATGGGGCTGTCTAATATAGTTTCTATTAAGAAAATGGTGACTCATTTTAGATAGACTACTATATTTGCATATAAATAAAATACTTTTTAAATCCTAGTTTTTAAAATAGTTTTAAAAACAGGATGGGTCTGACTTTTACCAAAATGATTTTAACAGCTGTGTTGTGATAATCAAACATTTTGTATGTTTGTTTTGGGTCTTTTGATATGTATTTTACATGAAAAGTTTCCCAATTATTAAACTCTGTATCCAGAGAGATGTTTTCTAAGTTAAAACTTAATGAATCCCAGTATATATAATAATTTATTACATCTCTTGCATAGAGATTATATTATTGTGTATTTAAAATTTTTACCTAAATGTTTCTTTTTGTTTTTATTAAACAATCATACTTTAAGTCTGGAAAGCAAATAATTTAAAAAAATATATTAAGACTGAGTTTTTCCCACCTTTTATTTATTTATTTATTGCCTCAGGCTCAGGAACAGATATTTAGTTTGGAAAGATTTTTCTCTTTTCAATTATACTTGGAAAATTTACTGTTTCACAAAATGGCTTGTTAATGTTTTTCTTTCACATAACTTATTCCTTCTCCTACTGGTTTCAGGAAATTATCTGTGGCCAAGGCTGTTTTGTTATTTTTGTTAGCATGTGACTCACATCCTTCTGTCTTCCTTCATTTAGTCTTAAACAAACGTAAATGATATGATCAAGGGACTGAGGCTATGCAGCAATGACATAAAAGGATCATTATTTAATGAACACTTTTGTATTTTATACAAATTCACTATATATGACCCAAGTGTTGAACAATTGGGACTTAATGATTGTTATCTTTTAAAAACTGGAATTTTTGGATTGAGGTGCTTCATGCCACCCTTCTAGGGGAGGCCCTCATTAACCACATTTTTCCTGGGGCTCAGGTTTTGTGACCTTTGGATACTGTTCTATACAAATTCCATTGAAGTGTAGGAGATCAAGAGAGTGATTATATGTCTTAGAAATCTTTTCACTGGACAGCACCCCTGGGAAAACTTGAGGATACAGATTAATCTCTATAGAGTACAAAATACAACTCCTCAATACAGACATTTGTACCATGTAGACATGGACCAAAGAATTGATGCGTTTGAACTGTGGTGTTGGAGAAGACTCTTGAGAGTCCCTTGGACTGCAAGGAGATCCAACCAGTCCGTTCTGAAGGAGATCAGCCCTGGGATTTCTTTGGAGGGAATGATGCTAAAGCTGAAACTCCAGTACTTTGGCCACCTTATGTAAAGAGTTGACTCATTGGAAAAGACTCTGATGCTGAGAGAGATTGGGGGCAGGAGGAGAAGGGGATGACAGAGGATGAGATGGCTAGATGGAATCACTGACTCGATGGACATGAGTCTGAATGAACTCCGGGAGTTGGTGATGGACAGGGAGGCCTGGCGTGCTGCGATTCATGGGGTCGCAAAGAGTTGGACGTGACTGAGCAACTGAACTGAACTGAGACATGGACCAAGTATGTAGAAGACGTCCCATAGTTAAACTATTATGATAAAAAGTGAAAGTGAAGTCACTCAGTTGTGTCTGACTCTTTGTAACCCCTTGAACTGTAGCCTACCAGACTCCTCTGTCCGTGGGGTTCTCCAGGCAAGAATATTGGAGTGGGTTGCCATTTCCTTTTCCAAACTACTATGATACATACTAGCAAATGGCATTGACCATGATATTGATTAAATCATTTTAACTTCAGGGATATGAAGAATCTGAACAGTTACACAAAAAATAGGGAGTAGGAATTCAATCATATGATGAAGAAAAGAGAGTCAGCATTGTTATTTCTTTATCAGATTATAGATTGAAAATAACAAGAACAACTTCAGGGATGCTGTATCATCCACTGGAAAGAGTAGGAGAAGAAGACACTTGTGGTTGTGAATCCCCTCTACCACTTTCTTGTGTAGTTGGACAAGTTAACTTCATTTAGCCTCAGTTTTCTTATTGATAAAATAGAAATGATAGTAACCATATCATAGAATTGTTTTATCCCACGGGTGAGTGTATGTTTGTGTACATGTGTTTCTCCTAGTCCTTTGCTGTTCAAAGACATCCAGACCAGTAGTATGGGCATGACGTGGAACCTGGTTATAAATACAGAACCTTAGTCCCACCTGCGGGGCTTCCCCTGAGAAGGCAATGGCACCCCACTCCAGTACTCTTGCCTGGAAAATTCCATGGATGGAGGAGCCTGGTGGGCTGCAGTCCATGGGGTCGCTAAGAGTTGGACACAGCTGAGTGACTTCACTTTCATGCATTGGAGAAGGAAATGGCAACCCACTCCAGTGTTCTTGCCTGGAGAATCCCGGGGACAGGGAGCCTGGTGGGCTGCTGTCTATGGGGTCACACAGAGTCGGACACGACTGAAGCGACTTAGAAGCAGCAGCAGCATGGGGCTTCCCAGGTGGCACTAACGGCAAATAATTTGCCTGTCAGTGCAGGAGACTTAAGAGAGGTAGGTTTGATTCTTCAGTTGGAAAGATTCCCTGGAGTAGAAAATGGCAACCCACTCCAGTATTCTTGCCTAAAAAATCCCACTAACATGGGAGCCTGATAGTTACTGAATTACAACCTGCATTTTAACAAGATCTCTTAGGAGATTCATTTTTACAGTTAAGAAGCACTGATGGGGTCGCACAGAGTCGGACACGACTGAAGTGACTTAGCAGCAGCAGCAGCCCAGCCTACCACAGTGCTTAGCACAAGGTTGTGCTCAGTTAAAATAGTTTTTCTCCTCTCAAATTAAATGAGTTTCAATACATGAGCTTTCCTCCTTACCACATAAAAAAAAAATTTCCCCAACAAAAACTCGAGCAACAAGTATTGTCACAAAATATGTGACTGGCATGTTCTCTCGTTTTGACCTTACTCTAGGTGGTCCTTCTATACAGAATATATATTTGGGATTCCCCCCTTTTTTTTCATTATTTATGCTTAGTACCTGACATAGGATGCTAAAATTAAGTTTTGCATAAGACAGCAATACAAAAAAGATGTGAATTTTCAAACACATTGTAAATTGCATTGTAAATGTGAAATTCATCATTTCCATAACTCCTGGAGAATATCGTGAGTCAGAGAGTGGATTAGAAGAGTAGATTTAGGGCAGAAGGTATCCTTGGAGAAGTCTGTTCTGTGAGCTCATACCGCTTTGCAGACAGAGTGCCTGCTCATCTTCATCAAAGCCAGTGATGGAGAGACTTTCAAGAGCATGTAGGGAGCTTAGCATGTGACTTCAACACTGAGCCTTTCCGGGGTCTGGCTGCTACCAGGTATATTCAGAGAACAAAACAACGCTAGCTGCTCTGTCGGTGATGGAGCCATTAGAAAAAGGAGTGCTGTGATTTACCTGTACATCTATAGATGGCAGCGTCAAGAAATGTTTGTTTCCCATGGGAAAACGTTTAAAAGTTTTTATGTGCTGAAAAATGAATTCTCAAAAAAAAAAAATAAAAACACCCGAAATGAAAACAGTGCTCCCCCGACACCCAAGTTAGTAGCGTTTGTCTGTTTCTGTGGTGTAAATATCACCATTATGACCAATTACAAGCTATCAATACGGCATCACTGAACATGGGGTTGGAAAGAAATGAGTACAGTCTGCTGTGTGTGAGCTTCTAAGAGCTAGCTCTAGAATATCAACTGCAGAAAGAGAGAGTGAAGGAGGGAGGAAGGGAGAGAGCGAGGGGGGCAGAAGGGATAGAGGGAGGAAGGGAGGGATAAAGAAGAGAACGGAAACCAAATGCCAAGGAGCTTATTGAATGCGGATTCTAGTCTTGGTAAGACGGAGGATTCACAACCGTTTGGAGTCAAGTTATATCCTCTCAGAGCAAAGAAATTGTCCTTGGAGTAGCTAATGAGACTCTGATGACTCCATCCAGACGCTCTCTGAGAGGGCCAGTTTTAAAAATCTGCAGGTTCGGAGAATGTGGAGCCTGATGACCACAAGAAGGCCCATTATGATCTCACACGTTCTCTTTTCCTACCACTAACCCTTGGAAGAAGAAAAAGAGGCCAGAGAACTGAGGGAAGCAGGCCCAAACTGGGGTTAGAGGAAGGAAGACTTAATGTTAAATCCAGTTTAAAATTTTTATTACTATCCTGAACTAGACATTCTAATGACTAAATTGAGTTTCCATTTGTCTAAAAGTGTCCATAGGAATGTTTATTATCTAAGAGTGAGCCTGTAAGTTTTCATCTGGAGCTAGAGGAAACTACCTCTACTGAACAAACTTTGGAGGATAACTGTGGGGGAAAAGAAATCAACATTCAATTAAGTTTGTAAATTATGATCAATATAGCAGTTAACATAGACCTCTTAGTCTTCTAGCTGAAGATTTAACCTATAGGTCAAACTTTAGCCCATCATGAATACTCCCTGACTTTGCCTTAACAATTAAAGTGTATTTTGTAGCACTCTTTTTTCCCCCCAGATTTCTGTATAAATTTTGTTCCTCTAAGATTAGATATTATTTCTTCTACTTTGTAACCTTTCCTCCTCTGCTAAAACTTTCTGACCCTCATTTCCTGGTAAAGTGTGTGGTTGGCAACAGCTTGATAAAAGAATGGAATTAAATTTTATTTTCAGTAATTTGTTGTTGTTGTTGTTCAAGAAATGATTAAAATACTCATGAAAAGAGAAGTAATATAAATTTCTTTTACTTAACTAATCCTTTATGGGAAATTTGGCCTTTACCGTGGTCATATTACTGGGGAAAATAGATTATTTTAAACTTTCTTATTATATTGTATAAGAATACAATACAAGAAAAATACAAGAATACATGTTTGCAATGGACATGTTCCTGAAAATATAATTTAGAAATTAATACTTTATAGGATTAAAAATTACAACTTTTCATTCAAATGGTATGTAGTTTTATCATACCTTCCAAATGAGGAGGGAAGTTTTAGGTCCACTCTGGCGGAAAGTTAGGCCTCTGACAAAAAGACCCTTGATAGAAATGCTATGTCCTCAGCATATATAAGGCTTGGTAAAGAATCTGACTGCCAGTGCAGGAGACGTGAGTTCGATCCCTGGGTCAGAAAGATCCCCTGGAGAAGGAAATGGCAGCCCACTCCAATATTCTTACCTGGAGGGCTACAGTCCACGGGGTTACAAAGAGTTGGACAGGACTTAGTGATTAAACAGCAACAAATGTAAATTTATGTACATTTATATATATATATACACATAATATATATATTATCTCCTGGCGTAATAGCTGCCCCTAGCATTCGTCTATGGGGTCACACAGAGTTGGACACGACTGAAGTGACTTAGCAGCAGCAGCATTCTTAGAGAACTGGAAATGTTCCTTAAAGAGCTGTATGAGTAGGAGGCTAGACCCCGAGAACTTGATTGGCACCAAGGTTCAGGGAAAAAGGGAGATAATGCCTGTACCTAAGACAGATCAGGAAACGTTTGTTACTTTTTCAGATGAGAAAAGAGGAGATGAGAGAACCACCAGGAAACGTTTGTTACTTTTTCAGATGAGGAAGGAGGAGATGAGAGAACATGTGGAGTGAAGGATGGAGAGGAGAACCAACAAGATGAAGGGAACTGATATTACGTAGTAAAATGTCAGTGGCAGTCCCTGATGATGCTATAATAAAAGGGAATTTTAAGATAGCAGATACTATTTACTTTCAAGTTGATTTTGTGGCTGGAACATAAGTTTTTATGTGCTCTCTATGCCATAAGTCATCTGTGCCTTCACATTCTTAATCTGTTGAATATTTGTTTTGTAGAAACTAGAAAGATATATTTCAATTGGGGTGTATTGGGTTGGGATATATTGATTGGGGTGGAGGAGATATAAAGCAAGTATGAAAACAGAATTCTAGATCAAGAAGCCACAAAAATGAAGATCTTTATCCCATTTCCTCATGCTTTGTTGAATTTGTTCAGAACATAGGGAGAATTTTTTATTTCCAAAATACATGGACTCACTTGGAGTGAAGCGGCTAGTCAAATTAATGGCTATTGTGCAGCTGTCATTTGGGTTGCAGAAAAATCTCCTACCATTGCTTACATTGATATCTTGACTTGTGTTTTATCCTTTGTTTTTGAAGAAGACATCTAACAGGCTTATGGTAAATTTTATACATACATCACTGCAGCCTTTTTCTTAAACATTCTTGAAGTCAAAGCATTAGGAATTAGTAAACAGTTATCTTGTGAAAAGCTTAGCTGATCAATTCATCCATTTGAATGGAAAAAATATTTGAGCAGCAAATTAGTGTCGAGGAATAACTATAAATCAGCTGCCCACATTAGCACTATGGCACAGTGCCTGACATCTGGATCTGTACCATACAGCATCAATATCATCACACTTAAAATTAGAAATCAATGAGCCAGAAAAAAACAGTGTTGTGCAAGCCCCATAAAATTAAATTGTTCTAATATATTAAAATAAATTGTGCACTATGAAGGAAAAGGACAAGTTTTTTTTTGTGAGCTAGTATTGCAAGGGTATAAATGAACTTCCTGGATTAAGTCTGGTTCTTCTCTGTCTTTCTCAAAGCTTTTTTTCTTTTACTCATATCTATATTTTCTCTTTGACATAGTGAATGTCTCCAACAGAAGTCAAAAGACATAGGTTTACTGGAAACAAAATATGAATAATTGGATCTCTCAAGGTGTATGTTGACTATACTTGAAGGAGATAATTTGAGTACTTATGTAGTAAAGAAAAATCTCAACTTATAAAACTATATAAAAAAAAGAATGCAACTGCACTCTACATAGGAAAAGAAGAAAATAGTCTGCAAAAGAGAAACAGAGCAATATTAATTTGATTCTGAGGTTACCTAAATCAAGGAAACCACATATGTTGTATAAGGAAGTTTCACGTAAGCTGAAAGTTAACTAGTTCTATACAATTTAGTCCTTATTCTGTTTTGTTAGTTTTTTATATTCAACTAAAATCAAAATTCTTCTTTTGAAAAATAATTAAATTTTAATCTTTAATCTTTTTGAATTTTTAAAATAAAAAGATCAGGTAAATTTCCTATATTATTTTTTGACTTTTAAAATTTATTTTTATTGAAGTATAGTTGAATTACAGTGTTGTATTAATCACTGCTTATGGCAGAGTGACTCAGTTATACATGTATATACATTCTTTTGCATGTTTTTTCCATTATGGTTTATCACAGGATGTAGAATATACTTCCCAGTGTTATATATAGTAAGGCCTTGTTTTCTATCCATTCTATATATACCAGTTTGCATATAGGTATATATAATACAAAATTTGTTAATAAAAAATCTGAGTTTAACCCTTTTCCATCCCCCTTCCCCCTGACAGCCACCAGTCTGTTCTCTTTATGATTCTGTTTCATAAATAGGTTCATTTATGTCGTATTTTAGATTGTACATATAAGTAATATTGTATGATATTTGTCTTTATCTTTCTGACTTCACTTAGTATGATAATCTCTAGTTGTATCCAAGTTGCTGCAAATGGCCTTGTTTCTTTTTGAGGCTAAGTAATATTCCGTTGTATATATGTGCCGCATATTCTTTACCTTTCCTCTTTTAACGGACCTTTAAGTTTCCCATATCTTGTCTATTGTGAATAGTGCTGCTATGAACATAGGGGTGCATATATCTTTTTGAATTATGGTTTTGGTCTGGATATATGTGCAGGAGTGGGATTGCTGGACCGTATGGTAATCCTATTTTAATTTTCTGAGGAACTCATACTGCTTTCCATCATGGTTGTACCAACTTACATTCCACTAGCAGTGTAGGAGAGGGTTCCCTTTACTCCGCAACCTCTCTAGCATTTGTTATTTGTAGACTTTTTAATCATGGCTATTTTGACTAGTGTGAGGTGGTACCTCATTGCAGTTTTGCTTTGCATTTCTCTAGTAATTAGCAATGTTGAGCTAATTATTCATGTGCATATTGGCCATCTGCATTTCTTCTTTGGAGCAATATTTCTTTAGATCGTCTGTCCTTTTTTCTGTTGGATTTTCTGTTTTCCTGTTGTCAAGTTGTATGAACTGTTTGTATATTTTGAAAATTAAGTCCTCGTCAGTTGCATTATTTGCAAATATTTTCTCCCATTCTGTAGGTTGTCTTTTTGTTTTGTTTGTGGTTTCCTTTGCTGTGCAAAAGTTTGTAAGTTTGATTAGATTCCATTTATTTGTTTTCATTTTTATTTCTATTGCCTTGGGAGACTGACTTAAGAAAACATTGGTATGATTTATGTCAGAGAATGATTTGCCAGTGCTCTCTTCTAGGAGTTTTATGCTATCTTGTCTTATGTTTTAGTCTTTAAGCTATTTTGTGTATGGTGACAAGGTGTGTTCTAACTTGTTGATTTATGTGCGACTGTCCAACTTTCCCAACACCAGTTGGTAAAGAGATTGTCTTTTTCCTATTCTGTATTCTCGCCTCCTTTGCTGACGATTAATCGACCATACGTGTATGATTTTATTTCTGAGCTCTCTATTCTATTCCATTGATCTAATGTCTGTTTTCGTGCCAATACCATGTTATTTTGACTACTGTAGCTTTGATGTATTGTCTGAGGTCTGGGAATGTTATGCCTCCTATTATTTCATCCTTCTTCTTTGGTATTGCTTTGGCAATGTTGGGTCTTTTATGGTTCCATATGAATTTTACAATTATTTGTCCTAATTCTGTGGAAGGAAAGTTATGACCAAATCTAGATAGCATATTCAAAAGCAGAGACATTACTTTGCCAACCAAGGTCTGTCTAGTCAAGGCTATGGTTTTTCCAGTGGTCATGTATAGAGTGAGAGTTGGACTGTGAAGAAAGCTGAGTGCCAAAGAATTGATGCTTTTGAACTGTGGTGTTGGAGAAGACTCTTCAGAGTCCCTTGGACTGCAAGGAGAAACAACCAATCCATTCTAATGGAGATCAGTCCTAGGTGTTCTTTGGAAGGACTGATGCTAAAGCTGAAACTCCAGTACTTTGGCCACCTCATGAGAAGAATTGACTCATTGGAAAATACTCTGATGCTGGGAGGGATTGGGGGCAGGAGAAGAAGGGGACGACAGAGGATGAGATAGCTGGATGGCATCACCGACTCGATGGACATGAATTTGAGTGAACTCTGGGAGTTGGTGATAGACAGGGAAGCCTGGCGTGCTGCAGTTAATGGGGTTGCAAAGAGTCGGACACGACTGAGCAACTGAACTGAACTGAATTCTGTGGAAAAAGGTCACAAGTAATTAAGGCATCACATTAAATTTGTAGATTACTTTGGGTAATTTGGCATTTTAACAATATGTATTCTTCCAGTCCAAAGGCATTGGTCCTATAATACTTTTAGATACTATATGTTAAAAAAAATTTCAGTACTCTTTCCTCAGTAATTGATATAGTGAGTGAAATGTAAATCAGTAAAGATGTTGAAAAATTGACTGGAATTAACAGCCAACTAAACCTAATTAGCATTTACATAGCACTTATTATCAAGTAACCACACAACATTTACCAATATATTCTATATATTGGGTTATAAATGTGTGATAATATATATATAATAATTAGAAAACATATAATAAAGTAGAAACCATACAGAGTTTGTTCTTTGATCACAACAGTTTAGGAACAAATAGCCAAAAGGCAATCAAAATGTCTTCAGATGTTTGGAAATTAAACAATATTTTTCATTAAAAACACAAGACCAATGAAAAAAAATCATGAACAGAATTAGAAGCTACTTGAAAGTAAACAAAACCTGAAACACATTAAAGTGTGGAGGATATAGCTAAAGCAATACACAATGCATAAAAGAAAATTTACAGTTTATGGGCTTACTAGAATAGAAGGAATTACAAATTAAATTCTCTAAACCCTCACTTTAACTAGAGGAGAGCTATTTGATCCCAAAATAAAAAGGAGGAAATCAATTAATTTGAAATCAGGAAAGCTTGAGAGAAAATAAGAAAACAAAGCATATTTTTGAAAGATCAATACAATTAAAAATCTCTGTGGAAACTGGCAAAGGAAAAATGAAAGGAGAAATATTAATATCAGAAAATTTTAAAAAGGGCATTCACTGCAGAGTGTAAAGACACACACAAAAAATGAGAGGAAGCCAGCACTCCTCTTACACCATAATCACACAAAGACATATAAGAAAATTATGGAGGTCGATATTCCTTAACATTGATATAAACACTCTTAAAGAAACCAGTAATATACAGCTGGGATAATACATCATGTCCAAGTAGGATTTATCTCAGAAATGTGTTTGGTTTCACATTTGAAAAGTCAGTGAAGTTGATATAATTACCAGAATAAAGATGAAAAAAAAAAACCCTATTATTTTTTATTAATTATAAAAATGCCTAGAAAACTAAGTTTTAGAAGGAACTTCATCTACCTGAAGTCACTCAGTTCAGTTCAGTTCATTTCAGTTGCTCAGTCATGTCTGACTCTTTGCAACCCCACGGACTGCAGCATGCCAAGCTTCCCTGTCCATCACCAACTCCTAGAGCTTGCTCAGACTCATGTCCATCGAGTCAGTGATGCCATCCAACCATCTCATCCTCTGTCGTCCCCTTCTCCTTCTGCCTTCAATATATCCCAGCATCAGGATCTTTTCCAATGAGTCAGCTTTTCACATCAGGTGGCCAAAGTATTGGAGCTTCAGCTTCAGCATCAATCCTTCCAGTGAATATTCAGGACTGATTTCCTTTAGGATTGACTGGTTTGATCTCCTTGCAGTCCAAGGGACTCTCAAAAGTTCTCCAACACCATAGTTCAAAAGCATCAGTTCTTCGGCACTCAACTTTCTTTATGGTCCAACTCTCACATCCCTACATGACTACTGGAAAAACCATAGCTTTGACTAGATGGATCTTTGTTGGCAAAGTAATATATCTGCTTTTTAGTATGCTGTTTAGGTTTGTTACAGCTTTTCTTCTAAGGAGCAAGCATCTTTTAATTTCATGGCTGCAGTCACCATCTGCAGTGATTTTGAAACCCAAGAAAATAAAGTCTATCACTGTTTCCATTGTTTTCCATCTGTTTGCCATGAAGTGATGGGACCAGATGCCATGATCTTTGTTTTTTGAATGTTGAGCTTTAAGCCAATTTTTTCACTTTCCTCTTTCACTTTCTTCAAGAGGCTCTTTGGTTCTTTTTCACTTTCTGCCAAAAGGATGGTGTCATATCCATATCTGAAGTTATTGATATTTCTCCCTGCAATCTTGATTCCAGCTTGTGCTTTATCCAGTCCAGCATTTCACATGATGGACTCTACATGTAAGTTAAATAAGCAGGGTGACAATATAGAGCCTTGACATACTCTTTTTCCTATTTGGAACCAGTCCATTGTTCCATGTCCAGTTCTAACTGTTGCTTCTTGACCTGTATTCAGATTTCTCAGGAGGCAAGTCAGGTGGTCTGGTATTCCCATCTTTTGAAGAATTTCCCACAGTTTGTTGTGATCCACACAGTCAAAGGCCTGGCATAGTTAATAAAGCAGAAGAGGATGTTTTTCTGGAATTATCTTGCTTTTTTGATGATCCAATGGATATTGGCAATTTGATCTCTGGTTCCTCTGCCTTTTCTAAATTCAGCTTAAACATCTGATAGTTCACATACTGTTGAAGCCTAGCCTGAAGAATTTTGAGTATTACTTTTGCTAGGGTGTGAGATAAGTGCAATCTTGTGGTAATTTGAACATTCTTTGACATTGGAATGAAAACTGACCTTTTCCAATCCTGTGGCCACTGCTGAGTTTTCCAAATTTGTTGGCATATTGGGTATAGCACTTTCATAGCATCATCTTTGAGGATATGAAATAGCTATTTCACATAGCTGGTATTCTGTCACCTCACCAGCTTTGTTTTAGTGATGCTTCCTAAGGCCCACTTGACTTCGCATTCCAGGATGTCTGACTCTAGGTGAGTGATCACACCATCATGGTTATCTGGGTCATGAAGATCTTTTTTGTATAGTTCTTCTGTCTATTCTTGCCACCTCTTCTTAATATCTTCTGCTTCTGATAGGTCCAGACCATTTCTGTCCTTTATTTTGACCGTCTTTCATAAGATGTTCCCTTGGTATCTCTAATTTTTTTGAAGAGATCTCTAGTCTTTCCCATTCTGTTGTTTTCCTCTATTTGTTTGCACTGATCACTTAGAAAGGATGTCTTATCTCTCCTTGCTATTCTTTGAAACTCTGCATTCAGATGGATATATCTTTCCCTTTCTCCTTTACCTTTTGCTTCTCTTCTTTTCTTAGCTATTTGTAAGGTCTCCTCAGACAACCATTTTGCTTTTTTGCATATCTTTTACTCAGGGATGGTTTTGATCACTGCCTCCAGTACAATGTCATAAACCTCCATCCACAGTTCTTCAGGCACTCTATCAGATCTAATCCCTTGAATCTGTTTTGTCACTTCCACTGTATAATCATAAGGGATTTGATTTAGATCATAACTGAATGGTGTAGTGGTTTTCCCCACTTTCTTCAATTTAAGTCTGAATTTGGAAATAAGGAGTTCATGATCTGAGCCATAGTCTGCTCCCAGTCTTGTTTTTCGTGACTGTATAGAGCTTCTTCCTCTTCGGCTGCAAAGAATATAATCAATCTGATTTCAATATTGAGCATCATGATGTCCATGTTTAGAGTCCTCTCTTGTGTCATTGGAAGAGGGTGTTTTCTATGACCAGTGTGTTCTCTTGGCAAAACTCTGTTAGCCTTTGCCCTGCTTCATTTTGTACTCCAAGGTCAAACAACCTCTCCTGTTACTCCAGGTATCTCTTGACTTCCTAGTTTTGCATTTCAGTCCCCTATGATAAAAAGAACATCATTTTTGGTGTTAGTTCTAGAAGGTCTTCATTGAACCATTCAACTTCAGCTTCTTTAGCATTACTGGTCGAGCCATAGACCTGGATTATTGTGATATTGAATGGTTTGCCTTGGAAATGAACGGAGATCATTCTGTCATTTTTGAGATTGCACCCAAGTACTGCATTTCAGACTCTCTTCTTGACTATGGTGGCTACTCCATTTCTTCTAAGGGATTCTTGCCCGCAGTAGTAGATATAATGGTCATCTGAATTAAACTCACTTATTCTGGTCCATTTTAGTTCACTAATTCCTAAAATGTCAATATTCTCTCTTGTCATCTCCTCTTTGACCACTTCCAATTTACCTTGATTCAAAGTTCCTAAGCAATATTGTTCCTTATTGCATTGAACTTTACTTCCATCACCAGTCACATCCACAACTGGGCATCGTTTTCACTTTGGCTCCATCTCTTCATTCTTTCTGGAGCTATTTCTCCACTCTTCTCCAGGAGCATACTGGGCACTTACTGACCTGGGGAGTATATCTTTTCAGGATCATATCTTTTTTCCTTTTCGTACTGTTCGTGGGGTTCTCAAGGCAAGAATACTTAAGTGGTTTGCCATTCCCTTCTCCAGTGGACCATGTTTTGTCAGAACTCTTCACCGTGACCCACCCGTCTTGGATGGCCCTACACAGCATGGCTCATAGTTTCATTGAATTAGCAAAGGCTGTGATCCATGTGATGAGTTTAGTTAGTTTTCTGTGATTGTGTTTTTCGTAGGTCTGCCCTCTGATGGAAAGTTTAAGAGGCTTGTGGGAGCTCCCTGATCAGAGAGACTGGCTGAATCTGGGGAATCTGGGTCTTGTTCTAATTGGCAGGGCCATGCTTAGTAAATCTTTAATCCAGTAAATCTTTTCTGTTAATGGACAGGCTGTGTTCCCTCCCTATTATTTGGCCTGAGGTCATTATTAAGGCTAAAAGGCTAAATGCTTCTTACCTTGAAGATCACAAACAAGGCAAGGATGCCAATGCAGAACACTTCTATTTGACATTTTATTGAAGGTGTTGACTAGTGTAATTTCATGGCTGCAGTCACCATCTGCAGTGATTTTGAAGCCCCTCAAAATAAAGTCTCTTACTGTTTCCATTGTTTCCCCATCTGTTTGCCATGAAGTGATGGGACTGGATGCCATCCAGTAGTCATATGTGGATGTGAGATTTGGACTATAAAGAAAGCTGAGTGCCAAAAAATTGATGCTTTTGAACTGTGGTGCTAGAGAAAAGCCTCAAGAGTCCCTTGGACTACAAGGAGATCCAACCAGTCAATCCTAAAGGAAATCAGTCCTGAATATTCATTGGAAAGACTGATTCTGAAGCTTAAACTCTAATACTTTGGCCACCTGATGCAAAGAGCAGACTCACTGGAAAAGACCCTGATGCTGGGGAAGATTGAAGGAAGGAGAAGTGGTCGACAGAGGATGTGATGGTTGGATGGCATCACTGACGCAATGGATATGAGTTTGAATAGGCTCTGGGAGTTGGTGATGGACAGGGAAACCTGGTATGCTGCAGTCCACGGGGTCACAAATAGTTGGACACAACTGAACTAAACTGACCTAGTGTAATAAGGCAAAACAAAAAGAAAAACATTCAGATTGAAAAGGAAGAAGTAGAATTTCTTACTTGTAAATAATGTGACCAGCTATTTAGAAAACTCAATGGATTAAAAAGTGCTACTAAAATTAATAAATGAGGTTAGCTACCTATAAGGTGCAGTGATGAACTTACAAGAACTATAACTGCAGAACAGAAATAACAGAATCCAGTTTAGTTGGAGGCTGGTTACCCCGACACTAGTTACCCCTCATTTGAATATATGTCATCGATGATGCCGTATTGCATGTGTACAGCACAAGTGACTTAATTTCACCTATATATATAAGCTAAACAACCCGACTTCAGTCTTTGTGTAGATCATTAGCAGATAAAAACGTTTGGTAGATGAGGTCATGTGATTGCATTTTGGGTTTGTTTATGAAATTGTATCTGTGTAACACTTCCAATCTCAGAACTGTTTGGCTATTCATATTTATATATTGAGGGAGAATACAATGGAGACATTATTCATTGTAGGTAGACTATTTTATGATAGTGAAAGCTGTCATTTCTCTGTTATTAGAAATATTGCACAAGCATCATTTGTGGTGTAAGAATCTACTCATGGGCATTGTTTTTCACTAAGAGGCATTATTTATGATTATTTACTTACTATTTTGGCCAACATCAGATCTTGAAGTTAATAATACACTAAAAACATACAACCTGGGGGGGAACAGCATGGTTTATCATAACCAACAGAAAAAATATCTTAATTGCTTAGTTACACTGATAGTTGTTTATTTCTATCA
This sequence comes from Budorcas taxicolor, assembly GCF_023091745.1. NCBI lineage: Eukaryota > Metazoa > Chordata > Mammalia > Artiodactyla > Bovidae > Budorcas > Budorcas taxicolor. The sequence continues at coordinate 28,031,263 of NC_068913.1, read as the reverse complement.
TAACTCAAAGACAGCATTTTCAAAGAGACTTAACTCTAGACATCTGTGAACATTCCCTACATCCCCTTCAGAAAATAATCACTGTGCATCTCTAGTTTGTAACTACTGGCAAAGTGTGATTCTCCCAGTATTTATATATTGTAAATCTGCCAGCTGTCTTAAAATACATGAATCATTAGCATATGAAGGGATAAAAACAATAAAGATGAGAGTTAATGGTTAGGAATTGGTAGAGGGGTAAAAGCTTTCTTATTGGAATGAAATGAAGGATTTTAGAATCTATCACCAAAAAAAAAAAAAAAAAAAAAAATCAGAAGGCAAGTAGATTCTTTGTCATTTACTTGTTCCTATTTATTGTAGACTACCCATGTGCACATGAAAATATTAATCAAGTTTAAAGGCAAAGAATTGAGAGTGTGGTCGCAGTTTATAAATATTCTAAGGGTGTAAATGTCCTGTAAAGACAGGTTTTACCGTTGAACGTGAGAAAAAGAGTGGACATAAAGCAGAGCCATAAATTTAAGGCAAATGAAAATATAGTTCAAGTATTTAGAAGAAAAGCTATTTCATGAATAATCATCTCCATTAATTATTTTGGCTTAAAATGCAACAATTTATTAAAGAACATGGTTTTTTTCCTTGTGTACATCCCAAGTCTCTATTTACTCTTTAAATTTTAAAAAGCTCTGGCCCATTTAGAGGTATAACAGCTAAGTGAAGTAGACATTTGAGCCCACAAAGCTAAACTACTGCAGATTGATTGGGCATCAAACCATAAAATATTCCACATGAATAGAAAAAGCTTTTTGGAGGTACAGTTCTGGTGCTCTTGTCTATAAGAGACTGGAATGTTTATGGGAGGAGAAAGCAGCATTTAAAATGCTGCATAACTTGAGAAAGCTTGTTTTGTTATGTAAAACATAAATAAATAAGGCATTATTTTTACACATCATTAGAATACCTGTGAGCATATGCCTTTATTAAAAAGCTTTTCTGTATCTTCACTCTTTTTGAGTTGTTAATGATTTGTGTATGAGCTTCCCCCCAATATCCTTGTAGCTCCCTGTGGTAAACTGTGACTCCCCTGAAATTGTTTTTCACTCTGTTTTATTTTTTTTTATTTTTTATTTTTTTATTCTTTTATTTTTTTTTATTTTTATTTTTTTTAATTTTAGAAAATCATGGAGCAAGCGAATGAGCCACCATGAAAAAAAAATACTACAAGCCCTTACATGTGTCTCCCTACAAGCTGTTTTCTCTTTACTGTAATTGTTATGCTGGAACTCATAGTAACAGCCAGTGCTAATTACAAGCTCTGTCACTAGCATAAATATAAATATTCTAGCCTGAGCAATCAGGTGAGAGACTAAGTCATTCAGTGTCAGTTGAGCCATATCTGGATTCTGCAACTGTATTCAGCTGTTTTTATTTTCCCATGAAACTGAAGTTAAAATGAATTTGATACACACAAAAATAAAGTTCTAGCGATTGCTTCAGATGGATGTGTATGTCCTTAAGTCACTAAATACGAAGGGTTAGGCTTCTAGTTTTTCAAAATTATCTTAATATAATTTCTCTGCAATGAAATCATGTGGTTTATAGTGTTTGGGATGTCATTAAATGGTAAGCTTGCTAGTACAAAGGATCTGGAGTTTTTAGCCAGCATTTCAAACAGTTTAATGTTTTGGTGACGAATAAGTATCTGTGAGAGAGTCATTTCCTAGGCAGGTTGATAAGAAGTCTAGGGGTCCCCAAGGAGAGAGGGGTCTGGAATTCTCAAGGAGGAAGAAAAGACAAACTTTTTTTTCCTTCTCTATTTAGGATTATATAACAAAAATGTATTATGCCTGAGGACAGTCTCTGGATTAAACCTTCTGGCTAATTCTGTTACCTTAAAATGTAAATTATGGGAGTAGGTCTGGTGAGGTCTTTACAACATCCAGACATTCTTTGGATTTATGGGAGAGTATATAACTTCATTGCTAACACTAACAAGGGGGTACTCTTTCTGCCCCCTTCTGATGCCTATGTCAGAAGCTTTCTCTATCTCCTTTATACTTTAATAAAACTTTATTACACAAAAGCTCTGAGCGATCAAGCCTCGTCTCTGGCCCCGGATTGAATTCTTCTCCTCTGGGGGCCAAGAATCCCGGCGTCGTGATTCAACAACAACTTTTCATCTGCCTGACAGTTTTGAATGGCAATACTATCTTATCGTTAAGAACATACAGATCAATATTGTAATTGGAGGCTATAGACTCAGTTTTTCTAAGATTGGCATACACAAAATAGTGCCAGCAAGTCAAATCTAGTCTTCTATGGTTGCTTTCATTATAATGGTAGAGTTGCATGGTTGCAACAGAGATGGTATTACCTGCAAAGCCTGAATTATCAGTTATGTGACCTTTCATAGAAAAAATTGCTAGCTTTTGCTCTAAAGCAACATGAACATATTAATTTTTTAAGTTATAAACTGAAGAAAAGGGTGGACTTAAAGCAATCTTTGGGGCTTCCCTGGTGGCTCAGTGATAAAGAATCCACTTGCAATGCAGGAGACATGGGTTCAATCTCTGGATCAGGAAGATATTCTGGAGAAGGAAAAGGCAACCCACTCCAGTATTCTTGCCTGGAGAATCCCATGGACAGAGAAGCCTGGCGGGCTGCAGTCCATGGGGTATCAAAAGAGTCGGACATGACTTAGTGACTAAACAACAGTGAAACAATCTTTTTTTTTTTTTAAAACAGTCTTTAAAATTTGATGTTTGAATTCTGTTTCTACCTGCTCATGACTGCATTAGTGTTTAAAATGGAACATTGTACAGCTGCATTATGAGTTGAATCTTACATGAAGCTCTTGTAACTTGCTTAATAATCACATTCTGTTCCTGTCATCAAGGCTAAGAGTGGTTAAATCCAAAAGCAGTGTTACAAGGCCCTTGGAGGAGTTGTCACCATTGAAGTGTAAAGTAGCAAGGTGGTGGCACCTGAAATATGCTTGATTCAAGTAATATGTTGATGAGAGAGCAAACCCTCCCTTAAGAAGTCAGACCTGAACATCTGTTATAAATCCCTCGACCCGCAATGGCTGTCCCAACTCTCATGGCCTACAATTCTAGTTATGTGCTCAAACTTGGAGGTAGCTTTAGGGAAGTTCAGATTGCGTGAGAAATAGTTACTCTTAACTGTGACCTGAGAAACGTATCAAGGATGGTAGTGAGCAGAGAGACAAGTTCCCTGTTAAGCCCACTATAACCCATTTTTCTTCATTTAAAATATAATTGAACTTTCTATTAGTTACCATTCAAATTATTATATGTTGAAATCTCATAGGCTCAATGTTTTTGTAATTAATTCATAGTTATCCTTAGGAAAACGGCCCATAATAAAACAACCCTCTAAACCCAAATCAACCAGTGGAAAAACAAGTGTATTTGGTGAGGATAGATACAGGATAAATATAAGCTAAACCTAGGTTTTCTTTGTGTTAGCAATGTGGAATGGGAAAATATTTTATTCATAATACTGATGAAAATTATTTAGCAGTAAATTTAACCAAAAAGATTCAGAGCCAGTTGTGTAGAATTTTATTAAGGATCATAAACATTAATTTAGTAGAAGGCATAAATTTAGTAGAATGCTTAATAACATAAAAATATCAGTGTTATAATTATATAAATACAATATAGTTCCTATTAGAATCCCAACAGAGTTTCTGTAATAGATTGCATAAAAGGCTTTTTAAAAATTGTGTGGAAAAATTAATACCCAACAATAGCCAATAATACTTTGGAAAAAAATTAATAATAAGAGGAGAGTTGCCTTACTAGGTATTATAATACAGAAGAGACCTACCTATGAAATCAATATGATTTGGGCATAAATATAGAAAAATAAATCAGTGGAACCGAATAGAGGATCAAGAAGTGATCCTCAGTATATGTAAAAATGTATTTTAATTCAGAGGAAAATATATGGTTTATTAAGCTATGCCTCACACTGATTATTCTTCTGAAATAAAGGAAAGTGAGACCCCTAATTGCCATTTGTCCCATATCATGAGAGGCTTGAGCCCATTTCCCTGAATACCTCCACCCACATTTTCAAGTTTCATCTGCATTCCCTCCCCGTGGGGGGTGGCCATACACTTGGCCACTTTTGGGGCTTAAGGCATACCTGCTCCTACAGCCTTGTCTGCCCTCAGAGGGATGTGCTCAGGGAGGAGAGGGCCTGCCTCGCAGAGACCGTTTGGGCAGGCGTTCTGGGATCCTGCAGCAGACTCCAGTTTGTTAGGAGAACATGGACTCAGGAGGGGCATTAACCTTTGGCCTTTCAGACTAATTGCCCATTAAGAGGCGCATGTTCAGAGGAGGGCCAGATCAGTGCCTTTTAAAAAGTGTAGGCTAGGGCAAGCTATCTTTTGACTGATACTAGTATTGTCATGTTATTTTTCTGTCTGCCACCACAACTATAACAGCTCCATCAGTCAGGATCTAGGAGTAAAGATAACTTTGAGCACAATTTCCTAAAGGTGGAAATATACCATGATTAAGAAATATTTGCAGTATTTTGCAGTCATTTGTCATAACAGCATAACATTGTCTTTTCTTACTGATCAACACACATATATGTGTGCAAACATGTCTGTGTGTGCATGTGTGTGTATGTATGTTCATAGTGAGTGAGTGAAAGTCACTCAGTCGTGCCTGACTCTGTGACTTCATGGACTATACAGTCCGTGGAATTCTCTAGGCCAGAATACTGGAGTGGGTAGCCTTTCCCTTCTCCAGGGATCAAACCCAGGTCTCCCGCACTGTAGGCGGATTCTTTACCAGCTGAGCCACAAGGGAAGGCCTTATGTTTATAAGCATATATGTAAATATTTATCAACTTGTTTGTCAACATGGGTTACTAGTCAGGAAAGATATAATCAGAGGTTAGAAGAACAGAAAGAAATGGGAAGTGAAAGATAAACAAAAAAAATGGAAAGGGAAATAATAAAATGATAGAGTGCATTCTTTAGAAGTGTGAATTCTCTGTGGCTCAGATGGTAAAGAATCTCTCTGCAATGCAGGAGACCCAGGTTCAATCCTTGGGTCAGGAAGATCCTCTGGAGAAGGGAATGGCAGCCGACTCCAGTATTCTTGCCTGGAGAACTCCATGGACTGACGAGCCTGGTGGGCTACTGCCCATGTGGTCACAAAGGGTTGGACACGGCTGAGTGACTATCCCACACATAAGATATAATGCCACTTATCTAAAATGAGGGGCTTCCCTGATGGCTCAGTGGTAAAGAATTCACCCACCAATACAGGAGATGTGGGTTCAGTCCCTGGGTTGGGAAGATCCCCTGGAGAAGACATAGCAACCCACTCCAGTATTCTTGCCTGGGAAATCCCATGGACAGAGGAGCCTGGTAGGCTACAAGTCCATGGGGTCATGAAAGAGTCAGACATGACTTAGTGACTAAACAACAGCAGCAATGTAAAATGAGATGTTTATGATATTTGTGCCTAAGATGCATGAAAAGATGGGCACTAAATGTTAATAGTGATAATTTCAGGGTAGGATATCAAGTGATACCTTACTTGGCACTTTATGTCATTTGAATTTTCTAAGTGATAATTTTAAGTAACAAGAGAGTAACAATGAAACCATTTTCTATATAGAAGAAAAAAAAGATTAATTTGAGGGAAAGTGAGCCAGTTTTTCTCCTTGAATTGAACTGCCTAAATTAATTCTGGTCCCTTGACTACAATCTTTTGTGGTTTGTTCCCAGAATTTATCCAGATTTCAACAGGTTTGTAGAACAGAAATCATGAAGTTATATTACAGTTTCTTTAAATGAATTGGCTAATTTGTCAGGGAAAAAGACATTGTCATTCAGGTAGTCCTGTGCTGCCCATATAGGCACATTATCTTTATATTGAGAGTATATTTTTGGCCTAGAGGTTGATTCAGTTGTCTAGCATCAAGGATTCATAATAGAAGTCAGACTCTCAGACCAGTTGCACAATCAAAAGATTTATCTAGGGAGGGAACTTAGGAGATCTGGAAAAGATGCTGTAAAACCCATAAGAGGAAAAATTATTCTCTCAACATTCCTCGCTTAGGGGCTGGTCCAGTCTCCCAGATGCCTCCTTTTAGCCAGTATTTCTGCTTGCCATTTATAAATGTTGGGTAACATTTAAAAGAAAACAAGAATTATATCTTAGATAAAAATAACCAAGATACCATAATAAAATGACAAGATAAGGGGGCATAAAATAAAATACAAATAACCAAGATAACATAATAAAACAGTAGGATAAAGTGGCAAGAATAAAAGTCCAGAATTAACAGGATATCATTAAAATTAGAGATGAGACAATGAAAGCTAAAGAAACTAAAAGATTAAAGAAAATAAAACTGAGCTGAAAAGTAAATAATATCTCAAGGGCCAAAGTAAATGAAGTCATGGAAGAGAACATATCAATTAGAGAATATAATAAAATAAAATTATAAATAAGGACACAATCCAGGGATTAGCTGGGCTGAAACTGCTGTGAACAGTTCTTGGGCTTCATGTTCAATTCTTCCTAAGCTGGAAGTGTGTTGGCAGGGATTTGGGGGCTTTGAGGCTCCCAGATGGATGATTTCAGGAGAGCAGAGTCCTGAGGTTTTGGCCCTGAAACTTCCTTCTTGTATTTTTCCTGTCATGACCCCACCCATCTCTTCCAGTCAGGCGAAGTTGACCCTGATAGCTCCCCAAACATGTGACTGATGCAATCTTTACTTGGACACATACTCAAATATTTGCATTTCTTTGTACTAGTTTCTTTGGGCAAGGAGAAAGAATAATAATAATAATAAACTCAACAAAAAGCCCCTAAATTTCACATTTAGTCCTTACTCTCATTTTAAAAAGAGAAATCACTGTTATCCATTAGCTCCTCTCAATTTGAAAGTTGGTTTAAATTACATCTGTGTCAGTACCAATTCATATTACAAAATTATAATATTTACTTCATTTTGTGTAAAGGAAATTCTTTAAAAATCTGATTTTCCTCTCATTTTCTAGTGTATAATGCAACTGATACAGACTGATTTGGGTCTCAAAAATCTATCAGTATTTCTACCAAGGCTTGAAACAAACTTAAATGGAATGGATATCACTGGGATATAAACAACACATTTTTCTTACTTGGAGTAACTTTAGATCATTTTATTTGATTAACATTATATCATAATGAAAATTATTTGAATTAACCAAATGTCCTTGAATAACTTGACTGTTGTAGTAAACATACATGCCACATATAAAAAGAGCCACATGCGTGTATGCCCTGTAAACAGGCAGCACATGATAAGCATTACATTGAAAGTGACACACAAGAACAATTGTGGTTTAGAAAAATCTTGACATCTGGGGAAATCTGATAAAGACTCTTGCTCTGTAGAAGAAGGCCAGGAACGAGGCCATTTAGAGAATTATGCATTGACTATCGTCACCTAGTCATTCATTTCTGAATTAGTGACCGCCGTCCCTGGGGAGAATTTTCAGCAGTATAATCTGCAAAACCTCTTCAGCAGTAGTTATTTATTCAAGAATAACAATAACAACCAAATTAGGATTGTCTTTTCCAACTCTGTGTGACTCTGGACCGTTGCCTGCCAGGCTCTTCTGTTCATGGGATTCTCCAGCCAAGAATCCTGGAGTGGGTTGCTGTGCCCTCCTCCAGGGGATCTTCCTGACCCAGGGATTAAACCAGCATCTCTTATGGCTCCTGCACTGACAGATGGGTTCTTTACCACTAATGGTACCTGGGAAGCTCTTTTAAGGATTAGCTAAACTTAATATTTCAGTTCAGTGTTTCAAACGTAGGCTAAGCTTACTCAAAATAGTCCTAACTCATTTAAACTGGTTTTGAGGTCTCAGTTCTAAGGCAAGCCTAGGTGTGGGTGGACATTTTGGCAGCTGGGGAAGCAGCAGTAATGATGGTGCCACCATACAGACTGTGTGACAACATTGCCTGATAGATAGAGCTCCAAAGCTGCCCTAAAAGAGCCACCGAACTCAGCATATAGTGGAGAGTCACCTACACCACCAGGGTAACTGGGACTCTTCCTGTGTCATAAGTCACTTTGTTGAACCAGGTTAATAAGGATTTCAGCTACTTTCGGATCAAACATCCTTGAAAAACCACACATATTCCTGACTCTCAAGCACGTTGGGGAACGGTACTGTTACCATTTATTTTTAACTCCCTTCCAACACAAGTTCTTAACACTGTCACAGTCAAGGTAGACTGACCAAGAAGGTCCAGTTTACCCCTTTTCTAGGGCTTACTGATCTCAGACAAAACAGCACTCTTCCTGCAGGAAGCATTGAACTGAGCAGCATACTCAAAACTGTTGTTTAAAACCCTGGGCTCCTGATTATCTTTATTTCAGATGAAGCACTTGGAAGAGTTTGCAGAACTAGTACCTGCCCTGGAATTACAGTCACCACCTGTAGCTTCATTGCTTTGTACAGTGAATCTAGATTGTGTCCAGTGCTTAGAAAAGATTAACACAATCTCTAGTCTACCCAACACTACTGTTGCTGGCAACCCCCACCCCCCCCCCCCCCACCCATATCGTGGAAGAAGCCATCAGTTCAGAAGATTAGGTATATTCATTTCTCTTTGTCTCATTTGTGTAGATCAGCACTGCTAAAATCCAGTGCAGCTATTTCAAATCCTAAAAGATGATGCTGTGAAAGTGCTGCACTCAATATGCCAGCAAATTTGGAAAACTCAGCAGTGGCCACAGGACTGGAAAAGGTCGGTTTTCATTCCAATCCCAAAGAAAGGCAATGCCAAAGAATGTTCAAACTACCGCACAATAGCACTCAGCTCACACGCAAGCAAAATAATGCTCAAAATCCCCCAAACCAGATTTCAACAGTACATGAACTGTGAACTTCCAGATGTTCAAGCTGGTTTTAGAAAAGGCAGATGAACCAGAGATCAAATTGCCAATATCCGTTGGATCATTGAAAATGCAAGGCTCTTCCAAAAAAACATCTTTTTATGCTTTATTGACTATGCTAAAGCCTTTGAGTGTCTGGACCACAACAAGCCCTGGAAAATTCTGAAAGAGATAGGAATACCAGATCACCTGACCTGTCTCCTGAAAAATCTGTATGTAGGTCAGGAAGCAACAGTTAGAACTGGACATGGAAAAACAGACTGGTTTCAAATAGGAAAAGGAGTACGTCAAGGCTGTATATTGTCATCCTGCTTATTTAACTTCTATGCAGAGTACATCATGAGAAACGCTGGGCTGGATGAAGCACAAGCTGGAATCAAGATTGCTGGGAGAAATATCAATAACCTCAGACGTGCAGATGACACCACCCTTATGGCAGAAAGGGAAGAGCAACTAAAAAGCCTCTTGATGAAAGTGAAAGAGGAGAGTGAAAAAGTTGGCTTAAAGCTCAACATTCAGGAAACTAAGATCATGGCATCTGGTCCCATCACTTCATGGCAAATAGATGGTGAAACAATGGAAATAGTGTCAGACTTTATTTTTGGGGGCTCCAAAATCACTGCAGATGGTGACTGCAGCCATGAAATTAAAAAATGCTTACTCTTTGAAAGGAAAGTTATGCCCAACCTAGACAGCATATTAAAAAGCAGAGACATTACTTTGCAAACAAAGGTCCATCCATTCAAAGCTATGGTTTTTCCAGTGGTCATGTATGGATGTGAGAGTTGAACTATAGAGAACACTGAGCACTGAAGAGTTGATGCTTTTGAACTGTGATTTTGGAGAAGACTCTTGAGAGTCCCTTGGACTGCAAAGAGATCCAACCAGTCCATCCTAAAGGAAATCAGTCCTGAATATTCTTTGCGAGGACTGATTCTGAAGCTGAAACTCCAATACTGTGGCCACCTGATGTGAAGAGCTGACTCACTGGAAAAGATCCTGATGCTGGGAAAGATTGAAAACAGGGGGATAAGGGGACGACGGAGGATGAGATGGTTGGATGGCATCACCGACTCAATGGACATGAGTTTGGGTGAACTCCAGATGTTGGTGATGGACAGGGAGGCCTGGCATGCTACAGTCCATGGGGTCGTAAAGAGTCGGACACGACTGAGCAACTGAAGTGAATTAAACTGACTGGCAATGCAAGAAACAAGTATCTGGGCTTGTTTCATGTTGCCTGACCTTTCCTGTTGTCCTGTGAAGCCTGCCACAGAGACTAAGAGGAAACCAGAAGGTTTAGACCAGGCTACCTGGGCTCCCAGGTTGTAGAGATGTAGCACCCAGGGGAACAAGGGGCTCACTGAACAGAAGAGTTCATTTGAAAAGTCCACTATAACCCACTTTTTGCCCAGCAAGCCTCTGTACATTTTTGCCTACCCCAGGTTCAAGAATAATGTTTAGTTTAACTCACATCTTTAAAAGCCTGGCCATGCACCCCACATTCCCCAACTAGGCAGCTCATAAAACAGCATCCAGTGACTACTCAGCGTTTGCCAGTCAAACTTCCCTGTGCGAATTTCCTCCCAGCTCTTGGATTCCCCATTCCTCACTGTTCCCTGTCCTATCTCTGTAAGCACTTACTGCATGTTTCCTAACTGGACTTTGGTCCCAGAATTCTGATAGTCTCTTGCACTTCACATCATCTCTCTGAAAGCAATGATGGATATTGACCTTCTCCCTCTTTTTTTGGTATCATCTGAGTATTTCCATATCTGCTTAGCATTCTCGCAGACCAGGGAGATGTTGGACAAGGCTAAGACCAAGAGAAAATTGTTGAAAATTGTTCACTCCAACAAAAACTAGTTCAACCCGGTTCTACCTTTAAGAAATCTGGTTCAAAAGGATTCAGATTAGCTTAGTGTATTAAGATTTACCTTTTAACAAAAATCACATATCAAATTGACATCTAATTCCTCTCCATCTAGTTTCAGTTCCGATCAGTAGTCTGTTCAGCAGGCAACAGGAGTAAATTGAAAGAGGAATGTTTTTTCCTTTTTTGGCACCTAAAGTCTTTTGGCTGTGAAAGAATTATTTATTCAAAAGGGTATCATATTTATATATCATGAGTCTATTTAGAGTCTAAGATAGAAATTTCATTTTGAGAAGCATCAGATGAAGTATTTTGATCAAATAGATTTTGAAATCTTAGAAAAAGATAAATTAAAAAACATACCACTTCCAACCTTATTTCTTTGAATTTCTAAATTTAAAGATAAAATCATCAATGCCTGAGAATATGATGACAGAAGGCAGCATAACTTTAAAATCCAATATTATTAAGGGAAATGGGGAAAGAAAAGCAAATGTTGGAACTATGCAAACTATTTCCACTTGAAATGTAGTTCTTAAACTTTCAGACTTTGACTAATACTTTTCAAAATATCTCATCAACACCAAAAAGTATATATTTTTAGGTACCAAATTGTTTCAAATTCTAAAGAAAGGAGTCTTTTTCTGTTAAAAGGATAAAGAAGTACAGTATAAAAGTCATTTTCTTTTCAAGCAGTGTTTATATTCAGGTTTTTTTTAACCTACCTAAACATCTTTTTATGCACCATGTTTTTTCAATCAGTTTTTTGGCAACATATCTTAAATTTAGAATTAAAACCATTTCATTGAAGGCTTTCAGGAAAGAGAGAATGAAAAATTAAGTGCTGATTTCAGACTTATTGAAGTCTCTGCCTAAATCTGCTTTGGAGAATTAATAGTGCCAAAGTTATTTCATTTGTGACTTATTTACCATTTGGCTGAAATGAGAGAATAGAAATCATTATCTTATCACATTTTTGCCTCCAGGGCCAGCAATTTCCCTTCAGTGACTGACTCCTGAGACAATTTTTTTTTTTTTTAATGAAAAAGTGATATTTGTATTAAATGTAGATATTCTTTTGGTCTCTACTGAGATATCTCTTCACACTTGATGGATGATACTTTAATTTTGTGCTGTCCTTTGTGAAAAGTTTAGTACTTTTGGTACCTCTTGTATAATATGCAAAACAATCAGTTGTTGGGTGGCTCTTTGCCATTAATATGTGAAAATCAATGGTGTCACCATATGAATCTAAGTGATTTGAGTGGAAACGCCTTGGGAAGGGGAATAAAACTATATATTGTTGAATCAGAAGGTTAAGAGATGGAAAAGATCTTTGAGATCATTTAGTCCAAACTTATTTTAGTTGGAGTCACAAAATTAAAATCTAGATAGTTTGGGGTTTTGCTCTAAATCCCTCAGATTATTTAAGGCAAGAATCAGGCCTGGCTTTCAAGGTCTTGTTGTGGAAATGAGTAAAATAAATGTCAACAGTGTACTTTTAAGCAAAAAGGAATCTCTGATGCTGTTCAGTTGCCCACAAGCACTTTCAGTCGAGCCGTATATTGTGAATATCATGATTCAGTTATAAAAATAAAATCTTTTGTTTTCATTTGAAGTTGGGCCACAAATACTCAAACATGCAGTTGGCAGAAAGCTAAATTTCCATCAAAGAATTTTGTTTTGTTTAGCTGATTTTTCCCATCTGATTCAATGGCCAACACAGCCAGTTTTGTAGTTAATTTAAGAGGCAAATATTGGATAACTTTAGGTAATAATGGTAATTACTGCATGTGACTTATGAGGCTTACTACAGTCCTTTGAGTTTAGTTTCATTTCTGGGAAATGGTCTAAGACAATAGTTCTCAACTTCACATGAACATTGAAATCACCCAGGCAGGCTTTGAAAATACAAATGTCTGAATTCCAGCCAGAGACTTTTGATTGGTTGTGGCTACCACATGGACATCAGATTTTATTTTGAAAGCTCTCTGGGGAATCTAACATAGAACTCAGTTGAGAACCACTCAGTGAGGAAATGGGGCTACTGTCATTGTGACTGATAAGTGGCCATTGGAAATTTCAGCTGATGGTTTAGTCATCTTAAACATCTCTATTTCTGTGTTCCAAAGCTAATGTGGTAACTACTGTGTTAGGGGTCTCAAAATAAAAGATGATTCCTTTTTTTTTTTTTCCTGTGGCCTTTAAGGACCTTGTTCCCTGAGGAGATCCGATTTGGATTCCAGTATTCTCCTGTCCTAAAGTGTGGGCATATAAGTGCGAGCCAGGTGCTCTGCCATGTTGGGTCAGAGTTCCCCATGGCCTGCTGCCTGGCCTGTAGGGAGCACTCACATCCATATACTGCAGGATGCACAAATCAGTAAATCAGTGCTAAGATGCATCTCTTCTTCATCTCATTTAGACCTTAAACACATTTTGATATTGTTTTTCATATTGTTGCTGTGTTGCATGATTGAGATATTTAATTGTACAGGTGAGGAGACAGAAATGGATAAGGTGAGAATGTGAAAGTATCTCCCCATTGCCAAGGTTAATAAAAGGAACTTGTTAAATTTTTCTCTATTTTGAAACCCACTCCAGAATAGTACTTCTGTTCTGTTTGCAAACTAGACCCTTCCAGAGTACTTTCCTGGAGGAGGGCACGACAATCCCATGGATAGAGGAGCCTGGAGGGCTACAGTCCATGGGGTCGCACAGAGTCGGACATGACTGAAATGACTTCGCAGCAGCAGCAGCAGAGTACTTTCAGTGGAAACTAGCTCACCTCCATATTAACCATAGGAAGTAAATACATCCTGGATGCTAACTTTAAAGCTCTATGGATAGTTATGAGTGCGAGATGGAACTCAGCTGAACCTCAAACCTTGGGACTTTCAAGTTGGAGTTTGTCTAAAATCATGTTTTCTTTGGCTCATAGCATTTTATATTAACATTTCTTCTCTCCTGTTTGGCTGTCTCTGGTGTTTTGGCTTTGGTTTCCATTGGTCTGAATTTTACATGTTACATGGACTGGGTTTCAATAACAGTGTCTGAAACATGTCTTCCAAATTTGGCAAAAAACTGTTTAATATTATTTTTTTGCTCTGAAGTAATAACAATTAAGTAGCCACACATGTTGTTATATTTATATTGATGATAAGATAATTGACAGTTTCACCAGCTGTATCAGGTACAATGAACTATTTCTCTGATACTTTTTTATAATCCCCTTTTACTTGTCTGAAATTAAATTCATAGAATAAACAAATGTACTTATACATATAATTTAAAATAATATATATTATCGTAACATAAAGGAACATGAAGAAATATAAGAAAAGTGCTTTATCATAAAATCATATATATGCCAATATGTACATGCACAGCCACCATTTCACAAAAAAAGCAAACAAAGCCTTGCACATTTCCTAAGGGGACTGAAGTACCCAGCTCTGCCTCTTTGAGAGGCATTGCCTGTGACATAGCCTTCGTACTACAAGGCAGATTCCTGACCCTCCTCCAAATTCTCCATGCTTTAGTTCTCAAACTATTCTGCTTCTCACTGCTTTATCTAAATTTTCTTTTTGTGCAGAAACAACATGACTGGCTGTTCCACCTCCTTCTCCCAGTCTGATTGACAGCTCATCCAATTTCATTCCCTTTTTTTTTTTTTTTTTACAGAGAAAGTCTTTTTTTTTTTTTTTTTAGTTTTCATACCACTTAAAATTTTTTAAAAAAATTTTATAACTAACAATGTTGTGTTAGTTTCAGGTGGACAGCAAAGTGATTCAGTTATACACATACATATATCTATTCTTTTTAAAATTCTTTTACTTAGGAGTTCAATCCACATGTATTCACTCAGGTAAAGGAACTGTCTTCTTAGAGTTCAGGATCATTAAGATAGTAAGCAATGCCTGTTGAATACCTTAACAGTCTAAAGAGAGGACCACTGAAAACCAGTTACAGTTCTTAGCTTTCATGAGTCTGGCTTGGGATGAAGGAGCTGGAAAACTTGGTTCCTAGGTAAAATTTCCAGTTTCTTTCTTTTGCTCAGCTTCTGATTTGACACCTCTGGCTGAAGCTGTTCTAGGCAGCCAAGATAGTTAAAATTTTAACAGTCTGACCTCTGACAGAAAGCAAGTCCATCTGTTACAGATTGAAAGAAAATTCATTTGAGATCCATGTGAATTGCTTGTTTTTCCCAAACTATTTGCTCATTATATATTTAAAGGTCACAAGTATACATCTGTAACTTGCTGGGAATTTATTCACTGCTGGTAAGTTAAAAGAGGCCGCCCTGTTTTTCATTACTGGTTGGTATTTCTGTCTGTGAGCTCCGACCTTCTAACTTAGAAGCAGAATAGGATAGCTTGGTTTCGACATTCTGAATATTTCCAAGATGACCATCAGAACCGGATGCGGTGCTACCGCTTCAGAAACCAGTGTTATCCTAAGTAGGAAACTCACATTGCTGCCACAGTGGCCAGATCTGATGGGTGTAAGTTTCAGCTAAAACATTGCCAAGTGTCTATTGGATAAAGCAATCTCTTTCAGTTATTCATTTTTATTCTCTTTAGAAACACTGTTATTTGGATGGAAGAATGAACAGTTATCAATAGTTTTCCCCACATGGTGAGATTGTATGTGATTTCCATTTGCGGGGTTAGGCTTTTCCATATTTTAAAACTTGTCACTATAAACAAGAGGGTTTTTTTTAATTAAAAAGTAAAATGCCATAGATTATCACAGGTATAATCAATATTGTTCATTTTATGTTTCAGTCATCATCATCAGTTGCTTTGGGCAAGGTACTTGAGGGGTTCCCTGGTGGCTCAGACAGTAATGGGTCTGCCTGGAGTACGGGAGACCTGGTTTTGGTCCCTGGGTCTGGAAGATCCCCTGGAGAAGGGAATGGCTACCCACTCCAGTATTCTTGCCTGGAGAATTCCAGGGACTGAGAAGCTTGGTGGGCTACAGTTCCTGGGATTGCAAAGAATTGGCCATGAGCTGAGCAACTTAACACATACGTAAGGTACTTGAGGAAGAACTTAACCAAGACTCTAGTCCTTCTTACACTTTAAAATCAACTGGGGTATTATTTAAATAGAGTGTAATTCAGCAAATCTGGTGGTGGAGGTTGGGGGGAGTGTGCCTAAAATCTTGCATCAACTTTACAAAGTCCTTGGTGATGCTGACACCGCTGGTCTAATAACCAGACTTTGAATAGCAAGGTTCTGACCAGTGGTTTCAAACTTCGATCACATCACAGTCATGTGGAGGGCTTGTTAAAGTGCACACTGCTGCTCATCGCTGGGCCCCCCTAGTCCTCACCAGTTTCTGATTTAGTAGATCAGGTTGGCCTGAGAATGTGTGTTCCCAGTTGATGGTGGTTGCTGTTTCAGAAACTTTGTGATCATTGTGATTGAGCTCTGTTAATCAAAGCCTGGTTCCCACACAGCATCAGCATCACTTGAGAGCTTGGTGGAAATGCAGAGTCTTAGGCCCAAGTCGATTTGGATCTACTAAATCAAAACCCACATTTTAAAAATTCCTCGGGTGATTTCATACATTAAAATTTGAGAAGCACCACCTAGACAATGTCTTAGTTACTCTTCATCAGTGACTCCTTAAGTGTAGCCGTCTATAATAATCAGCTGCAGAGCTTATAGAAGTCCCAATGCTCAGAGTGAACCTCAGAATAATTCTGTAGTTTGAGGGCTAGAGCCGGGGGTAGCATTCATTTCTAAAACTCCCCAGGGGATTCCAGTGTACAGTCAAACTGGGGAATCACACTGTAGCTAGAACTGGAGAATGGAAAAGTCCTCATCTTATTTGCCGAAAGATGGAGCTTTGGAGGCACCCATTTTCCTGTTTCCACCTTGTTAGACAGTATGTCATCATCCATTGGGCCAACAGGAAACACTCTGGGCCAGAGCATTAAATTGCCTTGATACGCTGGATTTCAGGAACCTGCTTATATATTTTGCCTGTATTACCTGGCCTCACTTAGCTTTAGCTTTCTCACACACAAACAGGAGTAGCAGTCCTTGTATTCTGCCATCTCTGGGCCAAGCCCTTGCAGCCCAAGGACATGTAGGTTATATCTTCCCTACTTTACTAAAAATTAATGCATTCCAGCCTCTGTCAGATTTAATGGGAACAGAAAGATCTCCTGCATGGATATTATGTACCAGGACGCTGATTAAGCTACTTTAGTGAGATAAACAGTTCATAACTGAACAGACACGAGAGATGATTTATGTGATGGATCAGGTTGAGTAAAATGCTCTCCTTAACCACATGTTGGTCATTTTCCCTAAAAGCATAGATTGATCTTATGTGAATATATGAGCAGGAACACTTGCCATTATAAGCCTGTCCGAATATTCTCAAGCCTTAAAATCTTTCCTAGGCCAGCCAAGAGTTTGTGATTGATTGTTGGTTTTGGAAAAAATCACACATTACTCAACCTATGAAGAAGTGTTAGATTGCTATCACTTCTCAGAGTGGTCAAGACTGCTTTTGATTCTGGATAATGTTTCTTAGTTTTATGTTCCGGGAAAGGGTGAAGTATATTTCTACATACATAACATAGGAATTTCTGTACGCATCAGAGCCTTGATCTATTTTGTTTTGGCAACAGAATCATACTTAAGAGGATGGAATTTATTCTAAATCCCTTCTCAGAGAGGAGGAATCTGTTTGAAATGTTTTTGGTGCCTTTGTATCTCTGTCAACTTTTAAGTTTATTTAAATTGTTGACTCAGCTAGTACCGCTTGTCAGGCTAGAGGTTCCCATACGTTTGCCACCTGCTGTCTGAATTAGTGCTCCTTTCCCTTTTCCTAGGAAGGTATGCGTGCACACGTCGCTTAGTCCTGTCAACTCTTTGTGACCCTATGGACCATAGCCCACCAGGCTCCTCTGTCCATGGAGAGTCTCCAGACAAGAATACTGGAGTGGGTTGCCATGCCCTCCCTTTGCGGATCTTTCCCATCCAGGAATTGAACCTGTGTCTCTTGTGTCTCCTGTATTGGCAGGCGGGTTCTTTACCACTAGCGCCACCTGGGAAGCCCTTCTAGGAAGGCAGCATCTGTTGATTTTTCACTCCTCCCTGCCTTCCTGATTCTCATCTGCAGAGGAACCTCTCCTAGCACCTCAGGTGTCTCTTTCATGAAGTGGGTTTTCCTGCCATGGGGCTCTTTACCCTGTGCTGGGCCCCCTGAGGGCAGCAGTGCAGTTGTACACAGAGTTCCACATGGGGTTTTGCCTGAGCCAAGGACACAGCTTTCCAGTTGGTTCCTAAGATCTTTCCCTAGTGTGCCCATAAGTGTGTTGATTTTTATGTAAAGAGTTTTGTTTTCCTGTTTTTTTTTTTTTTATTCTGGTGTATATTTTGGATGTGACAGAAAACAAAATCCTCCCGGTTGCCTTTCCCAGCTATAGCTGAGAATTCAATGTCATTACTCTGTAAGGACCAGAGGGATTTTTTTTTTTTTCCTAACCCTATTTACCTGGATTAGTCAAATTAACCAAATAGTTGCCAAATGGTCCTTCCCCTCTGGCTGATGGGATACAGAAGAGGAATGACATTGAGTGGTTGTCTCAGAGATGGACACCTACAGGATGCTGTTCTGTGAGCTGCAGGCACTATGTCAGCAAATCTCTGGAACTTACTCACCCAGCACAACTGAAACTATGTACCCATTAAGCAGCAACTCCTCATTGTTCTCACTCCCAGACCCTGGAAGCTACTATTGCAGTCTCTGCTTCTAGGAGTTTGACTGCTTTAGATTTCCCCTAAAAGTGGAATCAACTTCCCAAGTGGCTTAGTAGTAAAGAATCATCTGCAATGCAGGAGATATGAGTTTGATCCATGGGTCAAAAAGATCCCCTGGAGAAGGAAGTGTCAACTCATTCCAGTATTCTTGCCTGGGAAATCCCATGGACAGGGGAGCCTGGTGGGCTACAGTCCATGGGTTTGCAAAAGAATTGGACACGACTTAGCAACTAAACAGCAACAAAAAGTGGAATCATGCAGCATTTGTTTTTCTGAGGCTGGCTTTTCTCACTTAGCATCTTCCTTCAGGTTCATCCATGCTGTTGCAAATGACAGTATTTTTTTCAAGTTGGAATAGTGTTCTATCGTATATATATATATATATATACCACATCCTAAAAAATTCATTCATCTATACAGGGATACTTGAGTTGTTTTTGTATCTTGACTACTGTGAATAATGATGCAGTGAATGTGGGAATAAAGATAATCTCCTGAAGAGCCTGATTTTAATTCTCTTAGATGTAAACACAGAAGAGGGATTGTTGGATCATGTAGTAGTTTTTACCTTTAATTTGTTTAGGAGTCTCCATGCTATTTTTCATAATTGCTACAAAGTAGATCTCATGTGAAGTATCCTTATCAAAAACCAAAAAAACATGGAAGTATAGTCAATATCTTGTAATAACCTATGATGGAAAATAATCTGAAAAAGAGTATATACGTATAACCGAATCACTTTGCTGTATACTTGAAACTAACCTAATATTGTGAATCATACTTCAGAGGAAAAAACCCTAAAAAACAAGCTAAAAGGATACCAGGAAATTTGGGGAGATGTTGAGTATATCTACTACCTTTTGTGGTGATGGTATCATAGGTGTTTGTTTATATCTAGACTCATCAAATTGTACACATCAAATATGTGCATGTCTTTGCGTATTAATTGCATCTCAATACAGCTGTTCAAAAGAAATTTCTAGGTGACTCAGACTCATGACTCTGTGGCTAAGGATGAGAGAATGTATGCAACTAATCTTTTTTTCTAATTTTTATTTTATACTGGAGTACAGTTGATTATTGGTGTTTGTTATTTTTGGGTTTATAGCAGAGTGACTCAGTTATACATATACATGTATATGTAAATCCATATCCTTTTCAAATTCTTTTCCCATGTAGGTTATTATAGAATACCAAGCACAGTTCCCTGCCACTATACAGGAGGTCCTTGCTTGCCTAAAGTAGTGTGTACAGGTCGATCCCAAACTCCCAGTCTCTTCCTATTTCCATCTCCCCCATAACAGTAACCATAAGTTAGTTCTCTAAATCTGTGAGTCTGTTTTGGTTTTGTAAGTAAATTTACTTGTATCATTTTTTAAAGTTTGCATGTAAGCAGATATGATATTTGTCTTTTTCTTTCTGACTTATTTCACTTACTATGATAATCTCCAAGTCCATCCATGTTGCTGTAAATGGCATTATTTCATTCTCTCATTCATCCATACTGAGTAGTATTTCATTGTGTAGCTATACCACGTCTTCTTCATTCATCTGTTAATAGAAATTTAAGTTGCTTCCCCGTCTTGGTTATTGTATGCAGTGCTGCAATGAACATTGGGGTGACTGCATCCTTTTGAACCCTTTTTTTTCCTCCAAATTTATTCTCAGGAGTGGGATTGCTGGATTACATGGTAGTTCTATTTTCAGTTTTTTAAGGAACCTCCACACTGTTCTCCATAGTGGCTGTACTAATTTACATTCCCACCAACAGTGTAGGAGGGTCCCCTTTTCTCCATATCCTTTCCAACATTTATTGTTTGTAGATTTCTTGACTGTCATTCTGACTGGTGTGAGACAATATCTCATTGTAGTTTTGATTTGCATTTCTCTAATTATTAGCGATATTGAGCATCTTTTCATGTGCTTTTTGGCCATGTGCATATCTTCCTTGGAGAAATGTCCATTTAGGTCTTCCATCTGTTTGCTGATTGGGTTTTTTGTTTCTTTGATGTTGAGCTGCATAAGTTATTTGTAGATTTTGGCGACTAATCTCTTGTTGGTTGCATCATCTGCAAATATTTTCTCCTATTCTGTGGGTTGTCTTTTCATTTTTTTTTTTCCATTTTGTTTATGGTTTCCTTTCCTTTAATGAGGTCCCATTGGTTTATTTTTGTTTTTATTTCCGTTACTCTAGGAGATGGCTCAAAAAAGATACTGCTCTAATTTATGTCAAAGGGTGAAAGTCAGAAGGTTCAAGGAGATTAGCTACATGTCTGCTGCCATTACATTTCAAATAATTCTGGAACCCTGCCAGTCTTAAAAGCTGAGAGCATGGTACCAGCTGGCAATGACCTGGCTAAACACTCTTATTTTATCTAAGATCTTTCTCTGCCAGGCATACAAAAGTTCAATACAAATATTACAGGGACACCATTTTACTCAGGTTGAAAAAGAAATTCCCATCATAAATCTTCTAGAGAAACTTCTCAAGTAAAACAAATTCTTATTATATGGAAGACTCAAAATTAAGGGTTCTTAGACGGTCTTCCTCCTCATTGTTAGTATTAATGTTTAACAGTCATGTTTGAAAGTGTGGGAATGAAAGCGTTGATTTGTAGCATTTGACAGTTTCTGTGGTATAAAGAATCCATGACTGATTTTAAACTACTGGGTAGAGATTTTCTCGGTGGACTCTTGCAAGGTGGTATGACGCTGCCCAGATCCAGCACACTGATGTATTGTTGTTCAGTCACTCAGTTGTGTCCGACTCTTCGTGACCCCATAAACTGCAGCATGCCGGGCCGGGCTTCTGTGTCCTTCCCTATCTCCCATAATTTGCTCAAACTGATGTCTATTGAGTCAGTGATGCCATCCAACCAGCTCATCCTCTATTGTCCCCTTCTTCTCTTGCCCTCAATCTTTCCAAGCATCAGGGTCTTTTCCAATGGGTCTCAATATATCTTTGAGATTCCCAATTTCTGTGTCACCTGAGAGTGCAAGGAAAATGAGATGTGAAAATCAAAAAAATTGCAAATGTTTTGGTACCTCGTATAAAGTGGTGTTCATTGAACACGAGGTACCAAAACATTTGCAGTTTTTTGGACTTCCAGAATCTCAATTTCCTTGCACTTTCAAGTGACACAGAAATTTATTAGTCTGAGGGAATCTCAAAGATGTATTTTCCCCAGCAGATGTTATCTTCAAAATCTGCTCCTGTACTGCTCTGTTTGATTCAGGAGGGCTTTAGAATCATCTCAGGAATCTCCAGTTAAGTGTATTTTTTTTAACTGGCCAGAGTTCCCAGAGTTCCTGCAAAACTCTGTGTAAAAAGCAGTTAAGTATCAGCAAGCTACTGATAGTATATTCAAGATTCAAGGTGCAGAGCCTAAATCATAAATCACAGTCCAGAGAATGTATAGGGCTGATTTAAAAGTCATCTAAAGCCATGTTTCTCAATTGCTAAATCCGCCTTGCTAAATCCATATAATGTCAATGGCTATTGAAAATTGTAAAAAATGTGATGGGCTCCTAGAAATGTTATGTCCTTTATTTCCTAGTTGAAACTAAAAAATCTATCTGTGAATAATGATATCAGTTGAGACTTTGCCAGTTTTGGTTGTTCATTCATGTCTGACTCTTTGCAACCCCATGGACTGCAGCACGCCAGGCTTCCCTGTCCTTCACTATCTCCTGGAGTTTGCTCAAACTCATGTCCATTGAGTCAACAATACTATCCAAGCATCTCATCCTCTGTTGTCCCCTTCTCCTCCTGCCCTCAATCTTTCCCAACATCAGAGTCTTTTCCAGTGAGTCAGCTCTTTGCATCAGGTGGCCAAAGTATTAGAGCTTCAGCATCAATCCTTCTAATGAATATTCAGGGTAGATTTCCTTTAGAATTGACTGGTTTGATCTCTTTGCCCATTTTACAGTCTGTAATTTCATTAGAAGAGTAATTTTAAAAATTATTATAATACTCAATGTGATTTTTAAAATATGTGCCTGCTCCCTTCAACCTCAAGAGTCCAACATGCTTGGGAAGAGATGAATAACAGTGTGACAGCTTCCCTACTTGTACCTCCATCGCTCATTGAGAAACTCTTATCTAAAGACTGACTAACCTGCCAGGGGTCACTTAGAACAGCTAGTGGAGCAGCCCTTTCCTAATTATAGAAACAAAAGAAATACCACCCTTTGGCTAACTAGATTTTATGTTAAAAATTTGATGTGTATGTTTCTGCTTTGTCCTTATGGGAAAATCCTTTGGAAACTAATTTAAAAATTTGGAAAGTAAAGCATTCAACTTAAAAAAAATTTCCATATGTTCTAATACAATGCTTATGGCTAGGAAAATCCTCTGTTATCCTCAATAACCAAGGTAGACAGAGTTGCATAGACATTTAAACACAATAGGTATTGTGTGAAATGTATGTTTCTTAGGCAGAATGATAAATCCTGAGCAGAATGATATGGAAGTCCTGATTTGCTGATAAAATATCACATAAACAAAATACAGTTCTGTTCATTGTTGCTAGTGTTGTTTGGTTATCTCAGGATTCTTGGAGGATACCAACTAAATGAGGTGAACAGGACACAATTATCTGAAGTAATCTACTAATTTTGGTATTGTTTGGGTCATTATTTTGTGTATTGGCATTTGAACATGTGAAGTGTGAATTGATATTATTTTTACTAAAGAAATTGTAGGTTGAGGGAACCCTCATAGTTGAAGATTGTGGTTAATGCTTTTCCAGAGTTAGTTTTCCAGATCACCATGGTTGTTTTGTTGGTTATGTCATTCTTGTTACTAAAGAAGAAAGTTATTAATTGATAAGAAACATTATATTATATTTGGTTTTCTAGTGAATATATTTAAGTTCTGGTTAGTTACACACACACACACACACACACACATATAATGGTGTCCTTCCTTCATAATTGGGTAAACTATTTTTAATTCTAGCTCTGTCATTTACTCATAGTGACTTTGGGCAAACTGTGTTCTTTCAAACCTGTCTTGTTTTTTAAAAAATATTTACCTTCTAGGTTTGTTGTGAGGCGTTTATGAGAAAATAGGTACAGAGCATTTAATACAGCTCTGGCTCTTAGCATATAATGAATTATACACACATATGCACATAAAGACATAGAGCTGTGCATAGAAATATACATATAGACGTGTGTGTATGTTGTAAACAGACATAAATACAACCCCCACACATGTGGGATTTAATCCTTTTGCACAGTCCCTGCACAAGTTAACATATTTTTCTGGGAATCTTTTGATAGCTTTTATAGCCTGAATGTCATCAGAGACAATATGAATTGCTAAGAACATGAAGAATGCATTAATTCTTTCATAGTCAGAATAGGATTCCTATTGCCTGTGGGAAGACATGACAATATGTGGTAGGATAGGGACTTTTTAAAAAAAGTTTGATTCCAGCTTACTTATTTCATAGATTCTCATGTATAAGTGTCCCATGACCAAACAAGTTACGTGAACAGATCTATAGGATGAGAGATGAACAGGTGATCACTGGTCCTACCTCATTTACATAGGAAACTGAAACTTAGAGAACTAGAAAAATGGCATTTGAAGATTTACACATTGAAACTAAGCAGAGAATAACTTGCCTTTTCATGTTGACAATGTTGAAGAACTCACTCATTAGGACTTGTATGATCATAACCTCAAAACATTTTGAAGACAGTGTGAATCATCCAATCTGAGGACAGGGGAATAAGTTTTCAAAGATGAAATATCTTGCAACCTACTTAATATTCAATGGGAAGCAAGGAAATAGCAGAAGCAGTAAATGATTTAACCACTTTGTTTCAAAGGTCATACATGATGGTTAATTAGTTAGCGTGAACTTTATGAGGATAGGAAAAGCGCCTAATTCAGAAAAGTTTGCATTGTGAAGTACCTGGAATACTACAGGTTCCCAACTAATGTGTGAACACTTAGCATCTACCACATAAATATTTGTTGCATTGAATTTAGAGGTTGTAGTCATGCCAGGCCACTTAGCACAATGGTAATGATTTTGGCATCATCCATGCTCATACATTTTCTAACATGGAAGCAAGGAGGGGAAACAGTGAACGGGTTAAGGATAAAAATTCTCCCACTTCTGTCTTATTCCAGAAAGTACAATTTATGGAATTTACATACAAATACATAAACTAGAAAAACCATAAGCAAAGAAATCACATTTGGAACATCATTAAAGAAAAGTCTGTAATGTGTTTGTGTTCAAGAGTTTTACTCTTGGCAAACCTAAACTTCTTGTTTGAAAGAAAAAAGGCTTATTTTCCAAATGACTTCCAATGCAATGAATCTCTATGGAGCTATTAGTTACTAATAACATTTTAACATATTAACATAAGTTAATACAAAATAGATAAACTCGAATCTCCTGAGTTCCTATATGATTCAAAGTAAATGGAAAAGATATTTTAGTAAATATTTTTTGGATCTCTTAATGAACTCGGGCAGTCTGTAAGTAGTCTTGTAGATGAATGATCAAAATGTGTGTAAATCTGCCTATCCTTGGTCAAGCTTTCATTCATTGCTTCTGTACATATTCAGTGAGCATCTACGGTGTGCCAGGGCAGCAAGTAGTTGTTGTTTAGGCACTTGACAGAAGTTTCCCTGAAGGGCTCTGAATGTTCAAGATCCAAAGTGAAAAACATTCTTTAATTCTTTGTATCATCCTGTCCCTGGCACTTTGTGTATACATGGTTGGCTGTAGCATGCTAATGTGCAAGAGTGATAAATTAGCTCAATTAAGTGTCATCTTGCAAACAAGCCAGTGATGTACTTACCTTCCATCAGCTATTTGAATCTATTTCCTGCATCTGCAATTACAAATACTTTTTTCTTCTTCCTTGTCTTGGTTGTTGTCTTAAGGCTATACGTCATATTTCATTTGGTTCATACATTATATGAACTTACGGTAGATGTCTCCTATATCTGCATTGGTTTCTCAGGTGGAATAGATTGCCTAAACTCTAATAACCCTTGCAAAGTCTTTAGCACCAGTATAAACATTAGCAGAAACAAACGTAAATGTTAGAATATGAGTCATTTTAAGAATCAGAGATGTGTTTTTGTGTGTTTTTTAAGTGTGTCGCAAACTGAAAGTTTTATAAAAAGTTGAGGATTGGCTCTTTCAGAAATTGGATTTTGGAAAACTAGAATGATGTTCCCAAAAGTTCCTAATATACTAGGTCAAACTATCACAATATAGCATTTCGAAGTAATAACAATAGTCAAAGTGGCCTTGACCTGCTTTGTGATCTCAGAACCCTAGAATTGATAAAGTTGATTCTTTGAAAGTAGCACATGTAGGGATGTTGTCTTAAGAAGGTAAACCATCTTTATAAATTAAAGAATAAAGGCAAACTTTTAAGTAATCCTGAGAAGTTCTTGCATAACTCTGAAGGACTCCTATCATTTTGAACAACTTCAGACTTTGGAAATCATTATACAACGCATACATAAGCTCCTTATAGCTAATATATGCTAAGTATCCTATGTGAATATGCTTAGTCATGTCAGGCTCTCTGTGACCTCTTGGACTCTAGTCTACCAGGACCCTCTGTCCGAGGGATTTTTCAGGCGACTGCTGGACTGTGTTGCCATTTCCTTCTCCAGGGGATCTTCCTGACCCAAGGATCGAACCTGTGTTTCCTGTGTCTCCTTGCATCATGGGCAGATTCTTTACCACTGAACCACTTGGGAAGCCCAAATATTCTATGAACATATATAAGATAAGTTGGCAGGTGAAATTTAGTAGATAGCTCATGTGAAGGTGAGAAACCTAGATCAAGAGGGATAATAAACTGGGAGCAAAGAACAGGACTTTTTTTTTCACAATTTCTGGAACATAATTCACAGTAAGTATTACATTTTATCTCATGGCTCAGTGCTACACATACATACATACAAACAAAAGTAACAATACTTACCGTTACCACCACAAATAATGCTGTCTATGCAGTGGACACTTTCTAGTATTTTCTGTTCTGTTGTATATAATCCTTTAAAATATCATGTCCATTATATATATATATATATCTTACTAAAAGATAGTGATTGTAAATTGCAGTTTGGCAATTAACTGAAATTAAAGGGCGGGTGCATCCCAGAGGCTGCAGTAGGGGCAAGGCTGCAGAAGGGTGGGGAGATCCACTAGGATGAGGCTAGTGAGGCAATTTAGGGAGGTGCTCGCTCTAACAGACGGAGAAGGCAGTGGCCCCCACTCCAGCACTCTTGCCTGGGAAATCCCATGCACGGAGGAGCCTGGTGGGCTGCAGTCCATGGGGTCGCCAAGAGTCGGACAGGACTGAGTGCCTTCACTTTCACTTTTCACGTTCATACATTGGAGAAGGAAATGGCAACCCACTCCAGTGTTCTTGCTTGGAGAATCCCAGAGACAGGGGGCCCTGGTGGGCTGCTGTCTATGGGGTTGCACAGAGTCCGACACGACTGAAGTGACTTAGCAGTTACTCTAACAGACTGACCCTTTCCTTGCAGGGCCTGTGAGTGAGTGCTTCCCTAAATTTTGCCCTCTTGCATCTCACTCCACATCTTGGTCACAGCTCTAAGGATCAAAAGAGCTTCCTTAATGGGGACCCAACCATTTCATTCTGTTTAAAGAATAGCATCAGAATCAGGAAGGTAAATGACACCAGGAGAAAACTCAAAGAAAGAAAAGTGGAACATTTTAGGAGAAATAGTAAGGTCAGAAGGTCATCCAACTGGCTACAACTTGGAAGAGAATGTTCCAGAGGATAGATCTAAGTGAGAGAGTTCCAAGCAAAGAGGAGGTCTACAAAAGCCGGAGAGTTAACCCAGGGAGACTGGATCATGCTAGTCGGTAGTCTGGCTGGGGTGAAGCATTTGTTTTCCAGAGCAGTGCTTTGGGTAAGGATTATGTTTATAGGACAAAACTGGAACAGTGGTTTAAACAAATAGGGGAGTTATTTTTGTCATAGTGTTGAGTGTAGAGGTAGAAAGTCCAAGACAGTTTTAAAG
The DNA here is from genome assembly GCF_023091745.1 of Budorcas taxicolor. Classification (NCBI taxonomy): domain Eukaryota; kingdom Metazoa; phylum Chordata; class Mammalia; order Artiodactyla; family Bovidae; genus Budorcas; species Budorcas taxicolor. The sequence goes on along the minus strand of NC_068913.1, from coordinate 28,003,617 downwards.
ACCCCCCGAAAAACCCAGCCTTCCTGTTCCCTCATCCTTAGCATAGACTTTCATCTTCATGGATATAATGGTCTTAGGTCTTATTGGCCAGTATTCTGTTCACAGGGTCACTGTGTAGCTGTGAGTAAGAGTAAGCTGTGTTGCTTTTTATTTGGGTTCATTGTTAACTTCTGTCAAAATGATGGGCTTCTGTTAACAAGCAAGAATGGAAGAGTGGATGGATAACCTGTACTGTCTGCCACACACAAGTGGACCCAGTCCTAGTATGACCAACCCACGTGGAATAGGTATTGAGAGCATCTTCTGGTGAAGGAAGTATGTTTTCATTCCCCCTTTACTCCATGGGCTCAAGGGCAAGCAAAGGGCAGCACTAAGATGGAAACTCCAGTCTCTTTGGCTCTAAAGGCAGGTTTTTTTCCATGACTCTGTGGTGCTCTCTGAGGCTGAGTTAGTATATGCCACTTCTCCTGTTTAAGTTTTCATCTATGAGCTCATGTGGCCAAATGTTCTCATTCTTTTATAAAATAAGAGACATTTATTAAGAGGCATCCATGAGTTCGCTGATGGCTTTCAGAGAGGACAGCATAAGGTTGGAGAAAGAGACTCTTAAGTTGAACTATACCAGAATTTAGATTCTAGAGAAAACCGAAAGCAAGCAGAAATGTCATAGTTTTCCCTTCTTTCTGGAGGTGTAATGAATCAGAGAGCATCTGGTTGAGATTGTCTGTGGGAGATGTCCAGTGCCAGCCCCTGGGCTGCAGAGATTCTCAACACATGGTCCACTGACTCTGTTGGTCAGAATCACTGGGTCTCTTCTAAGAAAATCAAGATTCTAGATAAATACTCCTGCCATCAGTTCAGTTCAGTTCAGTCGCTCAGTCGTGTCCGACTCTTTGCGACCCCATGAATCTCAGCACACCAGGCCTCCCTGTCCATCATCATCTCCCGGAGTTCACTCAGACTCACGTCCATCGAATCCGTGATGCCATCCAGCCATCTCATCCTCGGTCGTCCCCTTCTCCTCCTGCCCCCAATCCCTCTCAGCATCAGAGTCTTTTCCAATGAGTCAACTCTTCGCATGAGGTGGCCAAAGTACTGGAGCTTCAGCTTTAGCATCATTCCTTCCAAAGAAATCCCAGGGCTGATCTCCTTCAGAATGGACTGGTTGGATCTCCTTGCAGTCCAAGGGACTCTCAAGAGTCTTCTCCAACACCACAGTTCAAAGGCATCAATTCTTCGGTGCTCAGGCTTCTTCACAGTACAATTCTCACATCCATACATGACCATAGGAAAAACCATAGCCTTGACTAGCCGGACCTTAGTCGGCAAAGTAATGTCTCTGCTTTTGAATATACTATCTAGGTTGGTCATAACTTTTCTTCCAAGGAGTAAGCGTCTTTTAATTTCATGGCTGCAGTCACCATCTGCAGTGATTTTGGAGCCCCAAAAAGTAACGTCTGCCACTGTTTCCACTGTTTCCCCATCTATTTCCCATGGAGTGATGGGACCAGATGCCATGATCTTCATTTTCTGAATGTTGAGCTTTAAGCCAACTTTTTCACTCTCTTTCACTTTCATCAAGAGGCTTTTTAGCTCCTCTCCACTTTCTGCCATAAGGGTGGTGTCATCTGCATATCTGAGGTTATTGATATTTCTCCCGGCAATCTTGATTCCAGCTTGTGTTTCTTCCAGTCCAGCATTTCTCATGATGTACTCTGCATATAAGTTAAATAAGCAGGGTGACAATATACAGCCTTGATGTACTCCTTTTCCTATTTGGAACCAGTCTGTTGTTCTATGTCCAGTTCTAACTGTTGCTTCCTGACCTGCATACAGATTTCTCAAGAGGGTCAGGTGGTCTGGTATTCCCATCTCTTTCAGAATTTTCCACAGTTTATTGTGATCCACACAGTCAAAGGCTTTGACATAGCCAATAAAGCAGAAGTAGATGTTTTTCTGGAACTCTCTTGCTTTTTCCATGATCCAGTGAATGTTGGCCATTTGATCTCTGGTTCCTCTGCCTTTCTTTTTTTTTTTTTTTTTAATTTTAAAATCTTTAATTCTTACATGTGTTCCCAAACATGAACCCCCCTCCCACCTCCCTCCCCATAACAACCAGCTTGAACATCAGGGAGTTCGCGGTTCACATATTGCTGAAGCCTGGCTTGGAGAATGTCGAGCATGACTTTACCAGCATGTGAGATGAGTGCAATTGTGCAGTAGTTTGAGCATTCTTTTGCATTGCCTTTCTTTGGAATTGAAATGAAAACTGACCTTTTCCAGTCCTGTGGCCACTATTGAGTCTTCCAAATTTGCTGGCATATTGAGTGCAGCACTTTCACAGCATCATCTTTCAGGATTTCAGAATCTCTGTGGTTAGGACCTGAGAATGTGAGTTTTAATAGTTTCCCCAGGTTAATTATGATGATATAGTTTGGGATCCATTGTTATAAAGTATCGATAAAAGCATTTATTGAGTACCTACTTGGGCAAACAATGGGTCAGACATAGATATATTTTGTTTAATCAGAACAAGATCCATTCTCTTATTCTCATTTTGTTACTGGGGGTTTGGATTCAGGAAGGTTAAATATCTTTGCAAAATCAGTTGGCCCTTAGGTAGTACATTTGGGATTCCTTCCTGGCCTGCCTTCCAGCCATCTTGCATCCTGAGCACTAGACTAGGTGTGGAAAATGGGTATATTCTATTTGTTCCCTCATCCTACTATGTGGCCCACATAAGTAGATCTTCTGGGTCCATTAGTCAGTTGAGTGTGTAATTTGGGAAAGGATGCCTAGATGAATACTATGTGGTATGAATGAAGTGAAGAGAATTACAGATGGAAGTAGTGCTCTGGAATTTTTCATATTTTGACTTTGTGGTTATAGTAGGGCTTTTCAACCTTGGTGCTACTGACATTTGAGACCTGGTTAATTGTGATGGGGGACTGTCCTGTGCATTGCAGGATATTTAATAGCATTCTTGGGCTTTAACCAATAGATGCCAATAACAGCGCCCCCCCCCCCACCCCGCCCGCAACCTCTCCCTGCTTCTCCACCAGTTGTGACAGTCACCAAAAGTGTGTGCAGACATTTCCAAATGACTCCTGGGGACAGAATCACCCCTTGTGGAGAACTGCTGGGTGGAGATATAAATCTTGTAAAAGCCCATCCAACTGCTTCCCTGATAGAGAATCCTAATTCTGCCTGGAAACAAGGCCATGTGAGAGCCAGAGGGGACCCTCCAGGGTGTTTAGGCCTGCTTGACTCACATGAGAGTAGACTCCTTCCTTTGTTAGGGGAGCTAATCCCAGGGAAGAGAGGAGAGAAGGAAAACAGCAGATGTACCAGAAACCTGCCCTTGAATCAGGGCTGACACAGCAACAGAGTAGCAGGGATGCGCCAGGGGCGAGTTTTCACTTGGCTTTTTTTGGAGAAGTCTGGTTTTTTTTTTTTTTTAACCAGAATCATTTCATTTGAGTTGGGAAAGCAGTAAATAATTAAGCTAATTTGTTTGCGTATGTGGTTCAAAGAAGCCTCCAGAAACTGTAGTCCTCTAATCCTAGATGGAGAAGCCAAGCAGGAAGGCGAAGTCTCATCAGTGTAACATGCTGGATGCAGGGCTGGGGAAGGGCTGACTTGAATTATTCATCCTCGACATCTGGAAGGTCAATTGGCTTTTACAACTTGATTATATTTTGGATTAGCGTACGCTTTGTTGTCAAATGTTTCTAAGCTACGATTAACTATTTAAGCACTCTGCAAATTACTCAAATCTGTAACTAACAAGTAATTCCACTTAGACTGGGGACAGTGGTGACAAGTGTATCCATATTTCTTACATATTCTCTCTGCCTGAACCAAGTTTCCACATCTTGCCTTTTTCCTCTTCTCATTTATTTATTTTATTTTGGTTGTTTCTCCTCCTTTGTTCCTTCACCTTGTGGTCCCCTGGTTCTTGTATCTATATGATACAGGTTGTGTTGTTTTCATAGTTAGTTGAGGATGTGAAGACTTAGAAAAACTTGTCAGTCACCAACTGATTCAGCTTTCAAAGTGGCTCAGTGGTCAGAATTTAAATGGCTCTTTTTAAGACTGACTCTATCCAAGACCTGAATAACATTGGGCAACTGAATAATAATAATAATAATCAGGCTGAAGTATAGAAGAGCAAGGAAATGGAAGGGGGACTCATATCCCCATGCTATACCCAAGGACAGTGATAAGTAGGACCCAAGTGGGCTGTGATCAGTTTCCTGGAAAGAAAGATGATTAACAAGAACATTCTGCATTACCTTAATACAATATTTTAGTGTCTTGCATTATTAATATTGTGTGTACCTTCTGAATGCTATGCTAACAAAAAGTGCAGTGCTTTTATGTAAAAGGCTAATTTCTATGTGTTAAATGAAATTCATAATTTAGTTTCAAATTTATAGAAAAGTCAGTTTTAACAGTTCATTACAGAATGAATTAGGGCAACTTATAAAAATATTTCTTTAACATCAACAAACTGTCCACTACAAGTTAATGGCAGGTTTTAAAATGGTGCAACTTGAAACAGTTATTTCAGTAATAATCCCATTTGTATTGCCTACTCCCATCTGTGTAAACTGAAAGTTTATTAGTATGTGGTCCCTCCTCATATTTCATTATTTTTGGAAAATAGATGACCACCACTACTGTTATTTTTGACAATTTTCTTTCGTCCTTTGTTTGTTCTCCTTAACTATTTAATATTAAGTGTCAAACATTTCATGTTTTTATATTTTCCATGTTTCTATGTAGTCATTTAATTGTTATTCTAATGGCTGCCTTATTAGCCATCATTACACTATGTTGACTTACAAAAATTTAGCACTTCTTTATTAGAGGATATATTAGTAGTATTGAATTTGTTGATACTTGATGTTGGAAAAAACTTCCCTGTGCACATATTTTTCTCTTACTGAATCATTTTATTCCAGGAAAAGAAATTTGCAAATCTACTTTAAGTCATGACTGATGAGTTTTTATCAGAGATTTTAGAAGAGTAGTCCTTTGAAATAACCGTTAAGAATTTGGAATATTATATACATTTTGACCCAGTAATTACTTTTCTAAAATTCATAAAAGATCAATAATTTTACATGCATGTTGAGATCAAATAAGAATACTCATCCTCACATTTTTGTTTATTATGTGAATAAAATGGACACAACTAGGCTTGATAACAATTAACTGGGCTTAATAACAACTAATAAAATTGAATAAAATAAAATCTAGAGGCTGTATAACAGATCATTTTTTAAAAAAGCGGGGACTAATGAAATAAAACATTTATATTTTACATAAAATTATCTTGTAGACAAATAATAGTAACAATAGGCTGCTGCTGCTGTTGCTAAGTTGCATCAGTCATGTCGGACTCTGTGCAACCCCATAGACAGCAGCCCACCAGGCTCCTCCGTCCCTGGGATTCTCCAGGCAAGAACACTGGAGAGGGTTGCCATTTCCTTCTCCAATGCATGAAGTGAAAAGTGAAAGTGAAGTCACTCAGTCGTGTCCTAGTCTTCGCAACCCCATGGACTGTAGCCTACCAGGCTCCTCCGTCCATGGGATTTTCCAGGCAAGAGTACTGGAGTGGGGTGCCATCGTCTTCTCCGAGTAACAATAGGCAGTAATAGTAGAATAGCAACAACTAACACTTATTAAGCATCTGATATGTATCAGGTGGGGCTTCCCAGATGGCTCAGTGGTAAAGAATCTTCCTGCCAATGCAGAGAGAAGCCGGATCAATCCTTGAGTCAGGAAGATCCCCTGGGGCAGGAAATGGCAACCCACTCCAGTATTCTTTTCTGGGAAATTCCATGGACAGAAGAGCCTGGCAGGCTATAGTCTGTAGGATCACAAAGATTAGGACATGATTGAATGACTGAGCACACGTGTGTGTGTCACGTTTTGTGGGAAGCTTTCCATGTCCTGTGCATCGTCTCATTTAATGCTTAAAGCTCTGAAATGATCATTCATTCAACAAATATTGTGTCTATTATATATCGATATTTTACAAAATGCTGGACATATTAGGTTGGTACAAAAGTAATTGAGATTTCTTACCGTGAATTTTAAATCATTATAACTAGGTTCAAGCACCTCTTTATTACTCAAAATATGAACCATTACGATCAGCACATTTTTCCCAAAGAGAAATAAATTGGTTTATTCCCATAGCATAAAAATCCATGCTTTGGGATTCAGTGAACTCTTGGAAAGCACTTTCCGCCTCCTGCTGGTTGTGGAAGCATTTTCCCTGCAAAAAGTTGTCAAGATATTTGAAGCAGTGGTAGTCTTGGCAAGAGGTCAGGTGAAGATGGCAGATGAGGCAAAACTTGGTCACCCAATTCGTTCAGCTTTTGAAGTGTTGACTGTATGATGTGCAGTTGGGTGTTGCCCTGAAGAATTGGAGCCTTTCTCTTGACCAGTGCTGGCTGCAGGTATCGCAGTTGTCAGTGCATCTCATTGATTCACTGAGCACACCTCTCAAATGTAATGGTTTCACCACAATTCAGAAAGCTATAGTGGATCAGACAGGCAGCAGATCACGAAACAGTGATCATGACCTTTTTTTTGGTGCAAGTTTGGCTTTGGGAAGTGCTTTGGAGCTTCTTCTTGGTCCAGCCACTAAGCTTGGTCATTGCCAGTTGTCTTATAAAATCCACTTTTCATTGCACATCACAATCTGATTGAGAAATGATTTCTTGTTGTGTGTAGAATAAGAGAAGATGACACCTCAAAGTGATGATTTTTTTGATTTTCAGTCAACTCGTGAGGCACCCACTTACTGAGCTTTCTCACCTTTCTAATTTGATTCAAATGCTGAATGACCATAGAATGGTTGACGTTGAGTTCTTTGGCAACTTCTTATGTAGATGTTAGAGGATCAGCTTCAATGATTGCTCTCAACTGGCCATTGTCAACTTCCAATAGTTGACCCATCTTCAAAATTCTCATCTCCTTTGCAAAACTTCTTGAACCACCACTGCACTGTATGTTAGTTAGCATTTCCTGGGTCAAATGTGTTTCTGATGTTGCAAACTTGTCTCCGCTGCTTTAGGACCCATTTTGAACTTTAAAAAATTTCTTGAATTTACATCATTTCCATGATCTAACATCATTTCCATAATCTAAAATAAATATAAAATAAGCAGCAAGCAATGTCATTAATAAGAAACATAAGTGAGAAATGCACATTAAAATGATATATAACATAACCACATTTATTAAGAATATATCCCAATATCAAATGACAAATTTCAACAATGCAAAACCACAATTATTTTTGCACCAGCCTAATGCAACGCTGAACACCATACAGCCCTGCAATCATGCTTAGAAGAAGTCTGTGGACTGTGGATCAGATGCACAGTAATTGCATCACTGGGGAGGGGCAGGTGGGTGAGAGAGAAGGACAGAACATAGGAGTCTCTGCTCTTTCTGGCATCTCCATCATTCCTCAGGCCCAGGTATGCCCTCTGCTTGCAGGAGAGAGTGAGCAATTCTTGCAGCTATAAAGTGTTTGCTGGGACTCGCTAGACCTCACAAATAGAGATGGAGATGCCTAGTTAAGTTCCTGAGGCTCTAGACATGGTTACCTGAGTTCAAAGTCTGGCTTCCACACTGGGTAGTAGCCTTAGACGAGTGACTCAGCTTCTCCTGGCCCCCGTTTCCTCTAGTGAAAAATGAGATAAATAGTAGCTCCTACTTTTATGATATTTAGATATCATATGATATCTAAATATCATGATATGATAATTAGATTATGATTCATTTCAGATATGTAATACAGGATGTTAACTTTAGCTCTTACTACTGCCAGCTTTCCTGGGGATATTGTGGTTGGAATCTGAGAGGTTTCCTTTTCCTTTTCCTGATACTATAGCCCGTGTCATTGTTGACTTCAGTATACTTTACTGCCAATTGCATTCCTGCTAAAGGCAGAACCAGAGCAAAAGCAATTGTTGCAGAACTGTATATTGTATGTATATATTTCATATATAATGTGATGTCAAACAGTTGAGACTGTGAACACTATATTCCACATAAAAGCTTCAAGTTTCACCCATATTAGGAGATAAATAATTGAAAGGTCTAAATTACCTCTGATAATTTCATCTAGCCCAGGGATTGATTTTTTTAGATGATTTACAGTGTTGTGCCAATCTCTGCTGTATAACAAAGTGACTCAGTTATACACATATATACATTCTTTCTTACTTGCTTTATCATTATGTTTTAATCACAGGATATTGAATACAGTTCCCTGTGCTATACATTAAAGTGAAAATGAAAGTCACTCAGTCATGTCTGACTCATTGTGACCCCATGGTATACAGTCCATGGAATTCTCCAGGCCAGAATTCTGGAGTGGGTAGCCTTTCCCTTCTCCAGGGGATCTTCCTAACCCAGGGGTCGAACCCAGGTCTCCCACATTGCAGGTGCATTCTCTACCATCGGAGTCACAAAGGAAGCCCAAGAATACTGGAGTGGGTAGCCTATCCCTTCTCTGGTGGATCTTCCCAACCCAGGAACTGAACCAGGGTCTCCTGCATTGCAGGCAGAGTCTTTACCAACTGAGCTACCAGGGAAGCTGTGCTATATATTAAGACCTTGGTATTCATCCATGCTATATATACTGGTTTGCACCTGCTAATCCCCAATTCCCAGTCCTCCCTCCCCATCCCCACTTGGCAACTACAAATCTGTTCTCTGTGTCTATGACTCTGTTTCTATTTTGCAGATAGGTTCATTTGTACCATATTTTAGATTCCACATATATATGATATCATATGGTATTTGTCTTTGTGACTTACTTCACTTAGTATGATAATCTCTAGCTGCATCCATGTTGCTGCAAATGGCAATCTTTTGTTCTTTTTATGACTGAGTAATATTCCATCGCATATATGTACCATATCTTCTTCATCTACTCATCTATTAGTGGACTCTTCAGTTGTTTCCATGTTTTGGCTATTGAAAATGCACTGCTATGAACATAGGGGTGCATGTATCTTTCCGAATTATAGTTTTGTCCAGGTATATTCCCAAGAGTAGGATTGCTGGATCTTATGTCGTTCTATTTTTAGTGTTCTAGGGAACTTCCATAATGTTTTCCATAGTGGCTGCACCAACTTATGTTGCTTATAATATTGTGTTGGTTTCTGACATCATCAACATAAATCAGCCATAGGTATACACATGTCCCCTCCATCCTGAGTCTGCCTCCCACTTCCCACCCTGTCCCACCCCTCTAGGTTGTCACAGAGCACTAGGCTTGAGCTCCCTGCATCATACAGCGAATTCCCACTGGCTCTCTATTTTACATCCGGTGGTGTTATGTCTCAGCACTACTCTCGGTTCATCCCACCCTCTCCTTCCGCTACTGTGTCCACATGTAGGTCCTCTATGTCTGTTTCTCCATTGCTGCCCTGCTGATAGGTTCATTAGCACCATCTTTCTAGATTCCATATATATGCATGAATATGACAGTTTTCTCTTTCTGACTTACTTCACTCTGTATAATAGGCTCTAGATTCATCCATCTCATCAGAACTGATTCAAATGCATTCCTTTTTATGGCTGAGTAATATTGCATTGTATATATGTGTACCACAACTTTTTTTAATCTATTCATCTGTTGATGGACATCTAGGTTTCTTCCATGTCCTAGCTCTTATAAACAGTGCTGCAGTGAATATTGGGGTACATTCCACATCAATTCTTAATGATTTAAATACCTGATTTGTGAAATAGAGATTATGCCAGTAGGGAGAAATGCTGTTTGTGGAATTAGACATTAGGGTGAGAATTCTGTAAAATAAAAATATTCTGAATTTCAGGGCCACACAGCTGTGAGATGAAATGGGAGCTGCCTCTCTAGGAGCCAATAACTGCCTTTTCTTTGGAAAGAAAAGTGCTTTGATTAAAGTATTCTCTTTTCATCTGTAAAAAGGAGTATGTCCCAAGAGTCCTCTTAGCAGTCTCCATTTCAGAATTATATGATTTTAGTATTCTAACTTGGGTATTTCTTTTAATGATGAGGATATAATTAAAAAAAATGTTGAATACATTAAAATTCATCTGCAGGTAGAAATTTGAAGCTCTCATGTTCCATCAGTACTTTTGAAACATAACTGCCCTAGCTATTTACTGTCTTTCTTTCAGGGACCAGTAATCTATAAATATCAACATCAGTCTCTGTGAAAGATGAAGCACTGACAAGGATACAGACCTAGTATCCTTGTCCACACTAGACTACCAGCAGAAGCTTCCAGTTCACCTTTTTACACCTGTGCTCCAAAGGTAAGCATTTGTAAGCTGCTATAGCCCTCAATTTAGATAAGCATTCAGAGGACAACAGCTTGATGATGATAAAGATAATGACTTTCCATTATCTGTCATCTTTCACCTGGCAGAACTTCAAAGAAGTTTTTCATCAGAAAAAATAATCCATGCAGAAATTTAGTTAATTTCAGGAGAGGTGCTTTTTCTTTTTTCTGTCACAAACAGATGTTGAGTTTTATCAAAAGCTTTTTCTGCATCTATTGAGATGGTCAACATGGTTTTTATTCTCAAGTTTGTTGATGTGGTATATCATATTCATTGATTTGTGGATATTAAATCCTTGCATCCCTGGGATAAATCCCTCTTGATTATGGTGTATGATCCTTTTAATATATTGCTAGATTCAATTTGACGAATTTTGAATCTATGTTCATCCGTGATATTGGCTTGTAATATCTTTGTCTGCATTTGGTGTCAGGGAAATGATGCCCTCATAGAATGAGCTCAGAAATGCTCCTTTCTTTGTAATTTTTTGGATTAGTTTAGGAAGACTTGATGTTAACCCTTCTCTAAGTATTTGGTATGAATATAATTCACCTCTGAAGTCATCTTGTCCTGGACTTTTTTTTCTGTTGAGAATTTTTAAATTACTGATTCAATTTCAGTACTGACAATTGGTCTGTTTATATTGTATTTTTCTTCCTGGCGCAGTCTTGGAAGATGGTACATTTCTAAGAATTTAGAAGTCCATTTCTTCTAGGTTGTCCATTTTATTAGCATATAGTTGTTTGTAGTGTTTTCTTATGATCTTTTGTATTTCTATGGTGTATCTTTATCATTTCTTTCCTTCTGCTAACTTTGGGTTTTGTTTTTTCTTCTTTCTCTAGATCCTTTAATTGTAAGGTTAGTTTGCTTATTTGAGATGTTTCTTATTTTCAGTAGTTCCTTCTTTATGTCTTTAGTTGTTGTTTATGGTTTGTTTTTTTTTTTTTACTGCTGTTTGTTCTGAAAATAGTTGTGATTTTGGAGTGCTTGTGAGAGGAAGTGCGTTCAGGGTCTCTCAGGATCTCAGAACGCACCTTCAGGATGCGTTCTGCTATCTTGGTCGAACTCCCCCATAATTTTATATAATGAGATCATCATTTTAAATGGGTCTGGCACACAGCAGCCATTTCATAAATATTAACTCCTTTTCCTTTTCCTACACCAATACTGGCTGAACTTGACACAAATGAAATGAAGACACAGCGGGCATTTGGGGTGATTCTCTTCTTCCTTGTCCCCATGGGGTCTTGGACTCACTTACGAGAGCTGGTTTTGCCCACCCATCTCTTCCCAATTCTGTGCTTACTGATGTGACATTGGTAACTTAAACATCGTGGTAATATTCATACCATAAAAACTGACTAATTTTACAAATAAGCACTGTCTTGTTGTTTGAGAAATGACTGTGAAAGTTTTATCAGGACATGCCTACTAATGTCTATCAGTTTCTTCAAGACTATATCTTATTATTATTCAAGGCCGCATTAAGTGTCTCATTTCGACTACCCACTCCAGTATTCTTGCTTGGAGAATCCCATGGACAGAGGAGGCTGGTGGGCTACAGTGGGGTCACAAAGGTCCATGGGGGTCACAAAGAGTTAGACATGACTGAGTGGCTAACACTTTGACTTTTCACTTCTTTGTCATGACCAATAAATTTAACCAAGTTCAATTGAAAACAGAGCTTCAACTGGATAAATACTATATTCTTAACAAGTGAATTTCTCTGTGACTTTTTTTGGAGGGTGGTAAAAAACGCATAACATGAAATTGACCGTCTTCACCATGTCTTTAAGTGTTCTCTTCAGTAGTATTAAGTGTGGCTTGTTTTTTGTCTTCTCTAGCAAGGTTTACACAGATAAGGCAATGGCACCCCACTCCAGAACTCTTGCCTGGAAAATCCCGTGGACGGAGGAGCCTGGTGGGCTGCAGTCCATGGGGTTGCGAAGAGTCGGACACGACTGAGCAACTTCCCTTTCACTTTTCACTTTCATGCGTTGGAGAAGGCAATGGCAACCCACTCCAGTGTTCTTGCCTGGAGAATCCCAGGGACTGGGGAGCCTGGTGGGCTGCCGTCTATGGGGTCATACAGAATCAGACATGACTAAAGTGACTTAGCAGCAGCAGCAGCAGCAGCAGCAAGGTTTATGAGGTGGAGGATGGGTGTGATTATAAAGTCTAAATGGTTTTATTTGTGAGAAGGTGGTTAAATTCTATTATGGGCATGCTTAGTTCTTACAATTAGTTTTTGGTTGATTTATTTCTGGTGGGCTCCATGGTGATCATTTTCAATGATGTGCTGGTAGAGCTGTTCCTTCATGTAGAGAGATTCTGAGCAGTTAAAGCACCTAGTCTACTACAATGTGCTTTATATATCAAGGGATGATAAATGATGGCATTAAAAATATTTAACAAGATAGTTGGCATTTTAGTTAAGAATGTCCAAAATAGTATAGTATAGATAAAGTTAACATGAAATTTCTATAATTGTAATGAGAGAGAAAGAGGAGAGTTAGTTAACATAATTCACTTGGGATTCCATCTGGTTAGAATTTTAGTTATGTAATTATAAAGCTAATTTCTTGGATTTGAAACAGAGACCATACTTTTTGACAGTTTCTGGTGTGATTTAATCGTCAACACATGTCCACTCATATTGTTCAAATGAGACAGGGGATTTCAAATATTTTTAACTATACTTAAAGTGGATAAATTGTGATAGAAACAGTTGAGGCGAATAGTTTCTGGGCTCATTTGCAATGAAGTCTAGAGTCTGAGTCCTGAGTAGGCAGTTCCTCAGAAAGTGATTGTGGTATATGATGCATCACAGAATGTGGCATAAAAATTTGGACTGTGAGTCATTCCTCCCTACCATTTTTACACCATTCACTAGCTATGTGACCTTGGGCACATCGTTGAAAACTTCCTAAGCCTTAATTTCCTATCTATGAAACACAGAAAATAATACCTATTGGACAGAAAGGTGTAAAAAATTAAGTTAAATAATGTATATGAATAGCCCTGTACACTGTAATGTCACCTTCATAAATGTGAAGTATGAATGCTTCTACTCAGTTTTTAGTTACAGGTTATCTTCTTCATGTACAGCCAACCATTTACACGTATCTAATGTCTGCATACTACTTTTTAATACTTTTTTTGGCACCGACCATCTGAAAGATACTGTATGGGGCCTTTGGGATACCAAGATCTATCTAAAATGACCCCTGCCCTCAAGTAGTTAAACCCAAAGCTATTTGTTATTTAACCTGAGTATCTATCACCAGTTATTTCATATTACAAAGCCTTACCTAAAAAGCTGTAGAAACACCAAGTATCTGCTCATGATTTTTATATTATGCAGTCCTTCAGCAAAGTGTATAGCAAACAGCCAGCTTGGAGGATAGCCTTTACTGGAAGAGTGTTTCTGGAGAAGGGTACTTTGCAACACTGAGTTTCAGTTCAGTTCACTTGCTCAGTTGTGTCTGACTCTTTGTGACCCCATGAACCACAGCACGCCAGGCCTCCCTGTCCATCACCAACTCCTGGAGTTTACCCGAACTCATGTCCATTGAGTCAGTGACACCATCCAACCATCTCATACTCTGTCGTCCCCTTCTTCTCCTGCCCTCAATCTTTCCCAGCAACAGGGTCTTTTCAAATGAGTCAGTTCTTCGCATCAGGTGGCCAAAGTATCGGAGTCTCAGCTTCAGCATCAGTCCTTCCAAAGAATACCCAAGACTGATATCCTTTAGGATGGACTGGTTGGATTTCTTTGCAGTCCAAGGGACTCTCAAGAGTCTTCTCCAACACCACAGGTCAAAAGCATCAATTCTTCGGCGCTCAGGTTTCTTTATGGTCTAACTCTCACATCCATACATGACCACTGGAAAAACCGTAGCCTTGACTAGATGGACCTTTGTCGGCAAAGTAATGTCTCTGCTTTTTAACATGCTGTCTAGGTTGGTCATAACTTTCCTTCCAAGGAGTGTCTTTTAATTTTATGTCTGCAGTCACCATCTGCAATGATTTTGGAGCCCCCCAAAATAAAGTCAGCCACTGTTTCTCCATCTAATTCCCCATGAAGTGATGGGACCAGATGCCACGATCTTAGTTTTCTGAATGTTGAGCTTTAAGCCAACTTTTTCACTCTCCTCTCACTTTCATCAAGAGGCTCTTTAGTTCTTTTTCACTTTCAGCCACAGGGTGGTATTATCTGCATATCTGAGGTTATTGATATTTCTTCCAGCAATCTTGATTCCACATTGAGTTTGGGTAGCAATATTTTTATTTCTGATCATACATTTTCTATATAATGCAGTTAGAATTTAGCTCAGCAGAATACACATTCATTTCTTTTTAAAATATAGTCTTATCTACTTTTATGACTATAAATACAGTCCCTGAAGTGGATACTGCTACACTGTAATATGCCATCAAGGCTCTCCTACAGATTTGAAAGACTTCTATCTCTAGCTACTTGGAGTATCTCAGAGTGCCACAAAGTGGGTGGCTTTAAACAGTAGAAATTTGTTCTCTCACAGTTATACAGACTAGAAGCTCAAAATCAAGATGTTGGGACGGCCATGTTCCTTCCAGACCCTCCATGGAAAAATACTTTCTTGATTCTTCTGGTTGCAGTCAGCCACAGACATTTGATTTCTGTCTCTGTCCTCATGTGATAGTCTCGTTTTTGTGTTTCTAGGTTCACGTCCAAATTTTCCTTCTCTTTTAAAGACACCAGTCATCTTGGATTAAGCCCCACTCAAATTTAGTGTGGCTTCCTTGGTGGCTCAGACAGTAAAGAAACTGCCTGCAATGCGGGAGACCTAAGTTCGATCCTTGGGTTGGGAAGATCCCCTGGAGGAGGGCATGGTAAGCCACTCCAGTGTTCTTGCTTGGAGAACTCCGTGGACGGAGGAGCCTGGTGGGCTGTAGTCCTTAGGGTCACAAAGAGTCGGACAGGACTGAGCAACTAACACTTATCATTTCAAATTCTACTTGCTCCCAATTTAACTTGCTTACATTTACAAAAACTATTTCTAAATAAGATTGCAGTCACAGATATCAAGTATTAGGACTTGAATGTGTCTTTGGGGAAACATAATTCAGTTCATAACATCCTGATTATTTATATTTTTTTATTAATAAAACATTACTGTGGCACTTTAATAAACACTGAAACATGGTTCAGGAAAATTCAGTTTTATGTTACTGTAATCCTACTGAATAAATGCGCAAGGGAGCAGAAAGTATACTTACTTGTGACTTATGAAGCAGCTCAGAAAGTAATAATCTTAATTAAACTCACTAAGCTGTAGAGTACAAGCAGAATATGTTTTCTGTGTTCTGAGGACCAAGAAGGTATCTTGAGCCGTCTGCAATACTGCATACCTTCAAGAGTATTAATGCACCGATATCTTAAGAATATTTGGGGACAACAAAAGGAAAAAATAAATGGAGTTAAATTTAAAAGCATCTGCACAGCCTAGGAAACCATTAGCACAATGAACAGGCAACCTAGAAAATCAGGTTAATCCAAAGCATTCAAGAAATGCGTACAACTCAGTAGCAAAGAAAAAACAATTAACAAATAAGCAAAGGACCTAAATAGAAATTTTTTCCCAAAGAATATATTCAGATGCCCAAGGCTTGGACCATTACTAACCATCTAGAAATGCAGATCAGAAGTGCAATATAAGGTTAGCTATTATTAAAAAGACATGATATAATAATAAGGATGTGGGAAAAAAAGGGAATGCTGTACACTGTGACAAACAATATGAACGTTTTTGAAGAAGTGAAAAATAGAACCACCATCTGATGCAGCAATTGCATTTCTGGATATATATAACCTCCCCCCCCCCGCCGCCCCCCCCGCCCAAGTGAAATTATTGTCTTCAAGATATATCTGTACTGCTATGTTCATAGCATTATTCATAATAACCCAGGAATAGAAGCGACATGTCTTTTCATGAATGAATGGATCAAGAAAATGTTGTATATATACACAATTGTATGTTAATCAGCCTTGAAGAAGGAAATCCTGTCATCTGCAACAATGATGAAACTGGAGGGCCTTATGCTAAGTGAAATACCAATAAAACAGATAGAAACTGACAAAAACCACATGATAGCACTTATATGTAGAATTCTAAAAGAAAAAGAGGTCAAGCTCATAGAAACACAGAGTAGAAAAGTGATTGCCAGAGAATGAGGGAGATAGGAAGAGATTGGTAAAAGTGTATAAACTTTCAGTTATAAGATGAATAAAGGTTGAGTATCTAATGTGTAAAGAAAAGAAAGTGAAGTCGCTCAGTCATGTCTGACTCTTTGTGACCCCATGGACTGTAGCCTACCAGGCTCCTCTGTCCATGGGATTTTCCAAGCAAGAATACTGAAGTGGATTGCCATTTCCTTCTCCAGATCTTCCCAACCCAGGGATTGAACCCAGGTCTCCATGTTGTAGGCAGATGCTTTACCATCTGAGCCACCGGGGAAGTGATGATTATGGCTGATGATAACGTATAACTGAAATTTGCTGAGAGAGTTGAGGTCACTTCCCAGGTGGCACTAATGGTAATGAACCTGCCTGCCAATGCAGGAGACATAAGAGATGCGAGTTCAGTTCCTGGGCTGGGAAGATTCCCTGGAGAAGGAAATGGTAACCCGCTCCAGTATTCTTGCCTGGGATATCCCATGGACAGCTGGTAGGCTACAGCCTACGGGATCACACAGTCGCATAGAGTCAGACACTACTGAAGTGTCTTAGCACATGAGAGAGGTGAACTTAAATAACATTTTTACCAAAAAAAAAAAAAAAAGTTTGAGAGGGATGTAAATGGCCTTATTGTGACTAAATGTTACAAGGCTCAGTCTGGAACTATTTCATAGTGTGGTTCTTTAAACTATGGCATACAAAACCAAGTGTCAACACCAGCAGGTTACTGTCATAAGCAGCATTTGGTGTCATGGAAGATGAATTAGAAGCTGTCACAGAACCTGCCATAGCAGCAGCTTCCCCTTCTAGGGTTATAAGAGCCCCTCAGGTAGTCAGTCACTGTGACTCTGGGAGTGCTATCTGATGACAGCTGAAAGCAAAGGCTGTGACATCTAGCTTCCAGCGCTGCAGTATGATCTTTCTTCTCTTTTTGCTTTTTTTCCACAAAACATTGACAGTGAAGACCTTTACTGGGGAGTGGGGGAGTGATATGAATCATTGCAAATAGAAATCATTTTAGTTAATTGACAAAAGAAGCTGATCTGGAAACCAAGGGATAATATTGTGTAAAGTAAATTTGAACATACATGAAAAATAAAACTGTGTTTTTTTATGTTCTCTTTTGTGTTTTGTTTGATTTATTAGGGCATATGACAGTGTCTCCTGTATTTGGTGAAAATAAAATTATTTTGTAAACCTGAATAGGGGCATAAAGCAGGAACTTCTAAATCTAGAGTCTGCTAAGGTAGATTTAGTGAAAAGTCCTGAACCTTAAAATAGGGAGCTAAGTAGAAATGATTGTTATGTGATTATTTTATCCTATCATATAGTGATCATTAATAATAACAGAAAAGGCAAGACCTTGATTTTAATTATGCCAGAGGTTTGTAAAACTTCAAAAATCATCTCATGTCAAGAGAATGTATATTCTAGTCTAGGAGTTGATGCTGTGAATTAACAACTTTGGATTCTAATTTAGTGTGAATTTTTTTTTAACTCAAGAAAAGAGACATTTTTCAACAGAAAAAAAATTGGCTCATGGTACATGAATACATAATTTGAACTAGATTTTAATACCTCAAGTGTAAATGAATGAAAAGCATATGAATTACATCATCTTTAAAATATCCAAGTCAAAAGCATAAGGAGAATATGTGCTTGACAAAATCACACACACACACACACACACACACACAGACACACACAGACTTAGCTATTCCACATGGATTTCATTCTTTTATTTGTAGTTTGTTTCCTGTCCTTTATGTGCTGTAAAAATTGTCTTTATTTCAGAAACAGTGCAAATAGCATTGCATGATATTTAAAAAACTCAAATGTCATCTTGCATTCCATTTTTTTCAAGGCTATGCTAAAACTAAAAGGAATGGAAATAACCTGTTCCAAATATGCAGAGGTTTGGAATGTTTTAATTGATACCGTATTCCTGTTAATAAGCCTACTCTTTTTCATCTTCTTCAGAGTCCACTTGTCTTGTTTTTGTTGTTGTCGAGTCATTAAGTCATGTCTGACTCTTTTGCAGCTCCATGGACTGTAACATAAATGAATTCATGGTCCTTATTTAATAGTTCCACTCCAGCTTCAGATTTTTTTTCAAGTTATATCTGTGATTGGAACTATTTTTTTCTTAATGTCTTTTTTTTCTTCCAGTTTTAAAACCATTCTCCATTCTAATACTCAAATAAGTCGTAAAATATTACTTCTTCCAATAAAGCTTTTTAAAGCTATTTGGGGAAAGATGATATTTTTATGGGTAGAATAAAAAAATCATTCAACTATACAAGAGTTTGGTTTGCCATAAGGAAACTCCTGGTTCATTTCCTTGAGACAAAACTCTTTCATCCTTAGTCTTGGAAGCCGTTAATCAATCCAAGAAGTATTAACACCTTTGCAGTTGTTCAATAATCATCTGAATGAACTCTTAGCCCTTGACAATGGCAGGTGTGGGTGGAGGGCAGCATTGTGCCCAAGCCACATTAGATATGTAGCTGTGGAACCTAAATGTGAGAACAGTGCCATATCAGTATCTTTGAAATGCTTGATTAGGAAGGAACAGAGGCTCCTTTTCTGAAAGTGGTTAAGGGTTTTTAATCATGTTTGTTAAGGCCAAAGGTACACAGAAATTTCTAACATAGCCATTGTAAGTCAATGTGCCATAGTCGCACCACATTCTCTCTAAAACTCACAAACTCAGAAGCAAATGAGAAAAATAGACAAATGATGTATATATCCATTTGATGTGAATATTACATCCTAACGGAAGGCAAGTGTATTCCTATCATCAAGTGGTAGAGAAGTCTGCAAATCTATTGTGTATGCTTAGTCACTAAGCTGTGTCTGACTCTGTGACTCCATGGACTGTAGCCCTCCAAGCTCGTCTGTCCATCGGATTCTCCAGGCAAGAATACTGTAGTGGGTTGCCATTTCCTACTCCAGGGGATCTTCCCCACCCAGGAATCAAACCTGCATCTCCTGCATCTCCCGCATTGGTAGGCAGATTCTTTACCACTGAGCTTCCTGGGAAGCCTCATTAGGATTCATTAATCAGATAATTCAAATCTTACATTCTTGAACAATGCAGGTTTGAAGTACATGGGTCTATTTACATGCAAGTGTTTTTGTTTTTTTCTTTTAATAGCAGATATTGTGGTTCTACAGAAGCTCAGCTGGTTGAATATGCAAATGCAGAACTGCAGATACAAGGAATTTAGGGATACAGAGGCTGACTCTAAGTTGTTTAGCCTTTGAACTGCATGCAGGGTTAGTGCCTCTAATACCCAAATTGTTCAAGGGTTAGCTGTGAACATAAATGAGAAATAAACTCCTTCTTGGCAGAAAGAACCTATGGGCAATGTTTTTCTACTTCTAAAATATAAATTGCTTGAATCCTTTCTACATAAAAAATACATATAAAGAATAAATATTCTCCCACAATAATTGGCTTAATTTAATTGCTCACAATATACCATTCTAATTCTTACTCTGCAGAATCCAAGGTGATATTTTTATGACTAACATAGTAATATCTGTTAGCTTTTTTCCTTAAAGATGTCAAGAGAAAATATTTTATTCAGCTGATAAGAATGAAGGTAGAAGTTGAAATGCAAAAGGTAATGACACTTATTAGCTAATCAAGTTTATTACTGATCATTCTTCATGTTTTTGTGATTGAAAAATATTCTGATCTTGAAACTGAATAATAGCAAA
The DNA here is from genome assembly GCF_023091745.1 of Budorcas taxicolor. Lineage (NCBI taxonomy): Eukaryota > Metazoa > Chordata > Mammalia > Artiodactyla > Bovidae > Budorcas > Budorcas taxicolor. The sequence goes on along the minus strand of NC_068913.1, from coordinate 27,983,306 downwards.
TTTTCAAATCCAAAATTCAAGTATTGATTCTACCAACAACCTGATGAATGATCTAAGCCTAGGCACCCAGCCTAGCCATAAAAAATGTTTCCAAAGTCCTGACATTTGTGGAACTGTTTCCTGAGATAGATAAGAATAAAATTATTTACCTCATGATGTTGTTATGAGAAGCAGGTGAAGAATGTTTGTGAAATAATTTTGTATCTTTAAAAATATTAATGATTGCTTTAACAAATTCATCTGAGAACATTTAAAAGATCGTATTGGTTTTATTTAGGGATTCATGAAACAGGTAGCATGCAGTCTGGCAGATACAAAGGAGCTGCAAAGAATTATAAAAGGCAAGAGATTTTGCCAGCTGAAGGGAGCAGGAACAAGGAAGTTATACAAGGCAGGAAAAATCAGATTGATTATTGAAGGTTACTTTCCTTATAAGGGATGGTGGGGGTCTATCAGACAGATTCCCAAGTGATGGTGATAAGAAGTGATGACTACTGGTTTTTCCAGTAGTCATGTATGGATGTGAGAGTTGGAGTATAAAGAAAACTGAGTACTGAAGAATTGATGCTCTTGAACAGTGGTGTTGGAGAAGACTCTTGAGAGTCCCTTGGACTGCAAGGAGATCCAACCAGTCTATCCTAAAGGAAATCAGCCCTGAATATTCACTGGAAGAACTGATGCTGAAACTGAAGCTCCAGTACTTCGGCCACCTGATGTGAAGAACTGACTCATTGGAAAAGAACCTGATGCTGGGCAAGATTGAAGATAGGAGGAGAAGGGGATGACAGATGATGAGATGGTTGGATGGCATCACCAACTCAATGGACATGAGCTTGAGTGAACTCCAGGTGATAGTGAAGGATAGGGAAGCCTGGCATGCTGCCGTCCACGGGGTCGCGAAAGTTAGACATGATGGAGCAACTGAACTGAACTGGTGATCAGAAGAGTCCTGATTAGTTTGAGATTCCATGTCTGCGAGAGTTGAAACTGTAATTAAGTCTCAGTTTGGTGATGTAGGGCTTAGTGTAAGTGACTCCTTTTGGGGAACTAATGTTTATTTTTAGTTGCCTAGTGACTATTGACAGAGGAATTGTGTTAATAATTATTTCAGTGTGATTAACATGTTTCTGCACTATTTATCATTACCCATATGATATTTATACTATATTGGATGAGCTAAGAAATACTTTCTGTATCTAAATTTAGTAAGAACTATTCCAATATAACTTCTAACAAAAATAGTCATGGCTATTTATCCCTTATAAAATGAGCATTAATGATCAGATAAATATTTTTCTTTTTAATTTATTATATCCTATGTAAACCAAAACCTTAAGGAATCCAAGTATTGGCTAAAACATTCGATTTATTTCACCTTGGATATCAACTAGGAATTTGCCTCAGGGCAATGAGAAGACAAAGTTAATCTTTCAAAGAGCACTGACAAGAAGAGAGCAGAGGAAGTGAGAGCAGGGAGAAACGTGAGGGTGGGCCTCTGCAGAGTCACGGGAGGAGAGGCTCTCCCTCCCACGCAGTGTCTCAAGTGTTGTCAGCTCTGAGAGGGCTTTAGAGCAACCTCCAGTATCTCAGTGTTTGGGCTGTGCTCCCTTGTTTAGGAGGGAGTCCGGGCTTGCTTCTGAACGTCGTTCCCCAGAGGCAGAGCGGAAGAGGCTGACTCTGGGTCGTTATTCCCGGTCGGTGCTGCCAGCATCATCTCTCTACCTGTGGTCCCCATTGCTCTCAGCTCTGGAGCTGGCCTTCTCGAAGTCAGCCTCACCTTCCCCCACACCCTGCCCAGTCTGCCGCTGCTGATCCCTCAGACCCACCGACCCCCAGGGCTTTTCTCCCTCTGTGGGGAAAGGAGAGAAACTTTATTCCTATCTCACGAACAACTTTCTCCAAGAGAGAATCCCACAGCAGGACTGGGGAACCTCAGTTGCACAGTTTGCTCCTAGCCAGGGTGAACTAGAAATCTGGGCAAGAAAGGAAAGGAGGCTTATTATGGGGTGGCGGTGGTGGTAAGGGGCTTCCCGGGTGGCTCAGTGGTAAAGAATTTGCTGCCAATGCAGGAGATGCAGGAGACGCAGATTCGATCCCTGAGTGAGGAAATTCCCCTGGAGGAGGAAATGACAACCCACTCCACGCTTCTTGCCTGAAAAATCCTATGGACTGAGGGGCCCCGGGGGCTACATTCCATGGGGTTGCAAAGAGACAGACATGACTGAGCAACTGAGCATGCACACGCCTTAACTTAGTGTGCTAACCATTTTATAATATATACACATATCAAAGCATTATGTTGTACACACTAATGCAGTGTTAAATGTCAATTGTATCTCAGTAAAACTTGAAAAAATAAGAATTATTTCTACCTATAAAGGCATTTATTCTTAAACATGTTCAAAATACAATTAACAGTAAAATGAACACATTAGATATAGTTTCTATGGACCACTCACGTTTGTTGCAGAAACACTTCCTTTGGCTACATAAACTTTAAAAAAATTTTTACTGGAGTGTAATTGATTTACAATGTTGTGTTAGTTTCAGATGTACAGCAAAGTGAATCACTTACACAGACACACCTACTCTTTTTAAAGTTCTTTTCCCACATACCTCATTACAGAGTATTGAGCAGAGTCCCCTGTGCTATATAGGAGGCACTTATTAGTTGTCTATTTAATATATAGTAGTAGTCTGTATATGTCAATCCTCGTTTCCCAATTTATCACTCCCTCCCTTCCCCCCTTTTAACCATAAATTTGTTTTATATACTTTGACTCTATTTCTGTTTTGCAAATAAGTTCTTTGTAACAGATTCCACATATAAGCAATATTGTATGATATATGTCTTTCTGTTTGACTTCATTCAGTATTACAATATCTAGGTTCATCCATATTGCTGCAAATGGCCTTGTTTCATATTTTATGGCTGAGTAATATATATACAGTATACATATTGTATATATGTATATTATACATATACATATATACATCTTCTTTATCCATTCCTCTGTCAATACAAATTTAGTTTGACCCACATCCTGGCTATTGTAAATAGTGCTACAATTAATTTTGGGGGTACATGTATCCTTGTGAATTGTGATTTTCTTCAGGTATATGCTCAGAAGTGGGATTGCTAGATTGTATGGTATCTCTAATTTTAGTATTTTTAGTTTTACTGTTCTACATAGTGCCTGTAGCAGGGTACATTTGCATCAACAGCATAGGAGGGTTCCCTTTTCTCTACACTGTCTCCAGCATTTATTGTTTGTAGGTTTTCAATGATGGCCATTCTAATAAGTGTGAGGCAATATCTCACTGTACTTTCGATTTGCATTTCTCTAATAACTCCTGATGTTGAACATCTTTTAATGTGTTTTTTTAGCTATTTGTATGTCTTCTTTGGAGAAATGTCTATTTAGATCTTCCACCCATTTTTTGAAGGGTTGTTTGTTATTGGTATTGAGCTGCATGAACTGTTTGTATATTTTGAAGATTAATCCCTTGTCAGTTGCTTCATTAGCAAATATTTTCTTCCATTTGGAAGATTGTCTTTTTGTTTCATTTATAGCTTTCCTTGCTGTGCAAAAGCTTATAAGTTTAATCAGGTCCCTTTTATTTATTTTTGTTTTTATTTTCATTAAATGAATCATAGAATATCTGTAATTTATAGGCAGAATGTTCCATGTTTTCCTGTGAGAGTTTTATAGTATCTGGTCTTAAACTTAGCTCTTTAATCCATTTTGAGTTTATTTTTGTGTATGGTATTAAGGAGTGTTCTAATTCCATTATTTTACATGTAGTTGTCTGACTTTCACAGCACCCTTCACTGAAGAGACTGTCTTTCTCCATTATATATTCCTGCCTCCTTTGTCAAGGATTAGGTGACCATAGGTGCATGGATTTGTTGCTGGACTTTTTATCCTGTGTCCATTCAACTATTTTTGTTTTTGTGACAATACCATACTGTTTTGATTGCTGTAGCTTTGTAGTATAGTCTGAAATCAGCAGACTGATCTTCCAGCTCCATTTTTCCTTCTTAAAATTGCTTTGACTATTTGGGGTCTTTTGTGTTTCCATACAATAAAATAGTATTTTTTAAAGTTAAAAGGAACTTTAGAGATCATCTAACCCAACTCTTTCATTTTACAGCTGGCTGATATGAGATCTTGGGAATTTAACAAGTTGAAGAGACATAGCCTAATGCCTAACTTACAGTTTGCTGTTCTTTTTACTATCCTGCATGTCTGCTAATAATAACTAGTATTTTCTGAATGCTTACTGGGTGCTAAGTACTATTCCAAGAACTTTACGCTTATTCACTTATTAAATAATTATTAAGTTATTAATACTCATAATAAGCCTTTGAAGAAAGTTTTATTAAAATATAATTTTATAGCTAAGACACAGAGTATTGAAGAGTCTTTCCCAAGGCCATACAACGAATAAGTTCTGCAGAGCCAGAATTCAAAACCCAACACAGGAGACCACATTCTTAACAATTATGCTATTCTATTTATTATTCCATTTGATCCAGTCCTTATGACTCTATTAAAATGAATACTTTACTGTTAAAATTTCTGAGGTCTCATAACATATCTATGCTCATTTAACCTCAGTCTGTCCAATCATTACTCTCTGTAGGAAATACAGTTTATGTTTAAAGTTCTGCTTGACTATTTTTTTAAAATTCTTAAAAAATTTTTTTATTTCATATTGAAGTATATTTGATTTACAATGTTGTATCAGTTTCAGGTATTTAGCAAATTGATTCAATTATTGCTTGAGTATTCTTAATTTTTCTCTATTTGTGTTAGTAAAAGCTGATACCATATTTGCATGTAATCATTGCTCACTGAAATGAGCTTTCTATGAAATTGATTGGTCATTGACTGATCAGTGTAAGAAATCTGTTTGCAAAGATAGTAAAGTAAGAAATTATTACTCATGGGTATGCTTGCCTATCTCTGATCTTGACCTTTGTCATTATTCATTAAATTACCTCTTTCCAACATGTAACTTTTAGAAAGAATAAGATCATCTTATTGATCTTCAGAGCATCTGCCACATGGTTCTAGGCAATAGGGATTCAACATTTTTCCTTTTTCCTAAGAATAAATAAATAGGATTTTCTCTTTTTTCAACCTCTTAAATAAAAGCAGTGAAATTTCAGGAAACAATATTACTTCTCTCATGTCCCTTGCTATTATAAAATCTGAACTTCATAATTCAACTGGATTTTCATTGAAATTCACCACACTCCCCTCCACAGCTGTGGTCTCAAAATACCATTTCTGCATTTATTTTAGCCCATGGAATTACTGCTCAGAGAAACCACAGAGTCAATCAGACTCAAAATGGCCCAAATCCTTCCTGCTTTGGAGTTTTCCATCTTCAGATCAAAGCATTTCATGCCCATCAGCAACTTTTTAAAATGCATTTGTCCTCGTATGCACAACTTCCATTTAAAGACTCTTCTTGGCTGACTTCTCTGATGAAGTTGTCTGCTTGCCAGGAGAACAACACTAGTGCAGAAGTAACACAGGACCCTTCAGGTCCTCTTTGTCAATGATCTGGTATTGCACATAATGGCCAACTTCCGATGTGGACAAACCACCATTCTTTGTACCAGCAACAGAGAAAACTGGCTTTCAGTGTGTTCACTGAAGATAATGAAGACAAATATAACCTGTTTACATGCAAAGATCATTTAAGAGGGGAATTAAAGATGCAATAGAAGCAATTATTGAGATCTATCAAATAGTGCCATGTCATTAGTACTGAATTTATGAGTTTTGTTTATTTTAGTTTCAGCTTGCCTATGTGCAGTGGGGTTGATAAAACTTAGAAATGGCTTTCTTACCTTTATTTTTTAAAATCTGATTTTATTTGAATAGTCTCAGTTGCCTTCTTTTAATGAGAGAAAAAACAATACATGCAAAATAACAGATTTGGAAAAGACTAACTCAAATTCCTGAGAGCAGTAATCTTTTGGAAAAAGTTAATATTCATGAGTTATGGGAAACTGATGAAAGCCAGCACATCATTTTTCTATGATCCAAGTCTTCAGTTTTTTTGCTCACAGCCAAACCAGGCTTTATAATAAAATTGTTATTACTTTAAGGCTAGGAAAGCAGCAAACACATGTTATTGAGCCTTTATAACCTCAACAATAATAAATCTAGGGGTTATATTTATGAATACCTTAAACTCATGCTAAGTCTTCGTATAAAACTTCCATCTATTTTTGAAAGCAGTTTTTTTCCTTTGTTTCATCAAATTTGCTATACTACTAAAACAGAGTTGGATAAAATTTGGCCTCAATAGCCTACTTTCATTTCTGTAATTGTCCTAAATCAATGCATCAAGGTTCCAGTTCAACTTGCTGATTTACTTATACAATGTTCATTCTGTATCACATAGCAATTATAACTATACAAAATGTAGAAATTTTTTCAGGGGTTTCCACTCTTAGAACGCTGGGTTAAGCAGATCTAGACTATTCTTATTCATTTTCATGGTTATGGCCTTCTCTTAGGAGGAGAGTGATGGTTTCTGAAATGGTGAGCAAATATGGGTATTTTCATATATCTGCATATCTACATCATCTTGACTTTTGGGGAGAGAACTTTATGAAAAAATAAGGACTAAAGAAGTGGCTGAATGGGAGAGTAGCATTGGCTTGGCAATGTGATAACTTGGTTGATAGTGAAAGAGAGGTTCCCTTTCAATTTTATATACAGTTCTTCCAGGAAAAGATTCCTTGGATTTGCTTTTTATCTTGTTCTGGTATGGAAAAGAAAAACAATAGTGCACTTTTAGGACCACTTTTACAACATGCAGTGTTCTCACAGAGGTACATTTTTTGTTTGTTTAATGGACTTGTAATTTATAAAAGGGCATGAACCTTAAGTCCATCAACAAAAGCTTAAGGATTCATCTCAGCAACAGGTGAGAAAGATGTGTAGTATGTAGAATGTCATATGAGTCACCCCAAACTAATTGTTAATTAGCCAAAGACATGTGTAGAAATTTTCAGCAATTAGTGGAGAGATCAACAGAAAAATCTATATTTAATTAGCCATATGGTTTGTTTTATTGGAATTGCATGTCTCGATGCGTTTGAACTGTGGTGTTGGAGAAGACACTTGAGAGTCCCTTGGACTGCAAGGAGATCAACCCTGGGATTTCTTTGGAAAGAATGATGCTAAAGCTAAAACTCCAGTACTTTGGCCACCTCATGCGAAGAGTTGACTCATTGGAAAAGACTGATGCTGGGAGGGATTGGGGGCAGGAGAAGAAGGGGACGACAGATGATGAGATGGCTGGATAGCATCACTGGCTTGATGGGAGCGAGTCTGAATGAACTCCGGGAGTTTGTTATGGACAGGGAGGCCTGGCATGCTGTGATTCATGGGGTCACAAAGAGTCGAACACGACTGAGCGACTGAACTGACCTGAACCCACTGTGTCTGGCTTTTCAGACTTCACAAGTCCTGTCTGTACATACACATACTTCATTTGTTGGGGTTATTCAGGAAAGTGAGCAGAATTGGGATCATATTCAAATCATATTTAGCTATGTTGCTAGAAACACGATTGAACTAAGGTATTTCCATCCTTTGAGTAGCAGGAAGTCTGGTTTCGAGTGAACAAAATATACGGTTTTAATTCCTTCACATATCATGGTGATATGTTAGAGATGATTTCAGGAATGGTGGCAAGTTCAAGCTCCATAGTCAGTCATGTTCTATAAAGTTGACTTTCAATTTAGTCAAAACTTTAAGGAATCTGTGACATAATGTACATCCTTTTCCCATGCCCAACAGAGAAAACCAGGGCTGCAACAACTATATAATGCAACTTACCTCTTAAAGCCTTATGTGGAATAATTTATTTTTCTATTTATGGTATGTTAGTTCTGTCTCCCCTAAAAGACTCCTTGGAAATGTAAGGAAGAAAAGCTATGGTTCTTTCTGAACTCAGTAATCAGCTTTGTCTGTGATTAAAATGCCATCCAGGTACCCCTTCTCTCTGCCAGAGTAAGTCTCTGGCAGGTTGACCTATGGTACATCAGCTTTGTCTGGAATAAAGAAGCACAGGTGCCCTATCAATGTAATTAGTTAGGTGGTCCTTCATATGAACTATTTTATCCTTGTTCTTGTTAATTTATCCTTATTCACCTCTAGAAAAATTACCAGTCAGATATGTAGTGGTCCTTACCATCTCAGGAGGTTATTGTGATATGACATCTCTCAGGCAAGAAAACCTAAATATCACAACTCTCAGATTTCATTAGTCACTTTCATGGAGTAAAATAATTGACATCTTCTCAAGTCAATAATGTTCAGCCAGGCATATTTTTTTTCAGGATGAGGATGAAATCTTTTTCAGAATGAAGGTGAAGTCTTGTAATTCCAAATAGCAATGAGGCTCATGAGAACTTGACCGGAAACAGTTGACTCTCGGACAGTTTTTTTGAACTGGTCTGTCTTTGATTAAACCAAGAACTCATAGTGCCTTTTTTTATAGCTTCTTCAGCAACTCTAATTAATCACAGAATTTTGGCATTGATCTTTCCACCAAGCCCATGAGTGCTCTTTGAATGAATGATGATTATTTCTTTGTGTTAAGTCTCTCTGCCCTAAGGCTATCAAAATTTCATAGTTGGGTTTCTGCACGTTCTTCAAAGCTTTCTCTTTCAACTTTTGCCTAAAAGCAACATGACAGAACAAGATTCATCATCTGGATCTATGAGCTAATCTCATTCAAATGCCTGGCGATGAGAGCACTGAAACCTGTTAACCTAAGCATAGGGCTTTTGGAGAAAGTATATTGAAAGTGGTGTCTCTAAGAAGTGTAGAAAAGACTGTGTCTTGATAAGAGCATTTGGACCAGGTAGTCCTCAATCCATGTAGATTTGGGGGACTAGAGTTAGGCCCCTAAAGAGCAGTAAAGTTTACAGAATGAGCATAAAGAGCCAAAGGATCAGAAAATAGTATTAGTTGTCTGTTTCTTTGTTCTGGATTCTATTTCTAGATTATTGAAGTCAAAGAGGTTTTCACCCCTTCCTGTACTGATAAATCTAGAACTCCCCATGTAGTGTGGCCAGACTTATCTGATGAAGACTTAGCATTTTGCATCTTGCTTTTAGCTAAGCTCTGTTGTGTAAACTGAATCTCTATCCTCTCATTTTATTCTCTTGAAATCTTTTTCAGAATGAAGGTGAAGTCTTATAATTCAAAGAGTTGATAAACAACTCTAACTCCCCTTTCTTGCTCTGAATTTCTTTGTCATTTCGTGGCAGCAAACCATCACAATTACTGCTTCTCCCACTCATCTTTAATATTCTCCAAATTCTTTTAACCAGTCCCCAGTGCCTTTCTTCCTTTTCCTTTCTCCTTCCTCCCTCATCTCTCCAGTCTACCTGCCTTGCACCTACAGTTCTAAATGTCTCTCAGAAGGGCTTTTCATGCTCCATGCCTAGCCTGGTCTTCAGCAGTTGGCAGAGCAACTCCTCGCTTCCCAGACACTCAACAGAGAGAAATATTTGATAGAAGGAAAGGGAAATGTAGTCAAGGAAGTTTTAGGAATTCTTGAGTTTGGGGGAAAAGTTCAAAGGAAAAATGGAAAGCCTGTGGGAAAGGTTTAGAGGAAACAAGACAGACTTAATGAGATACAGCTACTGGGAGCTAAGGATTGTTATACAGTGAATTACAGTACCTGGGAGCAAAAACAGTAGGCTAGTTTCTGAAATCATGCTCCATGGGAAAGTATATGGTCTAATTGTCATAAATGTATGTCATTATGGTAAAAATGTTTTGATAAATAGGAAGATGAGGTAAAATCAGATCCAAATTTAAGATGACTCACTCATACATGAAGATAAATGGATAGAAGACCAAGTAGAATAAATCTTCTGTAGAAATTGATGTCCATGGCTTTTCAGCATCATGAATGTGGACCATTAGCTCAGTACATCATTAACTTGATTTTGCAAGGATTTCAAGGCCCATGTTGCTCACTTGACCATGTGGATTACTCTCATTCATTACTTTTTTTTGTTCATTCTGTTATGCGTCAGTTGCTGAGGGCATAAGGACAGTTCTGAAACTAATTGAATATGTTTCTGCACCAGGCCCCATATCAGATGTTTTATCTTTGATAATGTAATTAATCCTGACAATTATCCTTAAGGATGAGGTATATTATCCCCATTTTACAAAGGATAAAACTGAGGTTCAAGGTGGTTAAACAACAAGGTCATGTCCTGATAAAAATTAAAACCTGGACTTCATTTCAGACTTGCCTGATTCCACTGATCAGGCATTTCACATCCTGTTTACATTTATGGCTCTAAGTCCATTATCTTAAACCATGATGTCCTGCAAAGAGATTTGGGGGTTTAACATAAATTCCAGGGAGCCTCTGGGAGATATGATATACAAGGAAGGGAGTTATAATTTTCAGGTCAAATGATGTAACAGAGTCAACAGACCTTGGAACCTTCACTCACTTACGTAAGCTGACACTTTTAGATGCGATGAAAGGGCTTATCACAGTCATCTTTCTCAGATTTCAGTACAGAACAGTGACACTTCTTTAACTTACTGATTTAAAGATCAGTGTTTTTCATTTGTTTATTTAACAAACAGTAGTGAAGAGCCTATGATATACAGACCAGTGTGACAGGCAATAGGGACATAAAATCGATAAGAAATGATCAAAGGGTCTTTTTAATCTCAGGTGAGAAGTAATGTTATAAATATGTGCAAATAAATTTTATCAAACTTAAGAAACCATCGATTTTAAGATGCACTATTTTATCTACCACCAAAGAAAAAAACATCTAAAATGAACTCTCATGCTCTCAATTGTAAAATTTGAGTATACATGTTAGAATCAATTAAATAGAGCAGGTAAGTACCATGCTACACGTAAGTGCGTTTGCAGTGATGCTGTTAGGGCTGAGATGAGGATCGGGAAAGAAAAGAGTCAGAAAAATCTTCCCCAGCAAAGTGACTTAAACAATTTTTAATTGAATATAGTTGTTTTATAATGTTAACGTCTGCTGTACAGCAAAGTGACTCAGTGATGCATATATGTATACATTCTTTTTAATTTTTTTCATTATGGCTTATCACAAAGCATTGACTATAGTTCTCTGTTCTATACAGTAGGATCTTGTTGTTATCCATTCTGTGTGTGATATTTTGCATCTACTAACCCCAAACTCCCAGTCCACCGCTCCCCACCCCTCTCCACCTTGGCAACCACAAGGCTGTATCTGAGAGTCTGCTTCTGTTTAATTTATTGGTTCACTTGTGCCATATTTTAGATTACACATATAAGTAATATATGGTATTTGTCTTTCTGACTTGACTTCACCTAGTATGATAATCCCTGTGTGTGTGTTAGTCACTCAGCTGTGTCCGACTCTTTGTGATCCCTGCCAGGCTTCTCTGTCCGTGGAATTCTCAAGGCAAGTTTACTGGAGTGGGTTGCCATTTCTTCCTCCAGGAGATATTCCCCACCCAGGGATTGAACCCAGGTCTCCTGCATTGCAGACAGATTCTTTACCATTTGAGCCACCAGGGAATCCCAAATTGATAATCCCTAGTTGTATCCATGTTGGTTCAAATGGCATTATTTCATTCTTTCTGATGGCTGAATTACATTGTTTCTATGGACCACATCTTCTTTATCCATTCATCTGTCATTAAGGTTGTTTCCGTGTCTTGGCTATTGTGAATAGTGCTGCTATGAACATCGGAGTGCATGTATCTTTTGAATTAGTTTTGTCTGGATATATTCCCAGGAGTTCAATCATATGGTAATTCTATTTTTAGTTTTCTGAGGAACCTTCATACTGTTTTCCATCCTGGCTGTACCAACTTACCTTCCTACCAACAGTGTAGGAGCATTCCCTTTTTTCCACACCTTCTCTAGCATGTTATTCACAGACTTTTTAATGTTAGCCATTCTTACTAGTGTGAGGTGGTACTTCATCAAGCAAAGTGACTTTTGAGTTGAATTTATAGGTGGAGGGTTGGAAAGAAGTTGTAAAGCATATTCCATGCAGAAGAAACAGAATGAGTGAAAAGTGTGGCTGGGCTGATAAATAGATTGGGCAGCCAGAGCATTGCTGGAGGGCTGGAAAAGGGGTGCGGAGGCAATGTGTTGATTTGATATGGCTCCTGAGTTGCAGGCCTGTCTGAGAGGTCTTGAAAACCATGCCCAGAGGCTTGCTTCAACCTCTTGTAGGCAGTATGATGCTGCTGAAGAAATTCAAGTGGGAAGTAGAGTCTCTCTGGACATTCTTCCCTTCCTTCCAGCCACCAACTAGAGGCTTCATAGATACCTGTTTTCATGTCATACCATTGCCACTTCAAACTACATGCAACTCTTTTCCCTGCTGCACCTCTATAGTCACGAAGGTGATCCAAACTTCTGATTCTAAGATTGGCTATAGGATTCTAGTATGTTACATGCTTTCCCTCCTCCAGTTCTCCTATTATCTCCTCTCTCTCACTTCCTTTTGCCCTGATCTTTATTCTTTGAAATAAAAGTTTGTCCTCTAGCTCTGTCACTATTTGGCTCCCCATGAGGAATTTATTTAATCTCTTGGAAATCAGGATTTCCACTCCAGTAAAAAGGGATATACTCTGCATATCTGAAGAATGAAATGAGTCTGTGTGTGTTAAAGAATTTTGTACTCTGCTAGATAGCATCTAAATAGACGTGATTTACAAACTGTGATGCGGACATATTATTGGCTCAGCAGGCCTGTTTCTTGAGTCAGCTGGAGGGTGACCATCTGACAGCATAGACATCCTCTCTTCAAGTGGTATTCTGATCTGCTGGTGAGTTGGTTTCTGAGCAGGTATGCGCCAGTCATAGACTAGACTTCCTGCCTTACCCTGGCTCATTCCCATCTTCTCCGTATCTGGCCCTCTGTGTCCAACTTGATATGGCAATTCTATTGTTAATTTTTTAAGGAACCTTTACTTTTTTCCATAGTGGCTGCACCAATTTACATTCCCACCAACAGTGCACCTTTTTGGCACAAGGGACTGATTTCATGGAAGACAGTTTTTCCACAGACTAGGGTACAGGGGATGGTTTGGGGATGATTGAAGTGCATGACATTTATTGTGTACTTTATTTCTATTATTATTAAATCAATTCCACCTCAAATCATCAGGCATTAGATATTGGAGGCTGGGGACCCTTGGTGTACAGGGTTCGCCTTTTCCCACATCCTCACTGGTGATTGGTATCTCCTCTTTTCGATGGTAGCCATTTCAACATGTAGGTGCTAACTCTTTTCATTTGCATTTCCTTGATGATTGGTGATATCGGGCACCTTTTCATGTACTATTTTCCATTTGAATATGTTCTTTGGAAGAAAAGACCATTCAGCTCCTTTGCCCATTTTAAAATTGGGTTAATTGTTTTTTGCTATTGAGTTATGTGAGTTCTTTATGTAATTTGGATATTAACCCCTTATCAGATATGTGGTTTACAAATATTTTCCCCCATTCCATGGGTTGTATTTTAATTTTTCTGATAATTTCATTTTCTGTGCAAAATATTTTTAGTTTGATGTGATTCTGATCAGTGTTAAGAAACCTTTTCAGTTTTCTGCCAGTTTTGTGGACTGGCTCTTACATTTAAGTCTTTAATCCATTTTGAGTTAATTTTCATGAGTGGCATAAGTTAGGGATTTAATTTCATTATTTTGCATGTGAATGAACATCCAGTTTTCCCAGCCATTTATTGACAATACTATCTTCTCCAGTGAGCACTCTTGGCTGTCTTGTCAAATGTTATTGTTTAGTGGCTAAGTCATGTCTGACCCTTTTGCAACCCCATGGACTGTAGCCCACCAGGCTCCTCTATCCATGGGATTTCCCAGGCAAGAATACTAGAGCCATTTCCTTCTCCAAGAGATCTTTCCGACCCAGGAATCGAACTTACATCTCCTGCATTGGCAGGTGAATTCTTTACCATTAGTTGATTATATATGCATAGATTTATTTCTAGACTCTATTATTGTTTCCTTCTGTATCTGTTTTTATGACACTGCTGCACTGTTTTGATTACTGTAGCTTTTAAATACAGATTGGAATCAGGAGGTATGATACCTTCCTTGTTCTTCTTTCTCAAGATTGCTTTGGCTATTCAAGGTCTTTTGCGGTTCCAAGTGAATTTTATGATTTTTTAAAAATTTTCTATTAAAAAAAAAGTCATTGGAATTTTGATAGGAATTGGATTGAATTCATAGATGGCCTGGGATTTTATGGACATTTTAACAATGTTAATTCTTCACAACACACTTTTTAAAAATATTCAATGCTGAATGTATTTTTTGATAAAAATTATTTCTTTACAGCCAAAGCTTGCTTTTATTTATCAATGGCATTTAAAATTTTTTAGAACTCTAGAATCTTAAAATTATAACAATTCTGACAATCATGTTTGCCATTTCTCAAAAGTAATGGATTTTAAACAGTCTTATCAGAGGCCTGTTTATTTTCAAAGGCTTTCAGGGAAGATATTACAGAACAGATGCTTTGGGCACCCCACCCTCATTCTCTCAGTGTCTGTATATAGTTAGACAGCTGCACTGGGGGGAGGCTGAACGCTCTGGGTAGAGAACACCATGGAAGCAGTGCTTAACCAGCCAGTGACAGGATTTGGTAGCTGAATACTCCAGCTTTCTCATGTCTTAGAGGGGACAACTGTGTGTGTGTTCTATGCAAGGGGATTGAGCCCCTGTTATCTAGAGTGATAACCTGTTCATTAATAAATCCTCTATTGACTTCCTTCCTCATGCTCCGCACCTAAGGTCATTACTAAACTGTGTGGACCCAAATCATTGTCTCACGGCCTGCCTTTGGGGGAAATCCAACCTAAAAACCCCCTTAATTAATTTTTCTAAAACTATCCAGCCAGCACCAAATTGCACTTTAGCATATTCTCTCACCAGTGATATATACAAGGGAAACGTGCCTGGATGCCATTTCAGAAAACATTTCTCACAGTTATCGAAGCCAGAAGAACAATGTATCAGAATGTCATTTTTCACATGTGATTTTCATAATATCAGTTGTCTATATAATGAAACAGGCAAAATATCCTCATGAAAAGGTTTTTCAAATTAATAAAATATTATTACAAAAATTTCTACATCTTCTTGCATAATAAAAGGAAGGACTTTTTTCAGGTATCTTTCATAAGTTGGGCTTCCCTTGTAGCTCAGTCGGTAAAGACTCTGCCTGCATTGCCGGAGACCCGGGTTTGACCCCTGGGTGGGGAAAATCTCCTGGAGAGGGAAATGGCAAACCACTGTCTTGTTTGGAGAACTCCATGGACAGAAGAGGGTTTTCAAATTAAATGAAATATTCTTATTACAAGAATTTCTACATTTTCTTGCATAATAAAAGGAAGAACTTTTTTCAGGAATATTTCATAAGTTATTGGGCCATGCCTTTCCACTTGCGGCTCTGATGAATTATCACTTGCTTTACAGAAACTTCTGGGGAGATATTGGGAGAGAAAGAGGTGATGGAGTGGTGGGACAGGTCATGTATTTATCAGCCTGTGATACTATTTAGTCTAATGGTAACCAGACTGCATTTTTCCCTAATTGGGAAGTAGTGGTTGAGGTCAGCAGATGTGTTTGTTGGCAAGTATATTGATTTCTCTGCTACTCTCCTACTGTAGATCAAATAATTAAGTCTAGCATTAATGGAACTGAGGTGAAGATGAAGATGAGCTTGTATTTTAGAAATTTGTACCTTATCACTTTTTAATAACCAAAATTATTATTCTTTCATGGATCATTAAGCTATTGCTTACTTCCTACATATATTCATTTGTCTTAATCAAA
Source organism: Budorcas taxicolor (assembly GCF_023091745.1). Taxonomy (NCBI): domain Eukaryota; kingdom Metazoa; phylum Chordata; class Mammalia; order Artiodactyla; family Bovidae; genus Budorcas; species Budorcas taxicolor. The sequence goes on along the minus strand of NC_068913.1, from coordinate 27,967,408 downwards.
TCCCCCAAAACATAGACTCAGAAACAGATTTACATGAAAGGGGTTTATTGGAATCTGAGCACCAGGGAGTGCAGGGAGCCAGAGAGGCTGAGCTGCTATTCAGCTGCAACAGCGCCGCAGTCAGTCTCATGGGGGAGCTCTGGAGCTGATGGGCCTTCAGAGATGGCTTGAATTGAGGCCACAGGGCCCAACTCTTTCAACTCCCTCAGCCCCCTTCCCCCAATCAGCTGCCCCAGTGACTCCCTCCACCTCAAGGAAACTCCCAGAGAGGACTCAGCTCTAAGCCAAGCTGCAAGTAACGGGAAATACAAGCCTCTGCTGTTAGTGGGGGACTGGGTGACACATCACAGCCTCCACTGTAGCAAGTGTGCTTGTTGGTCAGAGTGTGAGAACTTCTGTGAAAGAAAACACAATATTTCATTTACTCAAGTATTCTGAGTAATAGTAAATCAAGTGGTTTGATTTCCAAGTTTCAAATCATTAGAGTACAACAAATACACTTTAAGCCAAAGCTATGAAAATATAATTTGGTTTTTCTAGCTGACCCAGAGGTAGGAAAAACCAATCCAAATCTTACCGAGCTTTAAGAACATTTATTAGCAAGGAGAAGCTTAGGGGTATACACATTCATAGCTTCCTGACTGACAGATGACAGATAACTTGTTTCATCTGACAGTAGCACTTAAACTTTTTCTTGATATCAGTTCACTGGCCTCTGTGTCCCTTTTTGTCTCTTGGTTGCTGTTGTTTCTGTGGCTAATCCAAGACTTCTCTGGTGCCTCTGGGAGGCAGTCATTTGGAAGGTGGCTGTAAGACCAGTTCTTGGATAGGTTTTTGTTGTTCAGTCACTGAGTCGTGTCTGACTCTTTGCAACCCCATGGACCGTAGCACACCAGGCTTCTCTGTCCTTCACTATCTCCCAGAGTTTGCTCAGACTCAGTGACAGCATCCAACCATGTCAGCCTCTGTCACTCTCTTCTCTTCTAGCCCTCAGTCTTTCACAGCATCAGAGTCTTCTCCAGTGACTTGCCTCTTTGCATCAGGTGGCCAGTGTATTGGAGCTTCAGCTTCAGCCTCAGTCCTTCCAATGAATATTCAGGGTTGATTTCCTTTAGGATTGACTGGTTTGATCTACTTGCAGTCCAATTAGTCCAAGTAGATCTTGAAGCCTCTCAAAAGTCTTCTCCAACACCAGAATTTGAAAGAATCAATTCTTCGGCGCTCAGCCTTCTTCATGGTCCAACTCTCACATCCATACATGACCACTGGAAAAACCAAAGCTTAGACTATCTGGACCTTTGTTGGCAGAGATGTCTCTGCTTTTTAATATGCTATCTAGCTTTGTCATAGCTTTTCTTACAGGGAGCAAGCATCTTGGTTAGGTGATGGGCCTATAAGGGGAACCTGCTGACTAAGTAATTCCCTGAGCTGAAAGATCCATTCTACTTTCCTTTGCAACCCAGTGCTCTCCCAGCTCCTGTGGTAACATCCCACGGGATATTCTGCTGTTTCCCCTTACCCTCAGGGCAGTCCTCTTGGATAGGTTGTCAACCCAAGAAACCCACCTAAGTGTCTTCCATGGTATCTCTGGAAACTCATGCATTTCTGTGCAAATGTGAGAGACAATGCAGAAAACACCATGACTGCCTTCCCTACTCAGCTGTCTTTCTTTTCTTACACTCTGTGGATATAGGCCAAGTCTACTGCAAGGACAATTCTCAGGCAAGAGAAAATCCTACTCTGTTTCTATGTCTACATGTGAATGATTACCTATCAATGAATCCCCAGCACTTAATACAATATCTAAGCCAGAGGAAGAGCTGAATAAATATCAGCTGAGTGAACAAAGGTTTAGCTACTCAATAGCTCTTTTCAAACAAAATTTTTTGGACTTTCAAAAGATTTATCTGAAGTCACAGTCCAAGTGCTCCCTCCCATTCCATCTCGTTCTATTTTCACCGGGGAACAACATCTGGTCCCTAGCCTCTTTATAAGGCCTGTTCTACACACCAAGACTGCAATTAAGTCACCCGCAGTCTTTTCCTCGTTTTGGCCAACCAACATCATTTCCGTGATCCCTTCCTTATAAGCCTGGCTTTCCAACCCTTTAATCATCTCTGCTCTCTTCAGGATCCAAATGTCCCACTTACTTTTAAACTATGGAGACCCAAGTGGAAATTTATCATAACGACGTTGTAAAAGTTTGGCAAATTTCAAGAGAAACTAACATCTGTTTGGTCCTTTCTCATTATCTTCTTATGCCTTTTCATTAAGAAATTCCCAAGAAAAGCTGTAAAGTTTATTTTTTAAATTAATTCAACAATTTCTCTTCTAGTGTAAGTCTTCCTATTTGTATGCATTTGATTTCTATGCAAAAAATGGATTCATAAATGGAGGATTTCTAAGCTCACAAATGTTTTAAAATATCTTGCACATATTTTTAGGGTCTAATTGCAGAATATAGATCTTTTTTACTCTTAAATTTTTTTTAATTTTTGTGCTAATACTCAGCAATGACATTGCTTTTGAATAAATTGTTCTTTAACTTAAAAATATTTTTGTTATTTTTTATTCAAACATTTTCCATGGACTTAATTAGACCCATTGAATAAGAATTAAAAATAATAACTGTGATTGCACAGCACTTACTCTGTTCCAGGCAAGTGATTTAGATGTATTAACATGTTTAATATAAATGACAACCCAGTGAGCCAGCTGCTGTGTGCTATGTGTGTGCCCAATCACTCAGTTGTGTCTGGCTGTTTGTGACCCCATGGACTGTAGCCCTTCAAGCTCCTCTGTCCATGGAATTTTCCAGGCAAGAATACTGGAATGGATTACCATTTCCTACTTTAGGGTATCTTCCTGACCCAGGGATCAAACTGATGTCTCCTGTGTCTCCTGCACTGGCAGGCAGATTCTTTACCACTGTACCACCTGGGAAGTCCTGAGTCGGCAACTGTGTCTTCCCCATTTTTCAGATGAAGTTGAGGGACAGAGAGGCTAAGGACTGCCCCAAGATAGCATAGCAAATGAGGTTCAGAACTGGAATTTAAACCCTGGAAACCTAGCCCTAAAACTTATGATCTTGTGACAATGTACTGCCATATGTTTATGAATTAGGGGTGGACTGATTTTTAAAGAATGTTCTTTTTGTTAGTGGTCTTTAATACACTCAGGCAGAATTTTTCTTTGTATTTAAAGATGATTTTTCTAATACAGCTATTATACTTGAGTACTGATGTTGGTTTGACTGAAGAAATGATGCTGGCTAATACACTCTCATTACTCCCTTACATGAAGGGAGACTTAACTTACTTTTTGCTTTGAGACTGTGTATCCTGCAGTTGCTAAATATCAGAGAGTCTAATTTCCTTTAAGACCAACATAGAGCTCATCTTGCCAGCATGAACTGCAAACATTACCTCCAGGAGCACTATCAATTTGTGCCAAAGAGCTGGGATGTACATTTTGGGCTTTCCACAGGTACAAAGAGTGCCAGTGCTTGATCTTGCCTCGAGTGGTAACTCATTCCGGAGTCGGTTTTCCAGGACAGATGTTTCTATCGTTACCACCCAGGTCTTCCTGCGGAGCTTTCAGAAACCTCGCTGCCTTTTCAGAGAACACTTGAGGCATTTTCCAGAGAACTCTCTGTACTATTAGTGATAGTAAAGCAGTAAGCTTATTCTGTCTCTGGTTCTTTGGGTTGTTCTTTATATGTTTCATTTAAACTTTGGGGGAAAAAATAAAGAATCTTATGTCATTTGGGATCACAAATTAAACATTATATTCAAAACTCTTAAAAAACCCCAATCCTGCAGGTACCTATTTAAGAGAGAAGCTGATCTGAAAAAACCCACTGCCTTGCTTCCAAATGTAACTCTTTCCTTACCGTCTATATGTGTTGTTGTTCAGTTGCAAAGTAGTGTCTGACTCTTTTGACCCCATGGATTGTAGCCTGCCAGGCTCCTCTGCCCATGAGATTCTCCAGGCAAGAAAACTAGAGTGGGTTGCCAGTTCCTCCTACAGAGGAACTTCCAACACAGGGCTCAAACCCATGTCTCCTGCTTGGCAGGCAGACTCTTTACTACTGAGCCACCTGGGAAACCCACTGTCTATATATAGGACAGGAAAAAATATTTGCAGTCATGCATAGGCATTTGAAAACATTTTGGCAGATGCTCTTTAACGCTCTAATGTTTCAAAATGTTCTCTAAAATGATGATTTCCCCTTTAAAAATATGTGCATGCAGTTTCATGGTAGGATCTGCCTATATCAGGAAATACTTAAGCAGCACATGTATTTCCCAGTGTGCCATGATTTTTAAAGGAGTTGTAGCCAAATGTTAACAATGTTTCTCTCTCAGGATGTGGAATTGGCGGCTGTTGGAGAAGGCAATGGCACCCCACTCCAGTACTCTTGCCTGGAAAATCCCATAGACAGAGGAGCCTGGCAGGCTGCAGTCCATGGGGTCACTGAGGGTCGGACATGACTGAGCGACTTCACTTTCACTTTTCACATTCATGCATTGGAGAAGGAAAGGGCAACCCACTCCAGTGTTCTTGCCTGGAGAATCCCAGGGACGGGGGAGCCTGGTGGGCTGCCGTCTATGGGGTCACACAGAGTCGGACACGACTGAAGCGACTTAGCAGCAGTAGCAGCAGCAGCAGGGATAGTGATAGCTATTTTACATTTTTTCATTTTATTCATCTGGATTGAGTGTCTGGGTTTCTTTTTAAACTCTGCACGTGTCTTTTGTTAGTTATCAGAGTAGTGAGATTATGAGCCACTTTGTTGTCACACATTCTTTTCAACTTTAACAGAAATATTATTTAAAATGCAAAGCATTTCTTCACTTGCTCAGAAAATTTTAAGCACTTGATGTATTTAGATAGCTGGTCAGTTAGACATGGAGAGCAATCATTTTAGAATTTTAGAATCCCATCATTTTGGAATTTTAGCCCTGAAAGGATACAGCCTATGATAAAGCACTGAATTTAAATGAAACTAAATGGTTTGTCCCAGTTACACAGCTAGCTAGTGGGAAAGCTAGAATCAAAATCCAGGTCTTCTAACTCTAAACAGTACTTTTCCTATGAAACCATCCCCCTTGCCTTAAGAGTTCATTATTTTTGAAAATACTTACTTATTTATTGGCTGTGCCAGGTCTTCACTGCTGTGCGTGGGCTCTCCCTTGTTGCGGACAGCGGGTGCTTTTCTCTAGTTGCAGTACATGGGCTTCTCATTGCTGTAGCTTCTCTTGCTGTGGTTCCCGGACTCTAGAGTGCAGGGTCAGTAGCTGTGGGACACAGGCTTAGTTGCTCCACAGCACATGGGATCTTCTCGAAACAGGGATTGAACCGGTGTCCCTTGCGTTGCAAGATGGATTCTTAGCCACTGGACCACCAGGGAAGCCCAAGATTTAATTATTTATATTTTCAAAATAGTATTGTATTTTGTCACTGTAAAATTTTGCAAATATATTCCATTCATTTAATTGTATCATGAAGCCAAACTTTAGAAGAGGTGTAAATACATGTAAGCAATAGATACCATAATTCATAGGTCAAATGAATTGCACCCATGTTACATCAGGTATTAAGTGGCGGAAAATACACTCATTTTAAACATGAGATGGTGCTCACTAGGGGGAATAGTCATTCTTGAGGGATGGCAGATTCCAGGTGAAAATAATGATCTCTTCTAATAAAATTTATATGGTACCATTCTTCTGTTGGATTATAACAAGAACTTCTAGTTGGGCCTTATGTGTGTGTGTTAGTTACTTAATCATGTCCAACTCTTTGTGAGTCCACGGGCTGTAGCCCACCAGGCTTCTCTGTCCATGAAATTCTCCAGGCAAGAGTACTGGAGTGGGTTGCCATGCCCTTCTGTAGGGGATCTTCTGGACCCAGGGATTGAACCTGGGTATCCTGCATTGCAGGCAGGTTCTTTAGGGCTTGGAGCTACCCAGGAATCCCCTTTGCTCTTCTGTCCATGGAATTTTCCAGGCAGAAAATCTTCCAGGCAAGAATACTGGAGTGGGTTGCTATTTCCTCCTCCAGGGAATCTTCCCAACCCATGGATCAAACCCAAGTCTTCTATGTCTCTCGCATTAGCAGGCAGATTCTTTACCACTGTGCCAGGTGGGAAGCCCAATGGGCCTAATGAAAACTCTTTAATTCTAAAAAAAACCTTTCTATTAAAAATAAAAAATGTTGGTAGAGTGGAGACACATGTGTTCCTGTAAAGCATGATAAATAGTATGTTTCCTTCAAGAATTTTGCAGCCATGAAAACAAAAGGAAAAAAAAAAAAAACAAAAAACTAAGTAATTTTAGACTAGAGGAAGTAAGAAGCATGAAAAATTACCAGCCTTGATGCTGAAACCTAGTTCAAAGGCAGACTTTATTAAAAATACACCTAAATAGAAGAGAACATGCAATCACTGCTTTCTCCTAATGGAGTCTTATTATTTCCTACTATTATTTATAAAAAGCCTTAGCTCAGCTCTTAGAATCAGTGAATAGAGACATAGGAGCCTCGTGTATCCTTTTTCTGTAACTTGTGGAAACATATGTGCTCTGCTCCTTGGACTGCTGACCTCCACAAAGTGAGGGAACATCCCAGAGGGACATTTCTTTGTCCTATAGAAGCAGCGACATAGCACCAACATGGCACTCAGTCAATGTTGGCTGAACAAATGAATCACAACCTGTTAACTACTTGTCCCTCTCCGCTCTAAACCCATATGTAAGCTTCGAAAAGTCTGGAGAAAGTTTATTTCTATTTCTTTCCATTCTGTCACTCTGTATTAGAAAGAAAGAAAAATGGATCCTAGATAATTTCAAGGCATATTCTTGGAGGAAAAAAAATAGAAGAGAAATTGTGACCTATGAATTTTTGTGATCAAATAAGTTCTCATTATTTGACCATTACCTCTTTCCTGGAGAAGATTGTCATGGCTAGTAACCTTTCACATGTGGTTTTCTTTCATTTAATAGTATGAATGGTAAGTGAAATGTTATTTTTATTTTCATTTTTTCATATGTAAAAATGGAGGCTTTGACAAGTAACTGGTCACACAGAGAAGTCACTGGCTCAGGGATGGAACTGGTGTAATGGGTTTGAAGAAGAGCCCGGATAAGAAGAGGCAGGTGCCGAATCAGTGAAATGAGAGAAGTTGTTGGCTCTGAGGGAGGAGACAAACCTGAGAGAAAGAGGGATGACTCACCAGGAAGTAGAACAAGCACAAAAGGTCAGCTTTTTCTCACAGATAAAGGAAAACTTGTGTGTCATATTTCTGACACGATGCAAACACAGCCTGGACACTTTGGCAAAAACGTAACAGGTCCAAAGTACAACTTTTCTAGAAAAGCCTTTGAGTAAGATTAAAATATAGGGGGAAAAATGACATACCTATTGGAATTTACAGGTAAGGTAAGGGTTTACTCTGGATTCCTTGTCACATCTTTAGGAATAAAGAGAGAAATATCTTAGGAACTTTTATTTCAAAACAGAGGGAAATGAGAGAGAACTGTGCAAAAATGATATTATAAAGTTAATTTTAGCACAGAATTGCTACCATTTAAACTAAGAAGTGGGGCTTCCCAGGTGGCACTAGTGATGAAGAATGTGCCTGCTAATGCAGGAGATGTAGGGTCTGTCCCTGGATTGGGAAGATCCCCTGAAGGAGATGGCAACCCACTCCAGTGTTCTTGCCTGGAAAATCCCGTGGACAGAGGAGCCTGGTGGACTACAGTCCTTGCAGCCGTAAAAGAGTCAGAGGTGACTGAAGCAGCTTAGCACGCGGGCGTGCAGACGAAGAAACAGCTTTTTCAATATTGTTCCTACAGACTTAATTCATTATCAGTTGAATTAGGACTGAGATGGTGAAGACAGAGGAGAAAGAGCTAAATGTGAAAATCTTCAAGAGGATGTGGCAAGCCATTAAAATTCATTGATTCAAGCAACCCATTACAACATTTTCCAGCCTGCTTATTGAAGCTGTGGAAAAATGGGGAACTCACATTTCTCTCTCTTGGATGTGGAAAGTTTAAATTACAAGAAGATGGAGAGGAAGGAAGGGCCAGAGGAAGGAAAACCATGATTCAGTTATGGCTAATCTGAATTTATTGGTATTTCTCAGTTTAACAAAAGGCAGAGACCAAACAAAAGGATGAAGATGAGATAAAAATGCAATTAATTTATACACCAAAAGAGGAGCAAAAAGGGCCTTTCTTGAATGAAGCTTATAAAAATGAGGAGAAACACTCACTGTCTAGACTGTACTTCATTTATCTATTCTTTATTATAATACATTAAGAGCAGGCACACTACCTAATTCATGTGCCTACAAGAGAGCATGAAAAATTCACTCAACCGTTCTGAATATGCTTGTAACACATGATATGGAAACTTTTTCTTAGACCTTAGAATTACTACCATTTTTTGCTTCCCATGTTCAAGGTATTCAAGCTGGTGGCTCAGTGGTTAAGAATTCACCTGCAAGGGCAGGAACCGCAGGAGACATGATTCAGTCCCTGAGTTGGGAAGATCCCCTGAAGGAGGAAACAGCAACCCACCCCTGTATTCTTGCCTGAAAAATATCATGGACAGAAGAGCTTGGCAGGCTACAGTCCATGAGGTTGTAAAGAGTCAGAAACAACTGAGTGCATGCATGCATGCACACACACACACACACACACACACACACACACACACACACACACACGTTCTAGGTGCTATTCAAGGCAATTTAGGTTGTATTTCATTGAATTCCTCTAACAGCTCTGGCAAACTCACAGATACAGTAGGTGAGAAATTGAGAATAAGAGAGGGTGAGTAGTTTATCTAAGGTCACGTAACCAGTGAACAGAGGAGCCAAAGTCTAAGGACAGACTCTAAGGATGAGTCTCCGGTGCAGAGCTCAGACTCTCTCTACCATGCCCTGCTCTCCACCCCCTCTATCTTATCCTAGAAGGTATGTGTAGTTTGACAAGGAAGAGAAAGTCTACTGAGGACTTAGAAACCAAGGTCAGTACTCTCAGACGGAGAGGACTAAATAAAAGAGTTTAAGATGTCAATGTAGACCCCTAGCAGGTGCATATTGCGGGCAGAGCACCTAGGTAGCAGAGTGCTTGGTGTAGCATAGGGGATCACTGTCTGGTGATATTGATGGAGGACAAGGCAGAGCCAGGAGTAGGCTTAGGCTGGATAGATAAACAGTTGGCCGCGTAGAAAGTTTTTTTTTTTTTCCCTTTGAATGAAGTTTATAGGGGTTTGTGTGGAGTCATCATTTCAAAGAATTGGAAGGAAGCGTATGCAGCTGAGGTCATGCCTGAGATAGGGTTCCTGAAGAAATGGAAAAGAAGCATCCCTTCAAGATCTGAAAGTTGGAGGCATGGTCTCCAAATGTGTCCCCCTTCCCCGCCGTCCCCGACCCCATAGAATGTCTCCTTATGTCATCAGTCATCTCGCGAGACAGACAAGACCTTTCAAAGAGTTGGAGCTTCAAAAGGTTTAGAATATATATTTTCTTTACAAGTGCTTATTTTGACATTTATTTCTGTTAAACTTGTAAAGCTGGCTCTGTGTTAAGTGCTTGCCAGGAGAAAGTGATGGTTTGGTTCCTTTTCTCAGGCATGCTGTAGATCACAAGGGGCTATTCATCAACATTGCAATCTGAGTTTTCACATCATCTTGTAAAAAGGTTCATTTTTTTCTCACGACATACTGAAAGGATTTCGGGGCATTCATCGTGACCTTGAACATTTTTTTAAAGAAAAAAAGAATAGGTATTTGAAATGAACACTGTAAGTATTTAAGAGGTAACTGATTTTGATAAGATTGTTGTGTGGAGAATTTCTACTAAATAGCATAGCTGTAGAAAGAGGCAGTCAAGCATAAAACCCTAGGTGACATTGACTGAAAGACCAAATAAAAGTTGTTTTTTTAAAAAATATATCTTTTAAGGTGTCTTAACATGTCTGAACAATACCTAGGTCCCCATCTTGTCAAAGTTATGACTATAAGTTAGCTAAATTTCTTTGCTCTACATTGTGAACATGTCTAGGGTAAAACTTTCTTCAGTCCCTTTCTTTTTTATGTCTTGGTAGAAAATTATTAGAAAAAAATTTTTTCAAAATATATCTGTAAGTATTTCATGGTTTCTGATTGTAAAAAGTAAGGCATTATTTTCACCTTTCCAAAAGAAAAACATAAATAATCAAACTCAGTTTGCAAACTACAGAACAATGTGAAACAGGAAGCATAGTCACCATCCAAAGATGGAAGTTTTGTATATTCCCTAGAGGGCTGTCCTGGGGACTGGAGAAGAACGGTATGTTTTGATAGGACTTTTGTTCAGGCTGCCACGATGAGGACCTATGCAGTTCTTGCTTTTCCCTGTGACTCTTGCCTTTAAGAGACCAATGGTTAGAAAATCCATAGCATTGGCTCTACAATCCAAGTCTGCGTTTTCCAAGAAATAGAAAGAAATGATTTCTTCCACTCTAAAGAGTAATAACCCTGTGTATAGAAAGTGAACAGCTCAAAAGCTGGTTGAGAACAGCTGCTTCAAATGTGTGCCTTTTCAAAGTTATGTGCACTATTATCCAATCTGAAATTTTAGCATACTTTTTTTTCCTGGGATTTTTTTTTTTTAAATTAACAAGCTTTATTTTTTAAGCACAGTTTTCACAGCAAAAAGAAAAAAGAAAACGGACAGATAACTCTTTAGATTATCAGTTCAGTTGCTCAGTTGTGTCTGACTCTTTGCGACCCTGTGGACTGTAGCACATCAGGTGTCCCTGTCCATCTTTACATTATAGATAATATATAAAATGACTTCAAATTTTCCAAAGTCAGTCTGCATGATTTTGCATATTCCTGATTCGTAGAAGACTCTTTGGTGACTGGGCAGCAACCTCTCCCCTCCTAATTTGGGTGAGGTTCTCAGGTTCCTCGTCTCATTTTTCTTTTCGGGAAGATGTACCATGAGACTATTTTCACACTTAAAGATACTCATGGATTTCAGGTATGCATCTCTTTTTCTAGACAGAGGCTATTAATTGCACTCTGTTATGAAATAAGTCCCTCTCTACCTATCTTTTCAAAGAATCCTTTAATTCAGGCATTCAGCTACACAGCCTGCTTGTTGAAAATGTTCCACAGTTCTTTGGATAGGTATTAATTTTACTGGTTTCTTGTTCCATTATTAGTTCCATAACTCTCTTTCTTGGATTTATGTTTCATTTGCTTTACTACTTCCACAGTGGCTCTTTGCACATCAGATAGGTTTAAATTAGCTAGTTTTTATGTAATCCCTATTAACAATGTCTCAGAACGGGTGCTTCATGAAGCATACTTTGGAAAACAATAAGTTTGAGCTTCCCCAGTAGCTCAAATGGTAAATAATCTGCCTGCAATGTGGGAGACCTGGGTTTGATCCCTGGGTTGGGGAGATTCTGTGGAGAATGGTATTTGTGCCAGGAGAATTCCATACAAAGGAGCCTGGCAAGCTATAGTCCATGGGGTCACAGAGATTATATATTTACTCATCTTATTGTGACTGGAAACACTGAGATTTTTGAAGCCAGATTTGATTTCATTTTTAAGATGAAACATTCCTATGACAAAAGACTCCCATAAATATTGGTTTACATGGGCTCCATACAAATAATTACCAGGAATACACATTTATTTTATTTTAATAATGAAATATCAGTTATAGTTTCTCCCTCTGTTTCACTGTACTGCTTAGTTACAGACAAAGAGAAATAGAAAATTAAACATGATTCACTAAAGTCTTAAAAGCTTCTCAGAAAGGTAGGATGAAGCTGTAGGTTTATTAGTATCTCTTCTACTCCATTGCTCTTACCCTCATCATGGGTAAATTAAATCATGGTTATGTATATAAGATAAGAAGATAACACATCCTATGCTTGTGAGCCAATATTACTACTGAGCTTTGTATGGCCAAAATTACCTTTGCTAACAGTTTATGGACGAGGAGAAAAGAAGGTTTGAGTAAGAACAAATGCTAAGGTAAGGAGTGTTTAGCAACACTATTTTACAATAAGGCTTTCTAAGTAAGTCCTTTTCATTTATAGCTGGAAATTCCCATTCTCCTGGTCTATCCCTCTCCTCTCCAGTTATCTGTACTCAAAATTCATTGCCAAGGATCCCAAACTATAGTGTGAAAATGTTTGAAGAAACTATAAAGACAACAAGCTCTGGAAATACAGAGTCACATCTAAGAGACAAATCTCTTATTGGAGTTTGGTTACATAAGAATTTTCTGGGTTTGGAAAATGAACACCATGGCCTTCCCCTGTATGTCCTGGAGTAGTCCTGCCCTGCCTATTGGAATTCCTACTTGAGGACTTGAAACGTGACTTGATTTCAGCCTCCACAGTGTACACACGGAAGGTCTACAAATGGCTTCTAAGGCTTTTGATGTTCATGAAGAGGAAAGAGCAGGGAGCTGTTTCCTGGAAGGCTATGGGGCACTAGGGAGCACTAAAGAAAGAAACAATGGCAAGGAAATGTCAGTCCTCTGCACTCATTATGTTCCTGTGAACAATTAATTTCATGAGTTTGGGTCCTTGAATGGACGCGTTACAGGTTCCAGTCCTGTTCCCAGCACTGTCTTGGGGACCATACAGATTTATACTTGAAAAAACAACCAACATTGTACCTACTTCCCCAAGACACCTAAGGGGGATACTGGGCTATTTTAATCACAGACAGTATGAAAAACCTTTTGGAATATTAGTAGTTCAAAGATTTATTTAAAAATGTGGTTGAATTGAGTCTTTCTTGTATCAAATCTTTCCAGCCTTCAATTCCTCCTTTTAATTTTCTCCTTCTTCAGGATAGAGAACACTAGAAAAATAATGTCTATATTTCTACATCAACCAGAAAGAATGCCTCTGACTTTCAGTATGTTTCCTACAGCTGTTATATGTATGTATTGTTCTGTTCTTAAAGTAAGCATTGAGAGTTTTTAAAGTTACAACAAATGGGGTTGATTTTAAAAATTTTAAGCATAGTTATTCAAATAGAAGTCACTTGTGGATTTTATTTCCCACAGAACTTTCTGTTTTGCCAAACAACTACCCTAATTTTTATTTTTTCTGACCTTAACACACGATAATACTTTACAGATTTTTTAATGGGTTTTGTATGACTCAGACATTTCACATGCTTTATCCAGAACACATCATCCAAACCCTTAGACTGCTCCAAGGTTACAGAAAGAGAAGTCATGGTAATCTGGGCAAAGCCTTCCTCAGAAATTCATGCATGAACCATTCAACTGACAAAGCCTCAGCCAGAATCTAATCTGCTCTTAAGTTTATTACCTTGGGACTTTCAGGGCTGAATGTAGTTGAACAGCAAATTATCAACTAGTAAACATCACCTATAATTTCCAAAGAACTGTGTTAGAAACAAAAAGCCCAAGTCATGGTTCATATAACCAAAAAGGAATGCCTCCCCATCCCTGTCATGTTTTTAGAGAGCTATCTTAGGAGAATTATTCCATACTCAAATTCCACTGTGACATTCAGTATTAACTAAGGCATTTGGGAATGAGAGTTATTGAAATTTCAGACATTTCCAGACTTGGTTTATCTCTCCCCCTTTCCTCTCATGTCTGTATTTAGGGCTGTGCATGATGTTTCTCATTTCCCCTCCTCTTTTTCCAATAATTATCAATCCCTTAAGAAGAACAGTTCCTCAGTTCTTGTCTCCTTTCCACAAAAATTTGTAACAATGGACTAAAGGGTTTAAAACAATAGACAAGTTACAGCTCAGTTCAGCTCAAGCAGATAGATCTTTTATTAGACAGATACTCCCAAGACATGGGAGCAGGCCGACCCCAGAGTAGTTGTCCTCCTCATCCCTCTTGGCTTCCCTCTGTTTATTCTTCCCAGCCCCTCCTTATGGTTGTGCCCCGTGCAAAATAGGGCTTGTATCCACCACCAGTCAATGAAAGGGAATGCAAGTGCGCATACGCTCAAGGCCGATTGACAGTTGCAACTTATGTAACAGCAGGCGCTGTTGTATGTCTTTCCATAATTCAGTCTGTTGTTAGATGTATAGATGTGCAGAGTATTTATGAACCCCTAGTGAACTCCGGGGACTGGGGGCAGGAGGAGAAGGGGACGACAGAGGATAAGATGGCTGGATGGCATCACTGACTCGATGGATGTGAGTCTGAGTGAACTCCAGGAGTTGGTGATGGACAGGGAGGCCTGGTGTGCTGCGATTCACGGGGTTGCAAAGAGTCGGACATGACTGAGCAACTGAACTGAACTGAACTGAACTGCTGAGCAAATGAACTGAACTGAATGGGCTCCTAGCTGCCCAAGGTTACTTGAGGCAGCCCCTGTGGTTAGTTTGTATCCACTGTGTGCCCAGGGCACACCTGCAGGAGTTGGAGAAGTCTCTGTGGTTATTTTTGTAGCCTGTGAGCTCACTCATATCTTTCCTGGGTGTGTCTGGGATGGGCTTTAGAGATCAGCTTACATCCCTTTCCACTAGGCCACCCCTTGTTGCTCATGCCTAACTTCCCACCTAACACTTGGGTTTTCCCAGCTTCACCTCTTGCTCAGCAGAGTGTATTTCCACTGAGCCCCTTTGGTATAGGAGCAGAACAAAACCCAAAACTCAGTTGGCCCCGGGACCAGAGAACATTCACCTCTTAAGTCAGAAGTGTCTTTATTCTATTTCTGGATCTCAAATGAGCACCTTTTGTTTAGCAGTTCTCCTCCAGGGGTTTGCTTTCTTGGAACAGTCCATCCACTTGCAGCAAGTTTGAAATAAGAGCTTTCAGGGTTGTAGGTCATGTGGTATCAGCCCAGTTGATCCCAACACCTCTGACAAACAGCAGCGAAAGAAAGGACTCTTTCCACATGAGTTTCTTGTCTGTCCCTGAATCTTAGGGAGGATATTTTCTTACCCCGAAAAGCTATCATCTTGTTCTACAAAGGCCAAATAAATATAATTAACCCCAAATTTGTGTTTGACTGACCAATCAGCACAGTCATAAAAAGATAATGTTCATGAAATAAATGACGAGACCTCCTTGACAAGTCAGTAAGGAAAAAATCTTGAGATAAATCCAGATGAATGGGAAATCAGCTGGAAGACATCAAACAGGCAAAGCAGGTGCGTTGGCCTGTGTTTGGGAAGATGAAGCACAGCATGAGGCATTGTGCACTTACACAAAAGTGAGATCTGTAACCTTTGTCAGGCTTTGAGCTGAGCTAAATGCATGACTTATTTAAGAAGAGCTGGTCGCTGGGAACTGGTTGAACTAAGAGTGTCAAGACAGATTCTGAAGATGTTTTCTCTTATTTAGCCTGTTTTCCTGTGCTCTGAGGATTGCCAAGCAGTCAGTGGCAGATGGCCCTTCTGCTAAGTGTGTTTTAAGTGATGTGAGGGATGGCATGATGAACCATTTCCCCAGAGAAGCAGGAAGAAGAAATTCTTTTTAAAAATGCCTCTGTAGTGTGGGTGGGTATAAAACACACAAGGGGTGAGCAGACCTTTGACAAAACAACACTGGGCCAAAGAGCCCAGAATGACTTCAGCATACATCTGTGGGGGCTCAACAGGCACAAGAGTGTGGATACTTTATGCCAGCACAACCTGGCGTAGGCAACAGAATCTTGCATCCAGCAACATGTTTACATTTTCCAGAAAAGGCTGCCTTGCCACTGCAGAGGGAGATTTCGTTATCACAAATGATTCCACTCCGGCATGGTTCATGAGGCCCACAATAATCACCTCCTTCATTTTGGGCCTCTGAAAATGCTTCAGAAGTCCAAGCATGCAAACACACACACACATATACTGAAGAGGGCCAGGAGTCTGATTTCCAATAATTTTTGGCTAAGAGCCTTTCCTAATTTCTCACACAAAAATATGAACACTAAGAAAAGCCACCCAAAATTTGAATTTTCAGAATCTGAGAGCTTTTACATCTACCCACAAGATGAACAGAACTGGATTGAAAAATGCATTTGAGACCCACCAATGCCAAATCCTTGCAACAGAGCAAGTGGCCCAGCTGGAGGTAAAGTAGAGACATTCCCAAACCATTTGTCTTTTGGGTACAAAAACTCAGAACTCTACCAGCAAGAAAATGGAGCCCCTGCCTCATGCTCCTGCACAGGTATCCGTCTTTATGAAGTGCACCACCACTCAGGCAGATTCTCCTATGCAAGTCAGAGACTGATGCTGGCCAAAAAACAACTTGAAAAGAGTGTGGAAGAACTTGGAGAGTTCCCAGATTTAATAAGTACAAATACAGGATGCCCAGTTAAATTTGAATTTCACATAAACTACACATAGTATTTTAATGTAACTGTGTCCCATACAATAAGTGGGAACAACAACATAATCTTTTAGTTTGAGTATATCCCACAAGTATTTGTGACACACTTACACTAAAAAGTTATCTGCAGTTCTGTTTCACACTCAAACCTAACTGGGCACCCTGGGCTTAATATGGCATCTGGAGGAAGGGAGAAAAGAGAGCAGTGTCACCACAATACGTCATAGAGAGACAGATGTTACAAATGAAAGTGTGGAAAGTTGAGGAAGGACCTAGGAAGTCCTTGTAACAATGCTAACCGGATGTACAAATTTACATTTATTGAATGTAAATAGCCTGAGAAGGATAACACTTCAAATCAACCTAATACAGATAACAGTCACTAACAATGAAGACTGCCGCTTAGAACCTAAGAACTGGGCTAGACTGTATATTCACTGATCTATCTCCTGGCTGATTTATAGCTAGATTCTAACAGATGATGAATGTCATGAAAGGAAGTCCACATTCTCATCAATTGACACTGAGTCTAGACAGAGCTCGTTTCATTAAGAATAAGGAAGAATAAACAAAACAAGGGAAAGTATATCAGAGAAAGTAACCACTAGCCAAAGGACTTAAGTACTTTTTATACTACTTGACATACTCCATTTGCACTCCATGAAACAAGAAGCAGAAGTCATGCAGATGAATTGACAAGCAAGGATGCGAGATTCAGAGACTTTGCTGCTGCTGCTGCTGCTGCCGTGCTCAGTTGCATTCAACTCTTTGTGACCCTGCGGATGTAGCCTGCCAGGATCCTTTGTCCAGGGGATTTTCCAGGCAAGAATACTGGAGTGGGTTGCCATTTGCTACTTCAGAGGATCTTCCTGACCTAGGGATCAAACCTGCATCTGCTACATTGGCAGATGGATTCTTGACTGCTGCACCACTTGGAAAACTCAGAAATTTTAAGAATTTATAATTAAGTATAGTAGAAGTATTGAAACTTATGGAGTCAATGAAAGACTTAACAATGCAAAACATTGTTTCAGAGTTTAAATATGAGATGTTCTCAAAACTCATAAGTCAAAGATGAGATGAAGAATAGCAGGAATGGACAGAGAACCCTGCAAGTTTCAAGAATAACAAAAAAAAATCTAGATTAAAAAGGGAAAAAAGGTTTGCTTTAACACTTGCCTTCTGCAAATATAAATGTCAGTAGAGAGTGTGGAAAAATGTCTATAAAATTTGAGCCAAGATTGGTCCCCCAGTGCCCACATTTACCTAAATTATTATTCTTGTGTAAAGAAAGAATGTGTTCTCATATGTGAAAGATTGGAAAACATATCATATGTACATGTTTCTTGAAAGTAAATTTGATAAATTTAACACATGTTCAAGAAATTAACTTAAGAATTTAGGTAAGTCTTTGGAGAGAGTGCCACGATGCTTTCTGTAATCATCTGAGGAGCAGGAGCCTTTCATGCTGGTGAAGCAGTGTTGTTTACAGCCGCGGATCTCACATGTGGATTTGCATAAAGAATTACTGGGGGAGCATTCAGAACTGCAAGCAATTAAGTCTCATTTCAGATTAATCAGAAATTCAGAGGAAAGAGGTGTGGAAGTGGGTGTTTAGTGCTTTGAAAGCTCCACATTTGAGTTTTTAAAAAATTTTATTGGCGTATAGTTGTTTTACAATGTTGTGTTAGTTTCTGTTGTACGGCAAAATGAATGAGCTAGAGTTTACATCTGTCTCCTCTTTTTTGGATTCCTTTCCCATTTGGGTCATCACAGAGCATTGAGTAGAGTTCCCTTGCTATATAGTAGGTTCTCATTAGTTATCTCTTTTACACATGGTATTAATAGTGCATATATGTCAATCCCAATATCTCAATTCATCCCACCCTCCCTGCTTGATATCTGTACATTTGTTCTCTATGTCTTTGTATCTACTTCTGCTTTGCAAGTGAGATCATCTATACGATTTTTCTAGATTCCACATTTGTGTATTAATATATGATATTTGTTGTGCTCTTTCGGACTGACTTCTACTTTTGAGTTTCATGTGTAGCCAGGATTGAGACACATTGTTTAGATACAGAACAAGCATGAGAGTGGAGGGTCTGGGCTTAAATTCCTTGCCTGTGACTTGTGGAGCAAGTAGTGTTCACAGGCAAATGGCTCCATTATCTAGACTTAGTTTATTAATTTTAAAAGAAGTTTTGATAATAATAGTGGTAATAACAGTAATACCTCTCCCATATTTGGTCATAGCATGGCGTTGGGAAATATATGTACTTTCTATGATTTCTAGTCACAACACAGCATTCTCTTTCTTTGTGGGAATGGCAGTTGTGTATAAGTGTTTATTTTTTGTATGTTATCATAAAATAGGATTTTGTAGTTTAGTCAGCCTTTCTCCCACAAACCACTAACTTTTATGAAATTCCAAACACATTTCAGTTCTACAGAGAGCAGCAGCTCATTTCCCAGCTTGGAAAGGATACCTGAAGTTTGGCCTCTCTCATTTATTTGAATGCAAACCAAGCATGCTGCTCCCCTCACTGAATCCTTGCCCAGTCCTTGATGACCCTGACACAGCCCTGCTCACTGTTTCATAGGCCTGCCACCTCCTCAAGGTGCAACTTACCTTTCATCTCTACAGCTTTTTCCTGAGGACCTAGCTCTCAGTGACCTTCAGTCACACCTGTGTAAACTTAGTCAGATGGCCAACACCAAAATCAGATTGATTATACTCTTTGCAGCGAAAGATGGAGAAGCTCTATAAAGTTAGCAAAAACAAGACTGGGAGCTGACTGTGGCTTAGAACGTGAACTCCTTATTGCCAAATTCAGACTTAAATTGAAGAAAGTAGGGAAAACCACTAGACCATTCAGGTATGACCTAAATCAAATCCCTTATGATTATACAGTGGAAGTGAGAAACAGATTTAAGGGACTAGATCTGATAGACAGAGTACCTGATGAACTATGGACGGAGGTTCGGGACATTGTACAGAGGACAGGGATCAAGACCATCCCCATGGAAAAGAAATGCAAAAAAGCAAAATGGCTGTCTGGGGAGGCTTTACAAATAGCTGAGAAAAGAAGAAAAGGGAAAAGCAAAGGAGAAAAGGAAAGATATAAGCATCTGAATGCAGAGTTCCAAAGAATAGCAAGGAGAGAGAAGAAAGCCTTCCTCAGATCAGTGCAAAGAAATAGAGGAAAACAATAGAATGGAAAAGACTAGAGATCTCTTCAAGAAAATTAGAGATACCAAGGGAACATTTCATACAAAGATGGGCTTGATAAAGGACAGAAATGGTATGGACCTAACAGAAGCAGAAGATATTAAGAAGAAGTGGCAAGAATACACAGAAGAACTGTACAAAAAAGATCTTCACGACCCAGATAATCACGATGGTGTGATCACTCATCTAGAGCCAGACATCCAGGAATGTGAAGTCAAGTGGGCCTTAGGAAGCATCACTACGAACAAAGCTAGTGGAGGTGATGGAATTCCAGTGGAGCTATTTCAAATCCTGAAAGATGATGCTGTTACAGTGCTGCAGTCAATATGCCAACAAATTTGGAAAACAGCAGTGGCCACAGGACTGGAAAAGGTCAGTTTTCATTCCAATCCCAAAGAAAGGCAATGCCAAAGAATGCTCAAACTACCGCACAATTGCACTCATCTCACATGCTGGTAAAGTAATGCTCAAAGTTCTCCAAGCCAGGCTTCAGCAATATGTGAACTGTGAACTTGCAGATGTTCAAGCTGGTTTTAGAAAAGGCAGAGGAACCAGAGATCAAATGGCCAACATCTGTTGGACCACTGAAAAAGCAAGAGAGTTCCAGAAAAACATCTATTTCTGCTTTATTGACTATGCCAAAGCCTTTGACTGCGTGGATCACAATAAACTGGAAAATTCTGAAAGAGATGGGAATACCAGACTACCTGACATGCCTCTTGAGTAATCTATATGCAGGTCAGGAAGCAACAGTTAGAACTGGACATGGAACAACAGACTGGCTCCAAATAGGAAAAGGAGTATGTCAAGGCTGTATATTGTCACCCTGCTTATTTAACTTATATGCAGAGTACACCATGAGAAATGCTGGGCTGGATGAAGCACAAGCTGGAATCAGGATTGCCAGGAGAAATATCAATAACCTCAGATATGGAGATAACATCACCCTTCTGGCAGAAAGTGAAGAACTAAAGAGCTTCTTGATGAAAGTGAGAGAGGAGAGTGAAAAAGTTGGCTTAAAGCTCAACATTCAGAAAACTAAGATCATGGCTCTGGTCCCATCACTTCATGGCAATAGATGGGGAAACAGTGGAAACAGTGTCAGAGTTTCTTTTTCTGGGCTCCAAAATCACTGCAGATGGTGATTGCAGCCATGAAATTAAAAGACGCTTACCCGTTGGAAGGAAAGTTATGACCAACCCAGACAGCATATTGAAAAGCAGTGACGTTACTTTACCAACAAAGATCCATCTAGTCAAGGCTATTGTTTCTCCTGTGGTCATATATGGATGTGAGAGTTTGACTCTAAAGAAATCTGAGTGCCAAAGAATTGATGCTTTTGAACTGTATTGTTAGAGAAGGCTTTTGAGAATCCCTAGGACTCAAGGGGAGAAGGCAATGGCAACCCAATCCAGTACGCTTGCCTGGAAAAGCCCATGGATGGAGGAGCCTGGGAGGCTGTAGTCCATGGGGTCGCTAAGAGTCGGGCACGACTGAGTGACTTCACTTTCACTTTTCACTGTTATGCATTGGAGAAGGAAATAACAACCCACTCCAGTATTCTTGCCTGGAGAATCCCAGGGACAGAGGAGCCTAGCGGGCTGCTGTCTATGGGGTCGCACAGAGTCGGACACGACTGAAGTGACTTAGCAGCAGCAGGAGCAGCAGGGCTGCAAGGAGATCCAACCAGTCCATCCTAAAGGAGATCAGTCCTGGGTGTTCATTGGAAGTACTGATGTTGAAGCTGAAACTCCAATACTTTGGCCACATGATTTGAAGAGCTGACTCATTTGAAAAGACCCTGATACTTGGAAAGATTGAAGCCAGGAGAAGGGGATGACAGAGGATAAGGTGGTTGAATGGCATCACTGACTCAATGGACATGACTTTGAGTAAACTCTGGGAGTTGGTGATGGACAGGGAAGCCTGGTGTGCTGCGGTCCATGGTATGGCAGAGTTGGACATGGCTGAGCAACTGAACTGAACTGAAACTTAGTCATATTTTCCAACACCTACCTTACAAAATTTAGTATGCTACTGTTTATTATTCTGCATGTATTTGCCCTAAGTAAAAGTTAATTTCCTGTGAGGGTTGTAGGAAGAAGACAGAGTGATGTGGAAAGAATTCTTAATAATTTTTAAAATGCTCATGACCTGGTATTGAAGTAAAAAGAAGTTGGACATTAAACTGAATATATAATGTTGACTCAATTACAGAAAATTGCATAAAGCCAAGACTGGAAAAATAAGGCGTTGTCAGTGGTTATCTCTTAGTGGTCAGATTATAAGGAAATAGTATATATTTTCTTCATATTTTTCTCTATTTCCCCAAGGTGTATTTATTAATCCTATAATATGTCAAAATGTTTTATAAAGAAAAAGAACCACAACACAAAATGGAAAATTAACAGAATCAAACTTTTCAGAAAACATATGTTATAAAACTAGAAGAATAGTATATCAAGGAAAGAACAAGATGATGAAGGAGTAGGTTGATGTGGAGTACGTCTGTCTTCATGGATATATCAGGAATATACCTTCAGACACAGAACAGCATGTGGAACACCAGCTAAGAACAGACAGGAATACCTGCAAAGTGGAAAAGAATATATAAAACCATGCAAAACCTGGTAGGATGAAGGAACTAAGGGGAAAAACAGGAGTGTTAGTAGGACTGGACCTGCACTCGGCAGGTTGGGGAACTGAAGCAGGGGTCCGATCCCCATGTCGGGGCACTTATCTGAATCAGAGGAGAAACACTGAAGACTGAGAATGAAACAGCTGATCTCTGGCAGCCTAAATGGAATGCGAATCAGACAGTCCTTGCCGCAGCCATACGAACCCCCAGACAGGGACGCAGGTCCCCTGGAAGGGGCAGCAGCGGGGAGCTGGAGTTCAGGGACTGTGGAACAATCCCAGGGCATGGGCTGCTGTTGACTGTGGAGAGACAGATCCAGGGGATGTGAGGGAGGAGATTTTGGTGAGAAATTCCTGTGGAGGAAAGCCGGGCAACCATGGAAGCAAGGTGATACTGCTGAGTCAAGCATAGTGGGTGGAGCCATCACCATAGCCTCTCTCTCCCCACACATCACTGTTGGCAGCTGAACAGTAGAGAGATGGGCCCATCAAATGCCTGACGTGCGGGTCTACAGAGTAGGACCCCAGCAGGGGTGGCGGGGGGAAGCCCTCTATGTGTCTGAATGGGCAAGCTACAGAGAAAGACTGGCCAAAAAGGCCTTCTGATCGCCAGCTACCAAAGGCTTGAAAAAAGACTCTGATAGGGCCATGACTCCTGCAGCAGAGACAGTCTGTGTCCCTGCACACTTGGCACCACCAGGGACTCTGCAAGCCAAGCAGCTGCGCCACCTTCCCACTCAGCCCTCACTGGGGTCAAGCTGCCATAGGCAGTCTTGCGTCTATGTGTGCAGGGTTCCTTTGGTTGTGTCCAGCTCTTTGCCACCCTGTAGACTGTGGCCTGCCAAGCTTCTCTGTCAGGGGAGGTTCTCCAGGCAAGAATACTGGAGCTTACTGGGCAATACTGGTTGTCATACCCTTCTAGAGCACTGTATTTCCTGTTGCCCTAGCTGCCAACTCCCCTGAGTACCTGGTGCTGCCAGAACCCCTGCGACTCAAGCAGCTGCACCACCTCCACACCTGGCCCTCACTGGGGCAAACCCAAGCCCTCCAGGGCAGGGATTGCTCCTGGAGCAAACCCCAGTGGACAACCCACATGCATAGATGGAAATAAAACCACAGTTGTAACCCAGGGGCAGTGTGGCTAAGGAAGAAGACCCCCAAATTTCTCACCAGCTGTACAAGCTGCAGATTAAATCCACACAATCAACTAGGCAGACTCTGTGTCTATGGAATATATAAAAGGACATTTAAAAGGACATTGGGAGCTCCCACAAAAGAAAACGCACTAGTTCTGATCGCTGTGGACATTGGAAGCAAGAACACACAGGAGTAGGAGCAGATTAGAATCTGAGCTGATCTCACATCAGCACAGGTCCAGAGATCAGCACAGTGTTGGAAGGCAACCTAGGGAGGTGAGGTGGACTGTGGTTCCCAGCAAGAGAAAGGACTCTGACAGCAGTGACTCAAGAAAAACATTTATGCTTGTGTTTTGACTTGTTAAGTAGATTCTTTGGATTTTCTTTTTTCTTATTTTACCCCCCTCTGCTGTAGTTGTCAATTTTATTGGCACTATGAAATTTAATTAAGCTTTTGAGCTTTTTTTTTTTCTCAGTCACATTTTTTATTGTTGTTATAAACCTCTGCTTCTAGTTGGACTTTTGCAGTTCTGTGGAGATCTTTTATTTTTTCTCTATTTTTTTAACTTTAATTTTTAATTTTTCAACCTATTATTATTTTTTCTACATTTATTTCCTTGTTTGCTTTTCCTACTGCTCTTTCCCCTCGCAGTTAATCTTTAATGTATATAAATCTTCTTTATATAATTCTATTTAATTTTGCATATCTATTCTTTCATTCCTCTGCTCTCAACATATTTGTTAGTTTTATTTTCATTGCTTTATTCCCCACTGGCACCTTGCTTTAGTTTTGTTTTCCAGTTTGTGCTTTAGTTAGTATTGTTCTTAACTGATAAAGATAGTTTTTGGATTCCTTTGTTCTCTGGGTCAATCTGCTGTACTTTACTTTCGTTGGACTGTTTTGATTTTGCTTATGGGTGTATATGTCTATGCATATATTCAGTCACCCTTTTTATTTTTACTATAAAACTCTGCCTCTACATTGGGCTTTTGCAGTTCTGTGGAGTTTTCCTCCGCGCACCCCCCCTTTTTTTTCTTTCTTCTTCCTTTTTTTTTCTTTTCTCTTTTTTATAATTTTATTTTTTTTAAAACCTATTATTTTTTCTACATTTATTCCTTTGTTTGCCTTTCCTACTGTTCTTTTCCCCTTGCAGTTAATCTTTAATGTATATAAATCTTCCTCATCTACCTCTGTTTAACTTTGCATATCTCTTCTTTCTTTCCTTTCTGCTCAACATATTTGTTAGTTTGTTTTCATTGCTTTATTCCCCACGTCGCATCTTACTTTAGTTTTGTTTTCCAGTTTGTGCTTTAGTTAGTTTTGTTCTTAAATGGTAAATATAATTTTTTATTTCCTTTGTTTGCCAGGTCAATCTACTGTACTTTATTTTTATTGGACTTCTTTGACTTTGCTAATGGGTATATATATATATATATGTGTGTGTGTGTGTATGTTTATTCCATTATTTTAATTATTACTTGCCTGATTTTGTAACTGCCATTTGTCTGGGGTTAATCTTTGGTTTCTCGTTTTGGGGTATTTATTTTAATCTCACTTAAATACCATAAAAAACCACTTGTGGAATCTTTGTTCCTGACCAGGGATCAAGCCCTGAGCCTTGGGAGTGGAAGCACTGACTCCAAGACCCTAGACTATCAGAGAACTAACCCTAGGGAGTATCAATAGTGAGAACTCATACAAAGGAAACCACTTGAATACAAGGCCTGGCATCACCCAACCACCATTAACAGACAGGATTACCACCTCACTCAGCATTGCAAATCAGATGAAATACAAACAAACAAACAAAAACTCAGCACAAATCTCACCCTATATGAAGCTTAAGCACCACTAGGACAACCTTAAGAGGGCAGAAACCAAAAGGAGGAAAGAATTCAACCTTGAAGACTGGGAAAAGGAGATCTCAAACACAACAAGTTAAAAAATAATAATAATGAAAAGGCAGAGAAATACTACAAAAATGAAGAAACAAACTAGAAACACAGAAGTCCAAATAAATGAGGAGGAAATAGGCGAACGACCTGAAAAAAAATCAGAATAATGATAGTAAAAATGATCAAAAACCTTGAAAACAAAATGGAGAAAATGCAAGAATCAATTAACAAAGACTGAGAAGAATTAAATAATAAACATACAGAGACAAACAACACAATTACTGAAATCAAAAATACTCTAGAAGGAATCAAAATATCTTAAGCAGAAGAATGAATCAGTGAGCTGGAAGATAAAATGGTGGGAAAAACTTCTGAAGAGCAGAATAAAGTAAAAAGAATGAAAAGAGCTGAGGATAGTCTCAGAGACCTCTGAGACAATATCAAACACAGCAAAATTTGAATTATAGGGGTCCCAGAAGAAGAAGAGAAGAAGAAAGGGAATGAAAAAAACTTTTTAAGAGATTATAGTTGAAAATTTTCCTAACATGGAAAAAGAAATAGTCAATCAAGTCCAAGAAGCACAGAGAGTCCCATACAGGATAAACCCAGGGAGAAACATGCCAAGACACATACTAATCAAACTAACAAAGACTAAACACAAGAAAGAATATTAAAAGAAGCAAGGGAAAAACAATAAGTAACATACATGGGAACCCCACACATTTAACAGCTGATCTTTCAGCAGAAATTCTGCAGGCCAGAAAGGAATAGCAGGATATATTTAAAGTACTGAAAGGGAAAAATCTACCACCAAGATTACTGTACATGGCAAGGATCTCATTCAAAATTGATGGAGAAATAAAAAGCTTTTCAGACAAGCAAAAGTTGAGAATTCAGTACCACCAAGCCAGCATTACAACAAATGTTAAAGGGATTATATAGTCAAGAGATACAAAAGAAGAAAAAAGATCTATAAAATCAACCTTGATTAATTAAGGAAATGCCAATAAAAACATATATAAATAATTACTTCAAATGTAAATGGATTAAATGCTCCAACTAAAAGACACAGACTGGCTGAATGGATACAAAAGTAAGACTCATATATATGCTGTCTACAAGAAACCCACTTCAGAACGAAAGACTCATATAGACTGAAACTGAGAGGATGGAAAAATATATTCCATGCAAATGGGAAGCAAAAGAAAGCTGAAGTAGCAATCATCATATCAGACAAAATAGACCTTAAAGAAGATTATAAGAGATAAAGAAGGACACTACATAAAGATCAAGGGATCAATGCAAGAGGAGGACATAAGAATTATAAATATCTTTGCACCAACAGAGGAGCACCTCAATACATAAGACAAACACTGACAGACATAAAAGGAGAAATTGACAGTAACACAATAATAATAGACTTTTAACACCCACTCACACCAATGGACATATCATCAAAACAGAAGATTAATAAGGAAACACAAGTCTTAAATGATACATTATATGAGATGGATCTCATTGATATCTTCAGGACATTCCCTCCAAATGAAAAAAAATACACCTTCTTCTCAAGTGCATATGGAACATTCTCCAAGATAGACATCTTGGGTCACAAATCCAACCTCAGTATATTTAATAAAATTGAAACTGTATCAAGCATCTTTTTTGACCACAACTCTTCTCTATGAGACTAGATATCAATTACAAGAAAAAAAAAAAAAACTGTAAGAAACACAGACACATGGAGACTAAACAATCCATTTCTAAATAACCAACAGGTTACTGAAGAAATCAAAAGGGAAATCAAAACATTTCCAGAAAAAAATGACAATGAAAACACGATCACTCAGAACCTGTGAGTTTCAGCAAAAGCAGGTCTAAGAGGGAAGTTTATAGGAATACAATCCTAACTCAAGAAACAAGACAAACATCAAATAGACAAACTAACTTTACACCAAAAATAACTGGGAAAAAAAAGAGCACCCCCCCCCCCAACATTAATAGAAGCTAAGAAATCAACAACACAAGAGAAGACTCTACACATGGAATTCACCAGCTAGTCAACACCGAAATCAGATTGATTATATTCTTTGCAGCCAAAGAAGCTCTGTACAGTCAGAGAAGCTCTATACAGTCAGCAAAAACAAGACCGGGAGCTGACTGCTCAGATCATGAACTCCTTATTGCCAAATTCAGACTTAAATTGAAGAAAGTAGGGAAAACCGCTAGACCATTTAGGTATAACCTAAATCAAATCCCTTATGATTATACAGTGGAAGTGAGAAACAGATTTAAGGGCCTAGATCTGAGAGATAGAGTGCCTGATGAACTATGGAATGAGGTTTGTGACATTGTACAGAGGACAGGGATCAAGACCATCCCCATGGAAAAGAAATGCAAAAAAGCAAAATGGCTGTCTGGGGAGGCCTTACAAATAGCTGTGAAAAGAAGAGAAGTGAAAAGCAAAGGAGAAAAGGAAAGATAAGCATCTGAATGCAGAGTTCCAAAGAATAGCAAGGAGAGATAAGAAAGCCTTCTTCAGCGATCAATGCAAAGAAATAGAGGAAAACAACAGAATGGGAAAGACTAGAGATCTCTTCAAGAAAATTAGAGATACCAAGGGAACATTTCATACAAAGATGGGCTCGATAAAGGACAGAAATGGTGTGGACCTAACAGAAACAGAAGATATTAAGAAGTGGCAAGAATACACAGAAGAACTGTACAAAAAAGATCTTCACGACCCAGATAATCATGATGGTGTGATCACTCATCTAGAGCCAGACATCCAGGAATGTGAAGTCAAGTGGGCCTTAGGAAGCATCACTATGAACAAAGCTAGTGGAGGTGATGGAATTCCAGTGGAGCTATTTCAAATCCTGAAAGATGATGCTGTTACAGTGCTGCAGTCAATATGCCAACAAATTTGGGAAACAGCAGTGGCCACAGGACTGGAAAAGGTCAGTTTTCATTCCAATCCCAAAGAAAGGCAATGCCAAAGAATGCTCAAACTACCACACAATTGCACTCATCTCACATGCTGGTAAAGTAATGCTCAAAGTTCTCCAAGCCAGGCTTCAGCAATATGTGAACCATGAACTTGCAGATGTTCAAGCTGGTTTTAGAAAAGGCAGAGGAACCAGAGATCAAATGGCCAACATCTGCTGGATCATGGAAAAAGCAAGAGAATTCCAGAAAAACATCTATTTCTGCTTTATTGGCTATGCCAAAGCCTTTGACTGTGCATCACAATAAACTGTGGAAAATTCTGAGACGGGAATACCAGACCACCTGACCTGCCTCTTGAGAAATCTGTATGCAGGTCAGGAAGCAACAGTTAGAACTGGACATGGAACAACAGACTGGCTCCAAATAGGAAAAGGAGTACGTCAAGGCTGTATATTGTCACCCTGCTTATTTAACTTCTATGCAGAGTACATCATGAGAAATGCTGGGCTGGAAAAAACACAAGCTGGAATCAAGATTGCCAGGAGAAATATCAATAACCTCAGATATGCAGATGACACCACCCTGATAGCAGAAAGTGAAGAGGAGCTAAAAAGCCTCTTGATGAAAGTGAAAGAGGAGAGTGAAAAAATTGGCTTAAAGCTCAACATTCAGAAAACGAAGATCATGGCATCTGGTCCCATCACTTCATGGGAAATAGATGGGGAAACAGTGGAAACAGTGTCAGACTTTATTTTTGGGGGCTCCAAAATCACTGCAGATGGTGACTGCAGCCATGAAATTAAAAGACGCTTTACTCCTTGGAAGAAAAGTTATGACCAACCTAGATAGCATATTCAAAAGCAGAGAAATTACTTTGCCGACTAAGGTCCGTCTAGTCAAGGCTATGGTTTTTCCATTGGTCATGTATGGATGTGAGAGTTGGACTGTGAAAAAGGCTGAGTGCCGAAGAATTGATGCTTTTGAACTGTGGTGTTGGAGAAGACTCTTGAGAGTCCCTTGGACTGCAAGGAGATCCAACCAGTCCATTCTGAAGGAGATCAGCCCTGGGATTTCTTTGGAGGGAATGATGCTAAAGCTGAAACTCCAGTACTTTGGCCACCTGATGCAAAGAGTTGACTCATTGGAAAAGACTCTGATGCTGGGAGGGATTGGGGGCAGGAGGAGAAGGGGATGACAGAGGATGAGATGGCTGGATGGCATCACTGACTTGATGGACGTGAATCTGAGTGAACTCCGGGAGTTGGTGATGGACAGGGAGGCCTGGCGTGCTGCGATTCATGGGGTCGCAAAGAGTTGGACATGACTGAGCAACTGAACTGAACTGAAGAAATCATAAATATCAGAGCAGACATATGCAAAAAGAAATGAAAGAAACAATAGTAAAGATTAGTAAAACTAAAAGCTGGTTCTTTGAGAACATAAACAAAATTGATGAACTTTTAGTCAGACTCATCAAGAAAAAAGAATCAAATCAACAAAATTAGAAATGAATAAGGAGAGGTTACAACAGACAATGCAGAAATACAAGGATTATAAGAGACTGTTATGAACAACTATATGGCAATAAAATGGATAACCTGGAAGAAATGTACAGATTCCTAGAAAAGTTCAATCTTCCAAGACTGAACCAGGAAGAAATAGAAATTATGAACAATCCAATTGCAAGCACTGAAATGGAAGCTGTGATAAAAAATCTCCCAAAAAACAAAAGCCCAGGACCAGATAGCTTCACAGGAGAATTCTGTCAAACTTTTAGAGAAGAGCTAATGCCTATTCTTCTAAAACTCTTTCAAAAAATTGGAGAGGAAGCAACACTTCCAAACTCATTCTATAAGGCCACCATCACCCTGATACCAAAACCAGACAAAGACAACACACAAAAATGAAAACTACAGGTGAATATCACTGATGAACATAGATGCAAAAATGCTCAACAAAATTTTAGCAAACAGAATTCACCACCACATCAAAAAGCTCATACACCATTATCAAGTTGGGTTTATTCCAGGGATGCAAGGATTCTTCAATATATGCAAATAAATCAATGTGATACACCATATTAACAAATTGAAAGATAAAAACCATATGATCTCAAAAGATTCAGAAAAAGCCTTTGACAAAATTCAGCACCAAACTCTTCAAAAAATGGGTGTAGAAAGAACC
Source organism: Budorcas taxicolor (assembly GCF_023091745.1). Classification (NCBI taxonomy): domain Eukaryota; kingdom Metazoa; phylum Chordata; class Mammalia; order Artiodactyla; family Bovidae; genus Budorcas; species Budorcas taxicolor. The sequence goes on along the minus strand of NC_068913.1, from coordinate 27,937,026 downwards.
TACCTCAACATAGTAAAGGCCATGTATGATGAGACTACAGCAGACCTTATTGTCAATGGTGAAAAGCTGAAGGCATTTCCTCTAAGATCAGGAACAAGACAAGGATGTCTACTTTGCCCACTATTATTCAACATAGTTCTGGAAGTCCTAGCTACAGCAATCAGAGAAGAAAAAGAAATAAAAGGAATCCAGATTGGAAAAGAAGTAAAGCTCTCACTGTTTGCAGATGACATGATACTGTACATAGAAAACCCTAAAGATGGTATCAGAAAATGACTAGAGCTAATCAGTGAATTTAGCAAAGTTGCAGGATACAAAATCACTACACAGAAATCACTGGCATTTCTCTAAACTAACAATGAAAAATCAGAGAAATTAGGGAACCAATCCCATTCTCCATTGCAACAAAAAGGATTAAATATCTAGAAATAAATTTACCTAAGGAGGCAAAAGAACTGTACATAGAAAATTATAAGGTGCTAATGAAAGAAACCAAAGATGATATAAACAGATAGAGAGATATTCCATGTTCCTGGGTAGGAAGAATCAATATTGTGAAAATGACTATACTACTAAACACAATCTAGAGATTCAATGCAATCCCTGTCAAATTACCAATGGCATTTTTCACAGAACTAGAAGAAAAAGTTTCACAATTCATATGGAAACACAAAAGACCCTGAGTAGCCAAAGCAGTCTTGAGAAAGAAGAATGGAGCTGGAAGAATCAACCTTCCTGTCTTCAGATTATACTACAAAGCTACAGTCATCAAGACACTATGGTACTGGCACAAAAACAGAAATACAGACTAATGGAACAAGATAGAAAACCCAGAAACAAACCCATACACCTATGGGTACCTTATTTTGGACTGCTGCTGCTGCTAAGTCATTTCAGTCGTGTCTGACTCTATGCGACTCCATAGATGGCAGCTCACCAGGCTCTCGTGTCCCTGGGATTCTCCAGGCAAGAACACTGGAGTGGGTTGCCATTTCCTTCTCCAATACATGAAAGTGAAAAGTGAAAGTGAAGTTGTTCAGTTGTGTCTGACGCTTAGCAACCCCATGGACTGCAGCCCACCAGGCTCTTCCATCATGGGATTTTCCAGGCAAGAGTACTGGAGTGGGGTGCCATTACCTTCTATTTTGGACAAAGGAGGCAAGAATATACAATGGGGCAAAGACAGCCTCTTCAGTAAATGGTGCTGGGAAAACTAGACAGCAACATGTAAAATAATAAAATTAGAATACTTTCTAATATCATACACAAAGATAAACTCAAAATGGATTAAAGACCTTAATATGAGACCAGAAATGATAAAACTCTTAGAGGAAAACATAGGCAGAACACTCAATAACATAAATCAAAGCAAGATCCTCTAATATCTACCTCCTAGAGTAATGGAAATAAAAACAAAAGTAAGCAAGTGGGATCTGATTAAACTTAAAAGCTTTTGCACAGCAAAGGAAACTATAAGCAAGGTGAAAAAAAGACAGCCCTCAGAATGGGAGAAAATAATAGCAAATGAAACCAGTGACAAAGGATTAACTTCCAAAATATACAAGCAGCTCATGCAACTCAATCCCAGAAAAGCAAACAACCCAGTCAAAAAGTGGGAAAAAGATCTAAACAGGCATTTATCCAAAGAAGACATACAAATGGCTAATAAACACATGAAAAGATGCTCAACATAGCTCATTATTAGAGAATTGCAAATCAAAACTGCAATGAGATATCACCTCACACTGGTCAGAATGGCCATCATCAAAAAGTCTACAAACAATAAATGCTGGAGAGGGTGTGGAGAAAAGGAAATGCTCTTGCACTTTTGGTGGGAATGTAAATTGATCCAGCTATGGTATGGAGATTCCCTAAAAAAACTCAGAATAAACCCACCATATTACCCAACAATCCCACTCCTAGGCATATACCCATAGGAAACCAAAATTGAAAAAGACACCTGTATCCCATTTTTCATTGCAGCACTATATACAATAGCTAGAACATGGAAGCAACCTAGATGTCCATTGACAAATGAATGGATAAAGAAGTTGTGGTACATATACACAATGGAATATTACTTAGCCATAAAAAGGAATACATTTGAGTCGGTTCTGATGAGGTGGGTGAACCTAGAACCTATTATACAGAGTGAAGTGAGTCAGAAAGAGAAAGATAAATATCATATTCTAATGCATATATACGGAATCTAGAAAAATGGTACTGAAGAATTTATTTTCAGGGCAGCAATGGAGAAACAGACATAGAGAATAGACTTATGGACATGGGGAGAGGGGAGGAGAGGGTGAGATGTATGGAGAGAGTAACATGGAAGCTTACATTACCGTATGTAAAAAAGATATCTGATGGGAATTTGCTGTATGGCTCAGAAAACTCAAACAGGGCTATGTATCAACCTAGAGGGGTGGTTTTGGGGAAGGACATGGGAGGGAGTTTCAAAAGGGAGGGGAAATATGTATACCTATTTCATGTTGAAATGAATATGTATACCTGATTCATGTTGAGATTTGACAGAAAACAACAAAATTCTGTAAAGCAATTATCCTTCAATAAAAAATTAATTAATTTAGAAAAATGAAAAAGAACAGTATATGAAAAATTTTAATAACATGTACCAGAATATATATGAATGGCAAATAGGTATATGAAAAACTTACTGAATGTCACTATGAAGAAAATGCAAATTAAAGTCACAGTGAAATATTATACCCATCTGATCATATAATTTACTGATATTGTTATATTATTATATGAAATAATTTATAATATATTTAATATATGTTATATATTTTGGTAAATCATATTTATGATCTAAATCAGAAACTAAAATTTAAAAATGACTGATAACACCTAATAATAGCCAGAACATACATCTATATTCAGTGTTGGCAGTAATACCTATAATAGAAAAAACTTGAAAAACCTTGATTATCTAAGCCTATAGAAATTGTCAGTAAATCATTATACCACTTCAAATCAGAATAATTGACAACCAACAAAAATTATGTTTTGAAAGAATTTTAAATGATAGGATAAAAGCTTATTAAGAAAATGTGTCAGATATCAATAATAGTTAATCTTTGTTGGTGGTAAAAAACATAATTTTTTTCATCATGCCTTTCCAAATGTTAGCATATATACCTTACATTATTGACTGTATAGAGCTTCTCTATCTTTGGCTGCAAAGAATATAATCAATCTGATTTCAGTATTGACCATCTGGTGAGGTCCATTTGTAGAGTCTTCTCTTGTGTTGCTGAAAAAAGGTGTTTGCTTTGACCAGTGCATTCTCTTAGCAAAACTCTGTTAGCCTATGACTGCTTCACTTTGTACTCCAAGGCCAAATTTGCCTGTTACTCCGGGTATCTCTTGACTTCCTACTTTTGCATTCCAGTCCCATATAATGATAAGGACATCTTTTTAACGTGTTAGTTCTAGAAGGTCTTGTAGGTCTTCATAGAACCATTCAACTTCAACTTCTTCAGCATTACTGGTCAGAGCATAGACTTGGATTACTGTGATATTGAATGGTTTGCCTTGGAAACAAACCGAGATCATTTGGTCATTTTTGAGATTGTATCTAAATACTGCATTTAGGACTCTTGTTGACTATGATGGCTACTCCATTTCCTCCAAGGGATTCTTGCCCAAAGTAGTAGATATAATGGTCATCTGAGTTAAATTCACTCATTCCAGTCCATTTTGGTTCACTGACTCCTAAAATGTCGATATTCACTCTTGCCATCTCCTGTTTGATGATTTTCAATTTGCCTTGATTCATGGACCTAACATTCCAGGTTCCTATGCGATATTGCTCTTTGCAGCAACAGACTTTACCTTCATCACCAGTCACATCCACAAATGGGTGTTGTTTTTGCTTTGGCTCCGTCTCCTCACTCTTTCTGGAGTTATTTTTCCACTGATCTCCAGTAGCATATTGGGCACCTACCAACCTGGGGAGTTCATCTTTGAGTGTCCCATCTTTTTGCCCTTTCATACTGTTCATGGGCTTCTCAAGGCAAGAACACTGAAGTCATTTGTCATTCCCTTCTCCAGTGGGACACATTTTGTCAGAAGCTCTATACAGTAGCAAAAACAAGACCAGGAGCTGACTGTGGCTCAGATCATGAACTCCTTATTGCCAAATTCAGACTTAAATTGAAGAAAGTAGGGAAAACCACTAGACCATTCAGGTATGACCTAAATCAAATCCCTTAGGATTATACAGTGAAGTGACATAGCTTCAAGGGATTAGATCTGGTAGTGTGCCTGAAGAACTATGGATGAAGGTTTGGGACATCATACAGGAGGCAGTGATCAAGATCATCTCCAAGAAAAAGAAATGCAATAAGGCAAAATGGTTGTCTGAGGAAACCTTACAAATAGCTGAGAAAAGAGAAATGAAAAGCAAGGAGAAAAGGAAAGATATACCCATTTGAATGCAGAGTTCCGAAGAATAGCAAGGACAGATAAGAAAGCCTTCCTCAGTGATCGGTGCAAAGAAATAGAGGAAAACAACAGAATGGGAAAGACTAGAGATCTCTTCAAGAAAATTAGAGATACCAAGGGAACATTTCATGCAAAGATGGGCTCAATAAAGGACAGAAATGGTATGGACCTAACAGAAGCAAAAGATATTGAGAAAAGGTAGCAAGAATACGCAGATGAACTATACAAAAAAGATCTTCATGACCCAGATAATCATGATGGTGTGATCACCAACCTAGAGCCAAACATCCTGTAATGCAAAGTTAGGTGGGCCTTAGAAAGCATCACTATGAACAAAGCTAGTGGAGGTGATGGAATTCCAGTGGAGCTATTTCAAATCCTGAAAGATGATGCTGTTACAGTGCTGCATTCAATATGCCAACAAATTTGGAAAACTCAGCAGTGGCCACAGGACTGGAAAAGGTCAGTTTTCATTCCAGTCCCAAAGAAAGGCAATGCCTAAGAATGCTGAAACTACCACACAATTGCACTCATCTCACATGCTAGCAAATTAATGCTCAAAATTCTCCAAGCCAGGCTTCAACAGTATGTGAACCATGAATTTCCAGATGTTCCAGCTGGATTTAGAAAAGACAGAGGAACCAGAGATCAAATTGCCAACATCCATTGGACCATAGGAAAGGAATGAGAATTCCAGAAAAACATCTACTTCTGCTTTATTGATTATGCCAAAGCCTTTGATGGTATAGATCACAACAAACTGTGGAAAATTCTGAATGAGATGGGAACACCAGACACCTGACCTGCCTCCTAAGAAATCTGTATGCAGATCAAGAAAGAACAGTTAGAACTGGACAAGGAACAACAGACTGGTTCCAAATAGGGAAAGGATAATTTCAAGGCTGTATGTTGTCACCCTGCTTATTTAACTTCTATGTGAAATGCCAGGCAGGATGAAGCACAAGCTGGAGTCAAGATTGCTGGGAGAAATATCAATAACTTCAGATATGCAGATGTCACCACGCTTATGGCATAAAGTGAAGAGGAGCTAAAGAGCCTGTTGATCAAAGAGGAGAGTGAAAAAGCTGGCTTAAAACTCAACATTCAAAAAACTAAGATCACTGGCATCCAGTCCCATCACTTCTTGGCAATAGATGGGGAACAATGGAAATAGGGACGGACTTTGTTTTCCTGGGCTCCAAAATCACTGCAGATGATGACTACAGCCATGAAAGTAAGAAGTTTGCTCCTTGGAAGAAAAGCTACAACCAACCTAGACAGTATATTAAAAAGCAGAGACATTATTTTGCCAACAAAAGTCCAACTAAGTCAAAGCTATGTTTTTTCCCGTATTCATGTATGGATGGGAGAGTTGGCCTAGAAAGAAAGCTGAGCACTGATGAATTGATGCTTTTGAACTGTGGTGTTGGAGAAGAATCTTGAGAGTCCCTTGGACTGCAAGGAGATCCAACCAGTCAATCCTAAAGTACTGAATATTCTTTGGAAGGACTGATGCTGAAGCTGAATCCTTTGGCCACCTGATGCAAAGAATTGACTTATTTGAAAAGCCCCTGATGCTGGGAAAGATTGAAGGCAGGAAGAGAAGGTGATGACAGAGGATGAGATGGTTGGATGGCATCAGCGACTCACTGGACATGATTCTGAGCAAGCTCTGGGAGTTGGTGATGGACAGGGAAGCCTGGTGTGCTGCAGTCCATGGGGCGGCAAAGAGTCGGAGACAACTGAGTAACTGAACTGAACTGATGCTGAAGTTGAACCTCTAATACTTGGGCCACCTGATGCAAAGAATTAACTCATTGGAAAAGACTCTCATGCTGGGAAAGTTAAGGCAAAAGGAAAAGAATGGCAGCTGAGGATGAGATGGTTAGAGAGAATCACTAACTCAATAGACCTGAATTTGAGCAATCTCTGGGAGACAGTGGAGGATAGAGGAGCCTGGTAGGCTATAGTCCATGTGGTTGCAAATACTTCAGACGTGACTTAGCAACATGAACAACAACGAAAACAATGGCAATAGTGCTCAAAATGTGGTGTGTATCCCTGCTTGTCTCTGGAGTCAAAATCTATTTTCATAATAATACTAAGACATTATTTACCTTTTCCACAGTGTGACAGTATGCTGATGTTTCAAAAATAATAGCAGGTAAAATTTCTAGTGCCTTAGTGTGAATCGAGTAGTTGCACAAAACTGTACCTGTTGTTACTTGTATTCTTTTTTACCACATACTCACTGCAAAACATAAATAAAGAATATATTATATATAATATATATAAATAAAGTAAATTAATATATTTATTTACTATAAAATAAAATTTATAAATAAATAAAAATATTTGCTTTAGAATGTCCATAAAGAAGCAACAGCGATTGCTTTATCAAATCTTAGTCCTTGAGTTCATGTGTTTTTAATATTTTCTATGACACAATAGGAAACAAACCTAAAGTTTACAAAATATGGTGATTGTTTTAAGGACAAGAACTTGGGCTATTATTGTATTGAAATTCAAGTCTAATAGTCTGCCAATACTTAAAGACTTCTCTGATAAATTTAATATTATAGGATGTGATTTTTAAAAAATATTACATGATGAATTGGTTTACATTTGGAAGAACTATATAGCTCATTGAAACAGTATTTTCGAAACAACCAGAGAGTGATGATATAAAGTTATGCTTGGATGAAAGATCCATCCAAAATACAAGAAAGGCCTTTAAACTAACAGAATAGGAAAAGTTCACTGATAGTTTCAGATTCCATATTGCAACTAACTTTTAAAAAAGTATTTATTTTTAATTGATTGATGATTAGTTTACAATATTGGTTTGATTTCTGTCATACATCAACATGAATTAACCATAGGTGTACATATGTCCCCTCCTTCTTGAGTCTCCCAGCCATTCCCACCCCTCTAGGTTATTACAGAGCCCCCATTTGAGTTCTCTGAGTCATACAGCAAATTCCCATTGGCTATCTATTTACACATGTGAGTGTATATGCATCCATGCTAATCTCTCCTTTTATCTCACCCTCTTCTCCTCCACCCTTTCCCATAGTCTGTTCTCTATGTCTGTGTCTCCATTGCTGCTCTGTGAGTAGATTAATCTGTACCATCCTTCTAGATTCCATATATATGTGTTAATATATGATATTTGTTTTTCTCTTTCTGACTTACTTCACTCTGTATAATATGCTCTAGGTTCACCCACCTCATTAAAACTGACTTCAGTGTGTTCCTTTTTACGCTGAGTAGTATTCCTTTGTATATATGTACCACAACTTCTTTAGCCGTTCATCTATTGATGGACATCTAGGTTGTTTCCATGTTCTAGCTATTGTAAATAGTGCTGCAATGAACATTGGGGGTACATGTATCTTTTTCAGTTCTGGTTTCTTCAGGATATATGACTTGAGGTTGTATTGCTGGGTCATATGGTGGTTTTACTCTTAGTTTTTAAAGGAATCTTTGTACTGTTCTTTGTAGTGGCAATATCAATTTACATTCCCACCAGCAGTGTAGGTGCAACTAACTTTTAAGAAACTAGTGTTAAAATATTCTTTCCTTCTTCAACCATGAGTATGAGGTAGGTTTATATGTGTGTGTGTATATATATATATAAATATATATTTCAACCAAAATAGCATATTACAGTGGATTGAATGCAAAAGTGAATATGATAATCCACTGAAGTGATTCTCCATAAATTCCTGAGTTCCTGTGTTTAGAAGCCCCACAGGTACTATTTCAGATAAATGAGGATTATGATCGTATTTCTGGTACATTTATTCAACAAAGCGAAGGAAACAGCCTTTTCTTACAAAATTATCTTATTGGGACGTTTCTTCTATTGCCTTACATATTGGAAAGAAAAAATCAATTGTAACTGTTTTTTGGAAGTTATCCTAATATTATTGACCCCAATATCAAATACATATTATTCCAGTATATTAGTCAGGATGTGTTTAGCAACATATAAACCCAAAATTTCAGTGAAGAAGTTTATTTTTTCTTACATAAAATAAGTTATGATAGATCCTCGAAGGCTGGTGCGGTGGTTGCACAAGATGGTCAGTGTTGTAGGCATGTTACATCTTTCTGCCTTGGCTTCCTTAGCTTATGATTTTAATCTTCATGTTTAAAAGGGGGCCACTCTATGCACATGCTCCAGGCAGAAGAAGGTGGCAAGGGAGCAGAGAATATCAGAACTGTTAATTAGCTTTCCACCTCAGTGGCCTGAACTGCAATACATGACTACTCACAGCTGAAAGAAATGCTGAGACATTGAGTTTTAATTTTCACTGTCCTGTGGCTGTGGTGGGCCGGGGAGAGATGGGTTTGAAATACAGGTTGGAGCAGGCAGTCCGAGTGTCAGTGGTATCTAGTAAGAACAGAAGTAATGGAAAGAAAAAGAGCCCCAGTCTAGCTGGCTAGCCCCAGAAAAAATTGAAGCAGGCGTGTACTTCCTCCTGGGTGAAGTGAATAACAATGGGATTGACAGAGTGGCCAAAGGTGCTACTAACTATACAAACATATTCTGTTGAGAAGCCAAGAGTAAATGCGGAACTTAGCATTCTTAAAGTCAAGAAGAAAAAGAGTCAGCTTTTAATTTGCCTTGTAGGAAGAACAATGATCATTTTAGGATTTATAACCTAATTACAGAATAGAAAAAGTTGGAGCTGCAAAACTTTTTATGTGGCCTGCAGCATGCAAGGGAGCTAAAAGAAGGAAACACTAAATGATGTCTGTGAGCCAGTCCTTACTAGAGACAGTTATCTGAAGATGACACCACAGATCCAGAACCAGTGAGGAAGGCTTCATTCCCTCCACATTCACTGTTTATTGAGCAGAACTGTGTGTCTGGTCTCTAGAGTTGGCAGGAAGCAGTGAGTACGGTAGGCAGACATGACACTATGGTAAGAACCCACCTGCCACTGCAGGAGAAGCAAGAGTTGCAGATTCAGCCCCTGGGTCAGGAAGAGCCCCTGGAACAGGAAACGGCAACCAACTCCAGTATTCTTGCTTGGAAAATTCCACGGACAGAGAAGTCTGGTGGGCTACTGTCCGTGGGGTCGCAAAGAGTCGGATACAACTGAGCACACACAACACACACACACAATGAGTAAGGTTTAGGTTTTCATCTCAATGAACTCAACATCCCAGAGAAATATGCTCAGAATCTTAGCCCATTTCATTATTTACAGAGTTTCGATGAGCCAACTGATGTAAAACTGTATAAAAAAAGTCTTGTTCTGACATCAAGAACTTGGCCCTTATTTTATATACTTTATGCTATAAAATACAGTTTGCTCTGCAGTTAGGGCATCAAGTACATAATAAATGACTTAGTGACTCTTACTGGATAAGAGCCTGAAGATAATTTTCTTGAAGCCAAATTCTTGGAAATTAAAATCAGAAGGAGAGAAGAGAACCGTATAACTTTGGTCAAAACAGGTTATTAATTGTTCCTGCAACAAGAGGGGGAATTTGAGGAGCAAAGATTGGCCTGGAAGTTTCTTTCAGCTAAAAGAAGTGACTAAATTTTAATTTTCTTTCTTGGAAGAAGATAGGAATACATAGAATACTTAATATTTGAAGATTGAAATTAGATACTTTCATAAGCTTTCCAAAATTTCACTGGTAGAAAACAATTGTATATATAATATTTTGTCATATGCTGTTTTTTAAATCTTGTTTTTATAATAAAATTTTTCAGCCAAACTTTATTTGAAGCAGCTGGTAAACTTCTTGATGAGTTTTTCTGGTTTGAAATCTGCTTTTGGTCCCAAATAAAACTAAATACCTACTCAGATATTTGAAACAGTTTACCAAGATTAAATACACCCCAACTGTAACATTTTTGTGGGTTTGAAATTCTAAATTCTGCTTTCAAAGCTATTTAAAAAATCTTTAATTTGGGGAGAAAGGAGATAAAGAAATTTGTGAGTTTATGTGGCCTTTAGGGGAAGTTGGAAGGATAGGTATATAATACTTTAGCCATGTTCTGTCTTGCTGTGTGTGTTCAGTTGTGTCTGACTCTCTGTTATCCCATGAACTGTACCCCACCAGGCCCTCTGTCCATGGAATTTTTTCAGGCAAGAATACTGGAGTGGGTTGCCGTTTCCTCCTCCAGGGAATCTTCCAGACCCAGAATCAAACCCATGTCTCTTGTGTGTCCTGCATTGGCAGGCATATTCTTTACCACTGAACCACCTTGGGAAGCCCACTTTCGCCATACCTCCAGATGGCACTAGTGGTAAAGAATCCACCTACAGTGGAGACAGAGAGAAGTGGGTTTAATCCCTGGGTGGGGAAGATTCCCTGGAGGAAGGGTGTGGCAACCCACTCCAGTATTCTTGCCTAGAGAATCCCATGGACTGAGAAAGCTGGTGGGCTACAGTTGAAAAAGTCACACACACCTGAGCAACTAAGCACACTATTGAAATTTCCAACCTTTTCAACCCAAAGAGGCCCACTAATAAGTCAATTCAGCTTCTATATAACTTTGGATGCAATAGTGTAGCATTCATTTCTTTATACCCATTATAGAATATCTTGCAGTATGAATCTCTTTATTATGAAAAATTTGTGCTTGTTTTGGAGGGGGAAGATCAATTAAATATATATTGGGAAACCTTTATGGATATCAATTCTCTGCTTAGTTTTAAGTCTAAGCTAAATCCATGGGATCGCTAAGAGTCGGACACGACTGAGCAACTTTACTTTCACTTTTCACTTTCATGCACCGGAGAAGGAAATGGCAACCCACTCCAGTGTTCTTGCCTGGAGAATCCCAGGGACGGGGGAACCTGGTGGGTTGCCATCTCTGGGGTCGCACAGAGTCGGACACGACTGAAGCGACTTAGCAGCAGCAGCAGCAGCAACTTTATTTCTGGTTCTGCATCTGTTACTCTAATGAAGCAATTATTTCAACAGCTGAAACTTTATTTTCTTTATTCTTTACTTGTTAGTTCTGTTAAAAGTTCATACATCTATAGTAAAACTTAGACTTTAATTTTTAAAAAGTCACTTTGCTTGTGTGTAAAAGCCAAGGTATTTTTAGTATAGATATCTAGTGTTAGTATAATAAATACAGATTTTGAATTCAGTGGAAAAGAGAAGGGGAAAACATAGAGTCCTGGAGTGAAGAAGATCTGAACTTTGTCCCAATTGTGCCATCAACCAATTGTTAATCTTCCTTAAACTCTCTGTTTCTTCATATAAAAGAGTTAGGATATTGAGACAAAATATCTATAAGGTTTTGTGTATTTTTCAAATTTCATAAATCTCCTAAGTATTAGAGAACAGTCTATATTTTATTTGCTATTGATGTATCTTTAAGTCTTTCCAGGATATTAGCACCCCAATGTTGCAACATCATGGGGTACTTAATACCTTACAAATTTGCATATTATATACACTATTAGATTATTATCTATTATCTCTTTAGGCATTATCTTCTGGGGCTTCCCTGGTAGTTAAGAGGTTAAAGCATCTGCCTGCAATGTGGGAGACCTGGGTTCGATCCCTGGGTTGGGAAGATCCCCTGGAGAAGGAAATGGCAACCCACTCCAGTATTCTGGCCTGGAGAATCCCATGGACGGAGGAGCCTGGTGGGCTACAGTCCATGGGGTCGCAGAGAGTTGGACTTAGGCATTATCTTCTAGGTAGACTTAATTCCAGGGATTAAAACAAATTGTTTAACGGGAATGTTTCCATTGAATAAAGAATAAGATTTGCACTTCCAAAGTTTCATCTAGTATTTTTGTAAAATATATGACCTATTATATATAAATTCATGGAGAAGGCAATGGCACCCCACTCCAGTACTCTTGCCTGGAAAATCCCATGGATGGAGGAGCCTGGTAGGCTACAATCCATGGGGTCGCTAAGGGTTGGACACAACTGAGTGACTTCACTTTCACTTTCCACCTTCATGCATTGGAGAAGGAAATGGCAACCCACTCCAGTGTTCTTGACTGGAGAATCCCAGGGACAGGGGAGCCTGGTGGGCTGCCGTCTATAGGGTCGCACAGAGTCGGACACGACTGAAGCGACTTAGCATATATAACTTCAAGGCACGCTTAACAGTCATCAAAACTGTTCAGCTCTTCATGAAAGTAAAAGGAAGCTACACATTACAGCTTAGAAAGCAAATGTATAAATTTTGCAAAAATCATACCCATGATCCCACCCTTTTTCATTGACATCATGTATCAAAGTATAATTTTATCCAGGACCCTGCTTTCGGCAAAATCTGTTCAATATTTACTAGTACCAATCATTTCACTTTTCTTAAAATCTACTTCTAAAGATAAACTTGATTTCATAGGACTCTAACACTCTTTGTTGAATTTATCATCTATATTACTTAGATTATAGAAGTATATTTTTAATGAAAAACTTCATAGGAGGTATTTAGATGATTATCTCAGAATATACTAGTGGGAGTATATGAGCATTTCCCTTTCATTGTTGTTCACAAGTGATTGTAATGGTTTTACCCTGTCCACAATAGTTTATTGTTCTTCTGCTGACTTTTTCCTGAGTTTCAGACTGACATGGTATTTCTCACCCCAAGCCCTCTCAGGTAATAAAACTGTTGTATTTGCCCTCTGGGTCATCTTTATTTGATCTCTAACAAGTCATGCAAGAAGCACGTATATGCACACACAAAAATTCATTCACAAATACAAACATATACCTGTCATTCTATGACTTTCATACTCCTTTGCACTTTTACACATTACTCTCTCCTTTCATGTACTTAGTAAACTTTTATTGGGCATCTTTTATGTACCAGGCACTGTGCTAAGTGTTGTGGACCTAAAGGTAAATATTCCATGTTTTTTACCCTTAAGCAGAGTGCAGTCTAGTGGCTAATACAGACACAACTGACAGTGTGTAGTGATTAGGTGCTATAAGTGAGGTAAGTGCAAAGAGCAAAGATAAAGCAGAGTTGGAAGGCTATCTAGGGAAAAAAATTTAAAATTGAAAGGAAGAGTGAAGGCAGGAGTCTGGTGCTACCATATTTAAAGGTACTGTAGAGCTGGGACCTGGCATTCTCTTCATTCTCAGGGGAATCCTGGTCATTCTCCCACACTGTGTGATCCCCATACAAAAGATGATTATCAAAGCCTTCTAGCTTGCCAACACAGCTCATCCATTCTCATTCCTCAGATGAAAACCCCTCTCACTCTTGGGCTCCTGCATCTGGTTACCATCTCCGACCTTCCATCTGGTTCTTGTTCACCAACACCCTTGTCGTTCCTCCGCTTTCAGCAAGGACCTCAGACTCTGATCATCATTTCCCCTTGCCACCATTTTCCTGGTCAGTTTCAATGTCAGTGCCTATGACCCCATCTAACCAACTTTATTTACAGTTCTCCAATCTCTTTGATGCCAGAGACCAGCACCATATTCCAGACCCCTCCTGGACTTCATCGGCACCCTCTTATTTTCCTATTATGGATTCATAAACTCTTGGCAGTTCCTTCCCCTCACAGTTCTCTGAATCCCTTATTTCCTGCACTCCATTCACTTGGCCACATGAAGAACACCAGTGCTTTTTACTTTCCTTTTTATCTCTGTCCTTCTCCTCTCTCTTTTCTGTTTCTGGCTTGCATCTCCCTAAGCCCCAGAAGCTCATGAATGTATCACTTGAGCCCAGGTGTGCCTATTGTGGTGCCTTGTGAGGAAAACACGATGCTTAGCTCATTCTTTCCTCTGCTCTTGCACCTGAGGATCTTGGCACAACTGGAGAGAAGGAACAAACTTATGTGATGGCTTGTTTGTGATCTCCAACTTGATGCAGACCCTTGCTCTCTTTCCCAGCCCCACAAAAATCATCTTAAACTTCCACCAGTCTCCTTGATGCCCTGACTTGCTATTTTACCTACTACTTCCTACAGATGACTGAAATCCGAATTCACAAGAGAACAGTGACCATCAGACTAGCAACTCTTTGACTTTTTGACCTCCTTAAGCCAAGGTCTGTATGTACCATAAGCTGTCCTTTCAGTTTTAGTGGGAGGAGAGACACCCACCTCTGATGAAGGCTGTTCTCTCCACCTTTACCCGGTTCCCATTTCCTCCTGTGTTGATCAGTTGCCCTCTCTCTCCTCTAGTCAGCCTTTCATTTCCTTGTCCAGACTTGAACATTAACATTCAAGCTTCTCTAATGAAAACACTGGGACCCTTTTCTGATTCTGTTTGCTACTCCATCTACTTCTTTTCTTTCTCTTTTTTCACACCTAAGTGTCCACCAAAAAAAAAGAAAAAGAGACCATGCACTCTCAGCCTCCAGAGTCCTCACCTTCCACCCATGCATTGGCAGCATTGCTCAGTCACCCAGTCGTGTCTGACTCTTTGTGACCCCATGGACTGCAGCACGCAAGGCTTCCCTGTCCTTTACTATCTCCTGGAGTTTGCTTAAACTCAAGTCCGTTGGGTCAGTGATGCCATCCAACCATGTCCTGTCACCCACTTCTCCTCCTGCCCTCAATCTTCCCCAGCATCAGAGTGTTTTTCAGTGAGTCAGCTCTTCACATCAGGTGGCCAAAGTATTAGTGCTTCAGCATCAGTCCTTACAATTGTTTGGTTTTATACAAATGTGCCCACATTATTGGCATTCTTCTGTAACTTGTTTCATTTGTTGTTTTTGCTCCATATTAGCTCTGTGCAATTTATTTTCACTGATACAGGGTGACTGGTTTGTAATGCATTACGTCATGGGAGTTTACTATAATTGACATTATTTTCAGTTATTGCTATTATTACATTGAGCAATGTAGAATTGCAGCTTTTATAGGTTAAAAATACATGATTATCAGGGTTCAGTATGGTTTAGCCTCTGCAAACAGCGCTGCTGTAAACATTCCTGTTATATCTTCTTATATTTATGAATATATCTCTCAATTTAGGTCTTTTAAAATGTATTTTTAAAAGTATGAATTTCTCCATGAAAGGATTGACCATGTTTTGTTAAAATGCTTCCTAGCTACCTACATTTGTTTTTATAATTTACATTTTCTTTTTAACTTTATTGATTTTATGTGGTTACTGACCTAAGCTCTTTTATTATTTCAAATCATTTGTAGCTTTCTTTTCGGTTTTTTATGAAGGCGATTATGTCTTCTACAAATGAGATTTCTTTCTATACTCTTTGTATCCTTACATATTTTCATTCTCTTATTTTCTTTTACTTCCTGGGATCCTCAGTTCAAGGCTAGTGTGTGTGGTAACAGTAGGCATCTTCTTCTGTTCTTCTTTTTAAAGAGAATGATTTTACCATTTATCAATGACTATGATGTTTCCTGCGCAATTATTATAGATCCTTTTGCCAATTAGGAAACTATCCTTCAATTCCAATAATTTCTAATACAAGTGAATATTGTCTATTTTATCTGCATAAATGAAATTATTTTCTGGCTTTTAGCATTTTTCTGTGAATTTATATTAATAGTTTTAAAAATGTTATCTAGCTTTTTATTTCTTGGATAACTCCAACTTAGTAATGTGTGTGTGTGTGTGTGTGTCTCTGTGTGTGTGCTTTAAAATATTCATTTTTATTTATTTATTTGGCTGTGCTGGGTCTTCATAACAGCTGTGTGGGATCTTTCAGTCGTGGGATGTGGGATATTTAGCTGTGGCACGTGAGCTCTTAGTTGCGGTATGCAGGGCCTACTTCCCTGACCAAGGATCCAACTTGGGCCCCCTGCACTGGCAGGATGGAGTCTTAGCCACTGACCCACTAGGGAAGTCCTTGTGTGTGTTAATTGAGACCTATAATTTTTCTTTTGAAATTTTCATTATTGGGTTTTGAAATCAAGATTATTATAACCTTATAAAACAAGTGAAGAGAGGAGTGGGTCATTTTTTTGTTTTCTGGAAGAATTTATGTGATGTTGGAATTATTTGCTCCTCAGATATCCAGTAGAATTTGTTGTCAAACTGTAGACTTGAGTATTTTGGGTAAGTGAAGATGATGGTTTAATTTCTTCATTGGTTATAGGATCATACAGATTTTCTAGCTCTTTCATAAATCAGTTTTGTAAGAGAAAATTTTCTATAAATACACTCATTTCATCTACATTGTCATAATCTAAAGTCTATAACATTCTGTGAACTATTTTATCTGTAAGTTGCTTGTTTTGATATAGAATTTTTCATAATTGTTTAGTTCTAAAATTTCCCGATACCCATTTTGATCACCTCGTGTTAATTAGAAGTATTTTCAGATTTCTAAAGATGAGTCTATTCATAATCTTCAAACTTAATTTTATTGTAGTTAGAGAATGTGACCCATATCATATCAAATAGTTCATATTTATTAAACCAGTTTTATAGTTTATAGTATGGTTTCTATATAGTTATATAGTTAATACATATCATGTGTACTTATAAATTATGTATTATCTCTAATTACATTGTGCTTTACATAAGGCAATTAGTTCAAGCATGTTATTTGTTTTCTCAAATAACTCTATGCAACCCCATAGACGGCAGCCCACCAGGCTCCCCTGTCCCTTGGATTCTCCAGGCAAGAACACTGG
The DNA here is from genome assembly GCF_023091745.1 of Budorcas taxicolor. Classification (NCBI taxonomy): domain Eukaryota; kingdom Metazoa; phylum Chordata; class Mammalia; order Artiodactyla; family Bovidae; genus Budorcas; species Budorcas taxicolor. The sequence goes on along the minus strand of NC_068913.1, from coordinate 27,919,984 downwards.
AGTGGGTTGCCATGTTTTTTTGATCAATTTGATCTATCAGTTCCCATGCAATATGTCTCAACATTGCCAACTATGATCTGTGACTCTCTCCTGCTAATTTTTACTATTTACATTTTGAATTGTTCAATTTAGTGCGTAGGATAGTCTTATCATTAGGTAGTGAGACCCTCTAACTGAAATACTGCTTTTTACCTTAAGGTCTATTTTATCTGACATTATTATAATCACATTAAATTTTGTCCACTCTTTCATTGTTAAAAATGTTTGTTTATATTTTAGATTCCTGGTATATATTGATTAATTTATGCCATTTTATTTTGTTCTCTGTATCCATGCTTAGTACAGTTTAAAATTAATCTGTATCTTTTTGAACTTTATACAAGGACTTTAGCTTGCTTAAACTCTAATCATGCTCTTTCTGACTTACTCACTGTTTTAGTTTTATCTTGGTTTTTTTTTGTCCCAACTTCTTTGTGCTGAACACACCCTCAGGTAACCCCTTATGAGTCACGGCTTTGGATAATTCTCTCCTCTTGAGCGTGGGCAGAATTATGCCTTGCTTCTAACTGATAGAATATTGTAAAAATAATGGGATGTCACTCCCTTGATAAGATGACATTATATGGCAAAGGTGATGAGGATGTTACTGTGTTATGTTGTACAGTCTGGTGAGAGATTCTCCTTACTAGCTTGAAAAAATTTGCAGCCCTATTGTGAGGGGGTGTATGAAATGGGAAGGCCTCTAGGAACTAAGGGTGGTCCCTAGCTGGCAGCCAGTAAAAGGTCTGGACCTTCAGTAATAGAGCCTCAGGGAAATTGTTCTGCTAAAAATGTGGATGAGCTTGAAGTGAATCATTCTGCTGTGGGCCCTCCAGATGAGCTCACAGGTTTGTTTATGCCTTGATTTCAGCCCTGTGATACCCAGATCGGAGAACCTGTTAAACTGGGTCCCAATTCAAGATCCCTGGAAACTTAAGGAAAACACATATGTGTGGTCTTAAGCCACTGAATTTGTGGCATATGTCATTACTCAGTAACAGAAAATGAATACACTCTCAAATTAGACTTTACTGTTTTATAGAGTTAGTACTTGTTTGTGTGCATGTATAGTCACTTCAGTCATTCCGATTCTTTGCGACCCTATGGGCTGTAGCCCACCAGGCTCCTCTCTCCATGGGATTCTCCAGGCAAGAATACTGGAGTAGGTTGCCATTTTCTCCTACAGGAGATCTTCCTGACCCTGTGTCTCCTGCATTGGCAGACAGGTTCTTAACCACTAGTGTCACGTGGGAAGCCTAGATTCATTTATATTTACCATTTTATTTGCTACCTTTTCTTCTTAAAGTCAGTACCTTTTTCTGAAATCATTTTCCTTTCCCTTGAAGTATGTATTTTAGAATATTCAATAGGGAGGAACTGCTTGTAGGAATTTTTTTGATTAGTTATATCTCGAAGTTTTATTCTACTGCCATACAATTCTAAGTCTATAGCTTAGAATTGTAAGTTTTTCATAAATTTGATATTATCCCACAGTTTGGGGACTTCCATTGTTGTCATTTAGAATTCAGTTATCATTCTAATTTTTTTTATATATATATAATGTTTTTCTCTCTGGGTTTTTAAAGTTCTGTGGCATTTGTATTCTGCTGCTGCTGCTGCTAAGTTACTTCAGTCATGTCTGACTCTATGCAACCCCATAGACGGCAGCCCACCAGGCTCCCCTGTCCCTTGGATTCTCCAGGCAAGAACACTGGAGTGGGTTGCCATTTCCTTCTCCAATGCATGAAAGTGAAAAGGGAAAGTGAAGTCACTCAGTCATGTCCGACCCTCAGTGACCCCATGGACTGCAGCCTTCCAGACTCCTCCATCCATGGAATTTTCCAGGCAAGAGTACTGGAGTGGGGTGCCATTGCCTTCTCCAATGCATGAAAGTAAAAAGTGAAAGTGAAGTCGCTCAGTCGTGTCTGACCCTCAGGGACCCCAAGAACTACAGCCTTCCAGGCTCCTCCATCCATGGGATTCTCCAGGCAAGAGTATTCTACAGCTTGGTTAAGGTTGGGATTATTTTGCTCCCTGAATCTGAGGATTCCTGTCATCTGGAATTTCTCTGCTATTTTGCCCTCCAAAATAATTTCTCTAATTTTATGCTATTTCTTTTTGGGATTCTGATTTGACTTGTGTTACCTGTATCATGTATGCCTCTTAATTGATCTTATATTCCATCGGTCTGTCTGTGCTTTCTTGGGACTAATTGCTTTATGTCGCTATTTCTAGTTTAGTCATTTTTCAGTCATGTCTAGTAGGCTAAATAGACAGTTATTATTTTTATTAATTCCCGATTTTATGTCTGTATGTCCAATTTATTTTTTATTCCAAATAATATTATCTTTATAGTCACTTCTTCCTTGTTCATACATTTGATTTTTTGTGTGTTTTACTTTAAGTGATTACATACTAATTTCATGCCATGAACATGACAGCTGTAATATCACATCTCTTTCGTGGTCGAATTTTGTGTTTATCTTTTCTGCTGACGTTTACTCCTACTCCTCCTTTCCTAGTTTACTTTGTACTTAAGTTCTGTGGTGACCTGGGAACTTGACATATGGAAAAATTGAGGCTTGATTTGATGGTTGATTCGTCTAGAGAAAGTTATCATTTGCTTTTGACAGGAACTTAGGGAAGCTTTAAGACAGGGATTGCCTTTTCAGACTACACAGGCAGGGAGATATGACACACTAGACTGTATGAGCACTAGCTAGGGCTTATGAACCCAGAGATATTTTGTTTGTTTCTCCATTCAAGGCAGATTTAATTTATTTGGGCTTTTTTTTTTTTCTAATTTACACTTTCACTGAAGATGCACAGATCCCAGAATGGAATTCCAGCTCTCCTGCAGATCTGATTTTGTCAAGGTCAAAATTTCTAGGTTTCTGAAATTAACAGATGGTTTTGGTGCTTATAACTCTTTGAGTTGATTCTTCCCAGAACTTTTGGCCTCTTATGACTTAGGTAGTTAGCATTTTGTAGAAGCTGCCTTGTTCAGGTAACCAATGACATCGTAAGTCCTAAATAAAATAAAGGCATCAGACCTTTTCTCACTTTGCAGTCTTACAAACTGTTGTTCACTTTCTCCATAAATTTCTCTTCTTCCATGTATTATCTGATGCCTTTCCCATATTCCATAGGCATGCACACTGACACACCGCACTAATTTGAAATTTGCCGGTATCAACTCCTGGAATGATATTTTCACACTATTTTCCTAATAATGTCTGCTAAGACATATTCCATACCAAGCACATTTTCCTAACCCTGTTTCTGTTCAGCAGGCTATTGGCCATGCATCTCAATGCCTCTCTTTCTTATTGCATGAATGGCTTGTTTCTCAAGCCTGCTCTGTCATTCATCTAATCTAAAAATGCACCAGCCCATTAGAGAAGTTGGTTGGTACTTAAAATCCTACCACTTCCTGATTTTATTTTACCCTGCTTCATGGTTGATTGATTTGCTGTGAATTACCAGTGAATAAATGGCTAGGTGCTAGTGTTAGTGGCAACCATCCAATTCTACAGTAGCGATAAATGTCAACTTCAATAAAGCTCTTGTTGGAATGATTGGGGTGGAAGTTCCAGAGTTATAAGTCACTTCATCACCAGAACATCAGCTTGAGGTCCGGTTTTCAGCTGTGTCCCTGAGGCAGGATGCAGGATCATCCGTGACTCTAGAAATGGCTAGCAGAGGGGGTAGCTTGGGGCCACTCTGAACACTCCTATGATACCCACCTCTCCATGTTTTGTAGTAAAGTATCTTTTTATATAAAATTTGTAAATTATGTTCATCAAAGGAAATTTGATTGGAAATGTTATAGAGGGAATGTCACTGAATATCAGATGGTAAGATCTGGACTTACAGCTTTCGCAGTTGGCAAGAAACTGGGATGAAGACTGTGCTGAGGAAAGGCCCCGTCTGCACCAGCAGCAGACCTATCTGGTCCAGTTTCCCCTTCTGCTCCAGCTCCTGAGTTGCAGGCTCCTTCCCTGACTCCTCATTCACTCTGTCCTCTAAATAGTCCTGTTCCTGCTGCCCGTGTGTTCCCAGTCATCTCTTCTCACTCCACCTAGACTCCTTATGTGCAGTTCTTGACGCCAGATTTACCCTCATGATTCCCATGCATGTGCTGTTAGCTCTGATGGCCATCTGAGTTTAAGGAACAATTTCAAATTCTTTCTGGTTATTTTGTTCAACATGGACTATAGCCTGCCAGGCTACTCTGTCCATGGAACTCTCCAGGCAGGAATACTGGAGGGGGTAGCCATTTCCTTCTTCAGGAGATCTTTCTGACCCAGGGATTGAACCCTGGTCTCCCCCATTGTAGGCAGATTTCTCACTGTCTGAACCACCATGGAAGCCCAAAATTCAACATGACTGAAACTGAACTTTCTCCCTACTTGTCAGCTGTCAGTTCTTATATCAGCACTGAATAAAATCTCTTAGTACTGTATTCTTTTCAAATTGCTCCATGAAATTAAAGAAAGCCTAGGAATAAACCATCTTGCTTAATCATTAGTTGTAATTTTACCTACAACTCTAGTTGTTTTTGTTGCAAGGTGTTCTATTGTTCACCTCTAAGTAAAGAAGTTAAGCATGCTTTGTACTTTCTAAGTTCCTCTTAACCTTGAAGATTTACTCTCACCTCTAGGTTTACAGCTAAGTTCCTCATGGCTGATACTGCTGAAACTTCATTTAATAAAATGTTAATGTTTATGTAAAAGAAATTATCTCACTAAAATTGCTTCATTGAAAAAAAAAGATTTAATGATAAAGACAGAAGCCAATATTAAATTTCTAAGTAATTGTAGACAACAGACAGGAAGAAAATAACCCCAAACCATTGGCTTCCCACGACTCTAAACCCAACATCTCTCACTTCCTGCTTGAAGCAAAAGAAAGCAGAGGGACTTCATTCCATATGTTGCCATGGTCACAAGATAAATATGAGGTGTTATGATTTCTAAATCAATAAAGATGGTTCTGCTGCTCCTTTGGCAGCTGTTTGAGCCAGCCACTTCCTCTTCCCAGCTCCAGTCGACAGTTCTCACATCTTCTGAGAAAATAAGTGGATGATATTTCCGCGAGCCTCTGCTGCTGAGGTTGCCCACATTCAGGTAAAAGCACAGGAAATGGCTAAACCACTAAAAAGCCATTCCTGAAAAACAGAAGTAGAAAAAAGAATTTTCACATAAAAAAGAGAAGTTGAGGTGTTGTGGGGGAGGGCGTGAGGAGACAACTTAGTGAACATCTTCTCAAGATAAAATAATATTGAAATGTCTGCTGCTATATTGGCAGAAGCCAAGACCCGTCTTTTTATAGCCACTCAGAGCGTCTTCAGGATTTCCAAGTGTTTAGATATCTTCAACGTCAGCACCTGGGGCAACAGGAAGGGTGTAGACAACGCTGTTAGCTGTGCCCTTTGGAAAAGAAACTGGGTGAGCTCTTCAGTGCTGCTTATCATTTCCCTTTTGTGAAGATAGGAAGAATTTAGTGACCTTTCCATGTAGCTTTATTTGAATTCCATGTGAGAGCAAAAGAAGAACATGATCACATTTCTTTTACATTTATTAGGTTTTTATGGTCTGCTTTTGGATTCCCTGGTGGCTCAGTGGTAAAGAATCTGCCTGCCAATACAGGAGACATAGGTTCAGTCCCTGGGTCGGGAAGATCCCCTGGAGAAGGAAATGGCAATCCACTCTGGTATTCTTGCCTGGGAAATCCCATGGACAGAAGAGCCTGGTGGGCGATGGTCCATGGGGTTTCAGAGAGTCTGAGGCAACTTAGTGATTAAACAACAACACAAGGTCTGCCTTAAGAGAAAATGAGCCAAGAAGAAAATAGTAGTACATATGCTTCAGGAAAAAAAAAAAAAAAAAAGATAGTCCTAGTCTCACAATTGACTGTCTGCTGCGATGAAGGTTGAGTTTGGCATTCAGGTTACTGGGTCTTACTTCTTTGTGTCTTAAGTTTTATTGTGTAGATGTTGAGTAATAGGTGAGAGAAAGAGAGAGAGAGGATATGAATTCACAGTATTCATTGTAGCTTGATTTGATTTGGACTGGAAAGGATAGAGGGTTGCTACAAAGAAAACCGGAAGATTTAGAATAGCTGCCTTGATGCAGAGAGAGAAGATAGGAGCCATTTGGGACTGGATTAAGGAAGAGTTTGGGACAAACTGAGGCAAGGGACTGCAGCTGTCTTTCTGAAAGTGAGACAATTATAGGAGTGACAATGGGAAAGAGAATTGAAAAATATTTTTCTGCCTCATGATTGAATGTCTTTTGGGCACTTTTCAAGATGGTTCCATAGAGAATTAAACTGCTTTTTAGCTGTGGTTTGTTGGTGCCCCTTGGATTGCAATGGGATCCTGAGTTGGGCTGTAAGGAAGAAGCAAAAAGTTCTAGCTGTTCACGTAACTTGAATCCACCCTACCACAACAGGCTTTACATTCTCCTTAAGAAGAACCTACGTGGGTGTGACAGCAACATTTGTACTGGTCCCACCAGTACAGAGTTAAATAATTTAAATCTTTGATCACAATAGTTTGTTACCTTCAGTTCAGTTCAGTCAGTTCAGTCACTCAGTCGTGTCCAACTCTTTGCGACCCCATGAATCTCAGCACGCCAGGCCTCCCTGTCCATCACCACCTCCCAGAGTTCACTCAGACTCACGTCCATCGAGTCAGTGATGCCATCCAGCCATCTCATCCTCTGTCATCCCCTTCTCCTCCTGCCCCCAATCCCTCCCAGCATCAGAGTCTTTTCCAATGAGTCAACTCTTTGCATGAGGTGGCCAAAATACTGGAGCTTCAGCTTTAGCATCATTCCTTCCAAAGAAATCCCTGGGTTGATCTCCTTCAGAATGGACTGGTTGGATCTCCTTGCAGTCCAAGGGACTCTCAAGAGTCTTCTCCAACACCACAGTTCAAAAGCATCAATTCTTCGGCACTCAGCCTTCTTCACAGTCCAACTCTCACATCCGTACATGACCACAGGAAAAACCATAGCCTTGACTAGACGGACCTTAGTCGGCAAAGTAATGTCTCTGCTTTTGAATATACTGTCTAGGTTGGTCATAACTTTTTTTCCAAGGAGTAAGCGTCTTTTAACTTCATGGCTGCAGTCACCATCTGCAGTGATTTTGGAGTTCAAAAAATAAAGTCTGACACTGTTTCCACTGTTTCCCCATCTATTTGCCATGAAGTGATGGGGCCAGATGCCATGATCTTCGTTTTCTGAATGTTGAGCTTTAAGCCAACTTTTTCACTCTCCTCTTTCACTTTCATCAAGAGGCTTTTTAACTCCTCTTCACTTTCTGCCATAAGGGTGGTGTCATCTGCGTATCTGAGGTTATTGATATTTCTCCTGGCAATCTTGATTCCAGCTTGTGTTTCTTCCAGCCCAGCGTTTCTTATGATGTACTCTGCATATAAGTTAAATAAGCAGGGTGACAATATACAGCCTTGACGTATTCCTTTTCCTATTTGGAACCAGTCTGTTGTTCCATGTCCAGTTTTAACTGTTGCTTCCTGACCTGCATACAGATTTCTCAAGAGGCAGGTTAGGTGGTCTGGTATTCCCATCTCTTTCAGAATTTTCCACAGTTTATTGTGATGCACAGTCAAAGGCTTTGGCATAGTCAATAAAGCAGAAATAGATGCGACACCTACCATCTTACTTGGGTTTCTCTTACCTTGGTCGTGGGGTATCTCTTCACGGCTGCTCTAGCAAAGACAGCCACTGCTCCTTACCTTGGATGAGGGGTATCTCCTTACCGCCGCCGTTCCTGACCTTCAATGTGGGATAGCTCCTCTAGGCCCTCCTGTGCCTGCACAGCCACCGCTCCTCAGTTTGTTTGTTACCTTAGTCCTTGTTATACTAGTATTTATTATTACTGGGTGGGTGTAATGAGTAACAAGTTGTGTTAAGTGCTATGCATGAGATAGTTTGGTTAATCCCTCTAAGGACTCTAGGAGGTCAGTGCCATTTTTATCCTTATTTAAGGGCTGAAGACACTGAGACACAGATTTAACAATTTGCTCAGTCATACAGCAAATCAGTGGCTAAGCCAGGATTTGAATGGAAGCTGTCTGACCTCCAAGCCTAAGATTTTAAGCTCTGCCTCAAAGGATCTGTTTGACTTACATTAATCTGAAAATGGAACCATTGACACAATTTCATATTTAGAGTTTAAAAATACATACTTAGATTTTTAAATGCAGAGGCAGTGGTAATATACCCCTAAGTCCTGTCTTTGAGTTGACTGAACTAATCTTCCACTGAGAAAATGATATTGCTGTCCTTTGCAGAGAAAATGACACCTGGATTCTGTCACTAGAGCTTCCTCCTCAAGAGAGGGATTTGAAGTTGAAAAATGTTTCCTTTTCCTTAAAGCTATTCCACACACGCTTACAGTTAAGTGGGAAGATTTTATGCTGTGAGATTGACTCGTTTCCTTCTTTTCTCAAATCTAAGAGATCCTAGAGACAAGCAAAACAGGATCTGCCACCAGGATAGACTCCTTGTCATTCATCATCTTTGAATATCACACATCATGAAATGTGACATCAGTTACGCTCAAGAAACAAAGAAATGGACCAAGAAGACAGAGGGAGTTCTGTTTCTAGCTTCTCATTCCACAGTTTCAAAACTTGACTTTCGTAGATTTGCAGGTGGACTTTGCAAACAATATCATGTTCTTCCAGATGGCTAAGAAAATGAATGAATATGTGAAAGAAAAAGGGCATTTTTTTTTTAGATCTTGACATTACAGCGACTATCTTTTTAATCATGTGCACACATGCGTGCACACACACACACGCACACACGCACACACACACACACATCTTCCAGCTTGTACTCTGAGTCTCCACAGTGGTATGTATACCACACACATACACATGTACACATACACAAAACACTTATACACATCAAAACATTTTGATGTTTAAGTCACAATTCTTTTTAAGACTAAAGCTTTAAACAACACTATTGATAACTTCCAAACTGCAAGCTTCTAGCAGTTGAAGAATGTAGAGTTCTGGAAAGTCCCTAATGGACACCACCTCACAGATAAAAACTTGTACTTTGAACAACTGCCTCTCAAAACATACTCCCTCATACATTATTCACATGGGTTATCTGACACATGAAATGAGAAGAAATAGTAATGTGACATGATTAACCTTAGAAAGGTGAAAATGACAAATGGCTGCCCCCAAATATATTTACCTACATGCAGGATGCGCTCCTTTATGAAAAGCATGCTGAGAGGAAGTGAATAATGGTACCTTGAATTGGATATGTGAATATACAACACACAAATACAAATAATGCACTAAGGTAAGCCTATCCTGCTTTCAGAAAATTACAGATTTTTTTTTTTTAAAAAAGGAGAAAATCCTGGAAACTAAACCCTAAAGTTCTTTTTCTACCTTTCATCTCTTTTAAGTGCTTTTTGACATGATTATTTGTAATTTTGAAATTACAAAATTCAAATTGCGTTCAAACACGTGTTTTCTTTAAGGACTTTGGAAGTGTTTTAATATCCTGAATGCAGAAGATACATATCACATCCATATACACATACACACACAAATGCACACATGCACACACACATGCCACACCCATGTATACATGTTCACAGCAAAACACACACATGCACACACAAATGCATGGGGGTTTGCATGTGCATGTGCGTGCACACACACGCCTCTTGCAGCTTTGACTCTGTCTCCCTGCTTTCACTATATACCTATCAACAGCCAGAATAATTTCTGTACAAACTGTGTCTTGTCTCTCTTGTGCTCTCTTTGGCTTCCAGTTTTAATCAGGATAAAAGACAAAGCCTTGTCTCCGGCTATCAAGGTCTGGTGTGATTTGACTTTTAACTCTTCAACTCTTGCTGTTCTGTCCAACCCTTTGTTTGTGATCTCCTACACAATGGGGTCTCATTGCTGTTTTTCCCACAAGCCAAGCTCATTTCCATCCCTGAGCTTTTGGTCAGCCTGAAATGTTCTCTTCTTAAGGCTGGCTCCTCACTTTTCCTAGTTACTCCCTCCCTAAGAAAAGCTATTCCTTATCATCCATCTTGAAGTCAGTCTCTCCCGTGATACTGTTCTCTGCTCATTTCTGCATATACTTGTTAAAGTCAGGCTCTTCTGCTAGACTGTCAGTTAAAAGAAAGGCAGGAACGATATCTGCTTAATTTTCCATTATATATTCAGGACGTAGCACATTGATACACAGGTGTGGGCACATGTATTTATATAATTAAACCATCAACTTCCTTTCAAATAAAAATTGTTTTACACTAAGTCACATGACTTAGTGACTAAGCAACAACAAAGCCTACTTTTCAGGCTAATGCTGCAACTATTAAGAAAGAGAAACTAGTATTTGCTTATAAAAATGTACAGATAAATTGATACAGTGTACAAACTTTAGAACAACATATGAACAATCTTAAGGCAGGCTTTGGACCACTGTTTGTTAAGCTACATTTGGTGATAGAAAACTTTTATTATCTTTCTTTAGATGGTTGAGGAAAAATCCAAATTATTGCTCAAATATGTGTATGTATTTCAGTTTTTAAAATTCAGACACATATTAATCTTGTAGCTGGGCAAACAAAAGAAAAACCAAGTTTCTAACTCTAGCATAATATATTTTCAAAACTAAACAAGTAAACAAATAAAAGACAAACCAATAGTCACTGTGTTGGATCTATAAGCAACACATTTCAGATGTATTACCAAAAAATTTATTATAAAACTTGTATAATCCCAGGTAAATTATACTTAGGAAGAAGTTTGTCAGTTGAGGAACATACCTCACAATTTTAGCTTGGAACAATACTTTTCAAATGTTACTGATTGCTTCTTTTTTTAACCCAAAGGCATAGAAATGTGAATTGGTTCTTTGAATTTATATATAAAAAAAAGTGGAAAGCAAAATAGGAATTGGATGCTTTTGTGCTTATGTAACAGAAAAATCTGGCTGAAGTGCTTTGGCAAGTATACAGTGCATCATATAGAATCATAACTTATGGTGTTTGGAAGAAAAATAAAAGCTGCTAAGATATTGTGGTTTTGAACTTGGCAAAAGAGTTGTAGAATGAAATTGGCCCATCCACTTTCATAAGAACTTTCACAGAGGATAACAGACTCTCCAAGTATTACATATAATGAAGTAATAAGCAACTTACTATGTTGAATCCGACTATAACCTTTTGAGTTTTAACATATTAAGAGGGTCTTAAAGGGAGGTTATTTTCTAGAGAAGGGTCCCTGGAACATCAATAGATGAACCTTTTAAATATAGTTTAAGAAGATCATACTTTATCTTATATTACGGAGAAATTGCAATATATCAGTGTTGTAATTTAACATCAAAAAAGTAGAAACATTGACAGATTTTCTTTTCCTGGGCTCCAAAATCACTGTGGACAGTGACTGCAGCCATGTAATTAAAAGGTGGTTGCTCCTTGGAAGAAGAGGTGTGATAAATCTGGACAGCTTATTAAAAAGCAGACACATCATTTGCCAACAAATGCCCATATAGTCAAAGCTATGGTTTTTTCAGTAGTCATGTATGGATGTGAGAGTTGGGCCATAAGAAAGGCAAAGTGCTGAAGAATCAATGCTTTCAAATTGGGATGGTGGAGAAGATTCTTGAGAGTCCCTTGGACAGCACGGAGATCAAACCAGTCAGTCCTAAAGGAAATCAACCCTAAATATTCACTGGAAGGGTTGATGCTGAAGCTGAAGCTCCAATAATTTGACTACCTGATAGGCAAAGAGCCAACTCATTGGAACAGACCTTGCTGTTAGGAAAGATGAGGGCAGGAGAAGGGGGCAACAGAGGATGAGATGCTTGGATGGCATCACAACTCAGTGGGCATGAGTTTAACCAAGAGATAGTGGAGGATGGGGAAGCCTTATGTGCTGCAGTCCTTGGGGTAGCATAGAGTCGGACATGATTTAGCAACTGAACAACAACAACCACATTTAGCGAGTACCTCCTGTGTGCTGGTATCTATAGATGATACAAATATTAGTACGAGAAGACAGATTCTTCTTTGAAGAATTTGTTTTGTGCTCTCCCATGTAGACATATGGGCCTCCCAGTTGGCTCAGTAGTAAAGAATCCACTTGCCAATGCAGGAGACACAGGAGATGTGGGTTTGATTCCTGGGTTGGGAAGATCCCTTGGAGGAAGATATGGCAACCGACTCCAGTGTTCTTTTGGGGAAAATTGTATGGACAGGGGAGCCTCATTGGCTGCAGTCTGTGAGGTCAAAAAGACTTGGACATGACTGAGCATGCACACATGTAGGCATATAGTCATAATAAGTCTATATGGAAAATAATATAAGTTTATAAGAGGTAAAATACTTGGATGTTTCAGGTAGTGGGTCAGGAAAAGGCTCTGCTGGTGTCACTCTCTAGTCACTAGGGGAGAGCTGATTATTGCCATTTTCACAATCAACAGCAAAACATGAATCAATAAGTAAAACCACTTTCTCCAAAAACAGAAGAATAATATGTGAATGAGCATAGGATAAAGAAAAGCTAATCCTTAAATATGCTTATTTAAGATATTACAATAGTGAGTGGAGCGTTCATTCATTTCATGGGAGGATAGAAGAGTTTAATTTCCCTCTTTGTGGTGCTCTTTTTTTTTTTCCATGAGTGCTGATATAGCTGATGTGGTCTTTATGGGATTGTCCAGGGTTCTGAAGCAGTATCTGTTTTAGGACTTTTTGTAAAAAGAGGCACTTCTTATTCTTGGCATTGTATTGATAATAAAAGGATAAGGGCAGTAGGTGAATTATAAGTGACCCAGCTCGGTGCACTAGAGTAAGAGAAAGCTGAAGATTTGTTCCTAGTCCTTGTTTGGAACTCAGGAACCTGTCACATTTTTTTTGGAGTGAATCCCATGAAAATAACCCTCAGAAATAAGCAGAGGTGTTGTCATAGGCCCCTGGCAGCTCATAAAGGATTTTAGGGTTTGGCTTCCCAGCTGTTTCTCCTTTACAAGCTTTATGAAAAATCTTTTGAAGTTAACCTTGAAAATCACAAAGGATTTCAAATGGAAAAAAAAAAAAGGGAAGAACATTCTAGAAAAAGGAAATAGTGCATATGCAGCTATGCAGAAGAATGGGTGCAGGTTGGGAACAGAGGTAGCAGAGCTGGGAAAAAGATGTGAGCACTGAAGAACTGATGCATCTGAACTGTGGTGTTGGAGAAAACTCTTGAGAATCCCTTGGACTGCAAGGAGATCCAACCAGTCCCTCCTAAAGCAAATCAGTCCTGAGTGTTCATTGGAAGGACTGATGCTGAAGCTGAAACTCCAATACTTTGGCCACCTCATGTGAAGAGTTGACTCATTGGAAAAGACCCTGATGCTCGGGGGGCTTGGGGGCAGGAGGAGAAGGGGACAACAGAGGATGAGATAGCTGGATGGCATCACTGACTGGATGGACATGAGTTTGAGTGAACTCCAGGAGTTGGTGATGGACAGGGAGGCCTGGCGTGCTGTGATTCATGGGGTCGCAAAGAGTCGGACACGACCGAGTGACTGAGCTGAACTGAACTGAAGCATTTCAGAGAGACAATGCTGGAAAGAAAGGTAGGGGTCATACTGAAAGCCAGGATGAAAAAGTCATGATAAATTTAGCAAAAGTTAATATGTCTCCAAAATTTCTGCTTGAACATATGCTGCTAAATCACTTCAGTTGTGTCTGACTCTGCAACCCCATAGACGGCAGCCCACCAGGCTCCTCTGTCCCTGGGATTCTCCAGGCAAGAATGCTGGAGTGGGTTGCCATTTCCTTCTCCAGTGCATGCATGCTTGAACATATGACCAACGTACTTTTCATATGTTCTCTAGGAAGGGGCCTTTTTCCCCTTTCCATATCTGTCCCTTGAATCCATTCTGTAGACTTCACCCTCTCATTCCTGGATGGAATCTTGTATAAATCTGGTAACTTACCCAGGTAATAAATAATTAGTTTCATTTTCCAAGTATTGAAATGACTTGTTCGGTGTAATATCAAGACCAAAGCTGTCATCCAAAATACAACTTCTGTTCTTTATTGAGCTGGAAATATTTTTTTTAAATATACACTTATTTATTTTTATTCAGGGTTTGATTTGAGGATTATTAAGGTCTAACATATGTACAACACATTTCATTGTGTTTCACTGGTTAGTGGGTTTTAGCAGATTTTATTTTATCCTGTAATAGCACTGTGATCAGGATTAGAGAACATTTACACTCTAACAGAGCTTATTCTCAGTTCCTTGCAGTCTCCCCATCTCCCAGTCCTTGCCAGTCATTCATATGATTTCTCTCCCTATACTTTTGCCTTTTCTAAAATGTATTATAAATGAAATCATATTTTTTTTGGTTGGGATTTTTTTCTCTATCATAATTCTTTGTGTATTCATCCAAGTTGTTCATATATCAGTACATTCTTTCTGCTGCTGAATAGTATGCCATCGTATGATATACCTCAATTAGTTATCCATGGAGCACTGTTGAATATTGAGTTGTGTCCAGTTTTCATCTGTTATGAAATACAGATGCTATATAAAAGTCTTTATAGAGAAATACGTGTTCTCTTGGTTTAATACCTAGAAATGAAACTACTGGGATATATGATATGCACGTATGCATGCAAAGTTGCTTCAGTCATGCCCGACTCTGTGCGACCTTGTGGACAAACAGCCCACCAGGCTCCACCATCCACAGGATTCTCCAGGCAAGAATACTGGAGTGGGTTGCCAGTTCCTTCTCCAGGATATATGATAAGCATGTACTTAATTTTATATAAGAAACTGCCAAAATATTTTCCAAAGTGGCTTTACCATTTTGGACTCCTATTAGCAATGTATGAGAATTGTCCATTGTAGCAATTATTAGTGGGTATGTTCTAAACAACGTTTGAAGTTATCTTTTCTAATGACATCCTTGCCTAGTTTTTGGTATAAAGGGAATTCTGGCCTCATAAAATGACTGAGGAGGAATTCCTTCTCTTACATTTTCTGGAAGAGTTTACTTTGTCCGAAAGTGTTCATTAGAATTCACTGGTGAAGCCATCTGAGCCTGGGGTTTTTTCCCCAGGAAAAACTTTTTCTCCTTTTTGGTTTATCAATGTATGGCTGGTGTACAGCACTGTATAAATTGAAGATGTGCAGCATAATAATTTGAGTTACATATATTACAAAATGATTACAAAAAGTTTATTTTTATCATCATATACAGATACCAAAATAAAAGAATTTTTTTTCTTTTCTGATGAGAACTTTCCAGATCTACTCTCTTAGAAACTTTCAAATAGATCTTCCAGCAGTGGTTGCTATAGTCATCCTGCTGTACATCCTCAATACTGATTTACCTTCTAACAGGAAATTTGTAATTTTTGACCAGCTTCATCCAAGTTTCCATGAGTTGGGAATCTTGCTTTGGGAATAGGGAGTAGTTGTTGCTTTTCTGCCTTGAAACACACCTCCTCCCTTAATTGTAGATGCATTTTCTTGTGATTGAAGAAAGGCAGAGAAAAGAGGGATGTGATTTCTTGATTGATATAGTTAATAGGGCACTAGTATGTGACAAAGGATGAGATGACTGCATAGGATCACCAACTCAATGGACATGAATTTGAGCAAACTCTGTGAGATGGTGAAGGACAGGGAACCCTGGCATGCTGCAGTCTATGGGGTTGCAAAAAGCTGGACACAGCTTAGCAACTGAACAACAACAATAACCCTCTAGTTGTGGCAGATGACAAAAGCTGACTCTCTTGTAGGTGACTTTGCAGAGTTCCTTGAACCCTGTGCCCCCTTCACTTCCCAGACCTCCCACTGCCCCTGCCTGGAGTCCACTCAGTTTCAGTAATGGGTATTTCTGTAATCACGGCCAAAAGCCCTCTTCCTTTTTAAGAGAGCTTGCAGCCAGCTCCCCACCTAGCCCATGGGAAATGTGCACCCTTTATTTACCATTGGTCAAAGAAGAGCCCTTTATTCCCTTTGCCTTCTCAGAATGCTGCCAGTTTATTGCTCTGGATTTAAAATTTTTAGACCATTCCCAGCCCTACACTCCAAAGAAATATGACAAACTCTGCCAGTGGTTCTTTCAAAACTCTCTTCATTGATTTGACACAAATAGGAAAACTTCCTTCTCCTACCCCATGGGAGAAATACATAACACATTTGCTCGTTGCTTCAAAGTTATTACTACCTTCTTCTCCATGAAAGGATTTATTCTATATAACTGGTTGCAGGTGATTGATTGGACAGTTCAGCTTGTGCACCTCCATTTAGGATCTTGGGCTTGGAACTTTACTCGTTTTAGGGACTTCTGCCAAAATTTGGCAGCAAAGAAGGTCTAATTTAACATCCTATTCCATGCATAAACAGGAGACTCAGTGTTATGCATGACATATCTAAAGGTCTGGAGTGGGCTGCCATTTCCTTCTCCAGGGGATCTTCCCAACCCAGGGATTGAACCCGGGCCTCCTGCATTGCAGACAGATGCTTTGCCATCTGAGCCACCAGGGAAGCTCATCTAAAGGTCTACTTGTGAGTGATTTATACCATTCTCCTTCATTATTAAAGTTAACCAGATCTGTCTGGATATCTAATTTAAAATCCTGATTGAGAGTTATAAATCTATTCTCTCCTACATTCTTAGAAGTTTATGTATCACTTCAACCTCAGGCTGAAAATATTTTAGAATTTTTTTCTGTGTTTGTTTTTTGATGATTACTGAGGTTTTTCCTTTGTTTGTTTACCCAGAATTATGAAACAATTGTTTGCAAAATATTTTGCCTTGTATGGCTTTTTACAGCAAAAAAAAAAGAAAGAAAAATAGGTAGACTATTTGGAGAAGACCTGGTAAGAATACTTAAGAACTTAAAATTAGTGATCAGAAGTTTCTCGTGTATATATGAGATTTGTATAAAATTATTTTTAATGGCTTTAGAACTTATATGCAAAGAAGTATTGCATCTTCAAAGTAATCACTATAGACAGATGCTGTCATTTCTCAAAGTATTTAAACACAGTCTTACTGCTTCATAGTCATATCTAATATAAATATGTGATACCAGTAAATAGCACGCATACTGCTACAAGTATTCATAACAATCACAGGATTTAAACTAGACACAGTAGCTGATTTTAAAATTCTCCTGGACTCCAATAGAATATTGTTAAACTTTAGTGTAAACTGAAAGTGTCAGTCACTCAGTTGTATTTGACTCTCTTCTCTCTCTGTGGAATCCTCCAGGCAAGAATACTGGAGTGGATTGCCATTCCTTTCTCCAGGGGATCTTCCTGACCCAGGGATCAAACCCGGATCTCCTGCATTACAGGCAGATTCTTTACCATCTGAGTCACCAGGGATTTTAAAGTTCTTCTGTATTCCAAACAGAATATTATTAAACTTTAGCATAATAGCATTTGATATTTCAATACTAGTCATATGTCCTTTATTTTGTAAAACTCAGTCCTTATTTTGCATGACTCTTGAGGCTACCCATGACTGAACTAGGTTATAGTCTAGACACTTATTTCCACACATAATAAGGAAACTCAGAAAATGACAACAAACCCCTGCCCATTAGCCACATACTTTTTTTCTTACAAAAACATTAAAATGCTTCTTCAGGTATTTTAGTTTATCTCTTGAATGGAGAAGGCAATGGCATCCCACTCCAGTACTCTTGCCTGGAAAATCCCATGGATGGAGGAGCCTGGTGGGCTGCAGTCCATGGGGTCGCTAAGAGTCGGACACGACTGGGTGACTTCACCTTCACTTTTCACTTTCCTGCATTGGAGAAGGAAATGGCAACCCACTCCAGTGTTCTTGCCTGGAGAATCCCACAGATGGGGGAGACTTTTGGGCTGCTGTCTATGGGGTCGCACTGAGTCGGACACGACTGAAGCGACTTAGCAGTAGCAGCAGCTTGAAAGGGAAGAAATCTTCCATTTCTTCTTGGCTAAAATCTGTGACATTCAATAGGACACTGTACCAGCACCAACTCTTGGCGTGGTGACTTTAGTTTCTTCAAAATGTCTTAAAACTTAAGTCCCAGACCAACTGTAATTTTTTTTTTGTTCTATTAATACTTGGATTTTGTAAGACTCTATTGATTTCTCCACAATGTACATATGTGACTTAAGACAGAGCTCTTGGTATTAACTACTTAGATATTTAGAGAAAATAAATGTTTTTCTTAAATTTTGATCGTTTTCTCAGTTGTACTGCCAAAGCAATAAATTGAATAGAAGTTGAACAAGAATTATTAAAGACCCAATTATATCTACATTTTTAAATTGAAAGAAAGCAGACATGACTATTTCATAAGTTTCTAAAGAAGCAAGAGCTTCCTAGATTTAAAAAGAGTGGAAGAAATCACAATTGAAAAAGCAAAAGATAGAAATTCTAAACTTTATATTTCTGGAAATATATAGATAGCCACTCTATTAAACATAGACATAAGCTAAGTAATTCTAGTGGGAATATTATGTTACTTCTGTTTAGAACTGTTTATTCAGAATGATGAGAAAAATACTAAGATGTCTAATAAATTAACATTCAAAGAACTAGCATGGACTTCACAAAAGAGAAGATATTAATAAAAAGGGGGGGCAATTTGTATAAAAGTATCTCCACTCAATGGAAGGGACATAAAAATACATATAAAAATATGTTTCCCCATGAACTTAGCCAATTAAAGTTATTTTAAAAATTCAGTGTTAGTGATATGTGGCTACTAGAGTACACTTTAGTGACTGTATCTAGGAACTATAATTTTTAAAAACTGTTTTGGAAAACAATTTAGTAATGTGCATAGTTGTTGTTTAGTCACTAAGTTGTGTCTGACTCTTTTTGTGACCTCATGAATTGTAGCCCAACAGGCTCCTCTGTCCTTGGAATTCTCCAGGCAAGAACACTGAAGTGAGTAGCCATTCCCTTCTCCAGGGGATCTACTCAACCCAGGGATCGAACCTAGGTCTCCTGCATTATCAGGCAGATTCTTTACCATTGAGCTACAAGGAAAGCCCAATGTCCATTATTAGTCTTCAAATAATCATGTCTTTCAATCCAGTAATTCACAAGTCTTGGACACCAAATGATAGTTATAGTGCCATTTAAATGACAAAAATAAAAGCAATTTAAATGTCAGTGTAAAGAAAATGGTCAAGTAAATTATGGCACAGTAACATGATGGAATGCTTTGATTCTACATAAAAAGATACATAATTCTTAAAAATTACTCTGCTTGAAAAGCAGAGTTGTCTGCAGCCTGCCATTTTTCATATCCCCACTTAGTAGCTGTGTGTCTGTGGGCAAGTGACATATCCTCATAACACACAATGATTGTCTTAATTTTAAAAAGAGGGAATTATTGAAGCATTTGATTTAATAAAGAAAGGCATGATATCTGTGCTCTTGAAGTTAAAAATTCAACAGAGGACTAAAGTTAAGAACAGAAAGAACTGTTATTTTGGGCAAAAGATATTAATTACTAGCAGAAAGAAAGTAGGGGATTTATCCAGCTGAGGATGGATAAGATGCTTAGCAGGGAAGTAGCATTTAGTTAATACCTGACTGAATTAGATTAAATACATGGGAAGATCTACCCTTTTCAGACTGTGACAACAAGGATAAAGGTAAGAATTGAAAGGAACAGTTGCCAACAAATCACTTGGACCAGTTGGAACCTATACTACCTGGACAAAAATTCAAAAGGTTGTTTGGCATCTACAGTGGAAGGTCTTAATTATCTTCTGAAAGCAATTGGGTGTATTCAGGTTTTTATTATCCACCATCTATTTAGAGGAGGCTATAAATGAAGTTTAACTCTCGCTGAAATATTACCTTCCACCTAAAAATATTAAACTATAAAGCAAACAATATTGCCCTAGTCCTTAGATTCTTGAAAATGAATAAATTCTTTTTTTAAGCAGGAGAATATATAATTACATTTGCTTTCATTTATTTTTATCTGAGGTACAGATTTTTGTTTTCTTTTATTTTTTAATTGAAGGATAATTGCAATACAGAACTTTGCTGTTTTCTGTCAAACATCAACAAGAATCAGCCATAGGTATGCATTTGTCCCCTCCCCCTTGAACCTCCCTCCCATCTCCCTCCCACTGCCACCTTTCTAGGTTGATACAGAGCCCCTCTTTGAGTTTCCAGAGTCATACAGCAAATTCCCATTGGCTATCTATTTTGCATATGGTAATGTAAGTTTCCATGTTACTCTCTCCATACATCTCACCTTCTCTTCCCTCCCCTCCACCCCATGTCCGTAAGTCTGTTCTCTGTCTATTTCTCCACTGCTGCCCTGCAAATAAATTCACTGCTACTTCTCCTTCTAGATTCCATATATATGCGTTTAGTTCAGTTCAGTCGCTCAGTCGTGTCCGACTCTTTGCAACCCCATGAATCGCAGCACGCCAGGCCTCCCTGTCCATCACCAACTCCCGGAGTTCACTCACATTCACGTCCATCGAATCAGTGATGCCATCCAGCCATCTCATCCTCGGTTGTCTCCTTCTCCTCCTGCCCCGGATCCCTCCCAGCATCAGTCTTTTCCAATGAGTTGACTCTTCGCATGAGGTGGCCAAAGTACTAGAGTTTCAGCTTTAGCATCATTCCTTCCAAAGAAATTCCGGGGCTGATCTCTTTCAGAATGGACTGGTTGGATATATGTGTTAGTATATGATATTATTTATTTATTTAAATATAAATTTATGTATTTTAATTGGAGGTTAATTACTTTACAATATTGTATTGGTTTTGCCATACATCAACATGAATCCATCACAGGTATACACGTGTTCCCCATCCTGAACCACGCCCCCCCCCCCCCCCATACCATCCCTCTGGGTTGTCTCAGTGCACCAGCCCAAGCATCAGAGGTTCGATGCATGATAGTATATGATATTTATCTTTCTCTTTCTGACTTACTTCCCTCTGTATAATAGCCTCTAAGTTCATCCACCTCATTAGAACTGACTCAGATGTGTTCCTTTTTATGTCTGAGTAATATTCCATTATATATATGTACCACAGCTTCTTTATCTGTTCATCTATGGACATCTAGGTCACTTCCATGTACTAGCTATTGTAAATATAATGAACACTGGGGATACATGTGTCTTTTTCAATATCGGTTTCCTCAGGGTATATGCCTCGGAGTGGGATTGCTGGGACATATGGTGGTTTTATTCCTAGTTGTTTTTTTTTTTCTTTTTAAGGAATCTCCATACTGTCTTCCATAGTGGCTGTATCAATTTACCTTCCCACCAACAGTGCAAGAGGGTTCCCTTTTCTCCATACCCTCTCCAGCATTTATTGTCTGTAGACTTTTTAATGACGACCATTCTGACTGGTGTGAGGTGATACCTCACTGCAGTTTTGATTTGCATTTCTCTAATAATGAGCGATATTGAGCATCTTTTCATGTGTTTGTTAGCCATCTGTATTTCTTTGAAAAACTGTCCGTTTAGGTCTTTTTCCCACTTTTTGATTGGGTTGTTTGTTTCTTTGGGATTGAGTTGTATGAGATACTTGTATATTTTGGAAATTAATCTTTTGTCAATTGTTTCATCAAAATGAATGAATTTCATAGTAACTTGCTCACATTAGTAACTAAGGTTCTCTGGTATCTGATTACACCTGACTTCCCCAACCTCTGCCCCTGGTGGCCTACCATCAATCTCCTGAACAAATATTCCTTCCCACATTTCCAACTTTGGTCAAGAAATCCTTCTGTCCTCTTGCTTATCTTTTTGACTGCAATGCAGATTTAAATTTTTCTACACTCAGCCCATGTGTGCCAGGTCAGTCCTCTGTGACTCTCTGTGCTTTTTCTCTCCGAAGACATGCTTAGTCTGTTGTGTACTGCCTTGAGATCCCTCAATATTCTTGCCATGAGTATATGTTTTGAGCCTGGTATTCATTTTGAGGAATTAAAAGTATGTTTGGGTTCAGGGTCAATTGTGATACTTCTTGGTTTCCTCCGTGGACATCACATAGTCAGTGTTCAGCTCATTTTTTTCAGTGCTTACTTCTTTGACCTAATCAATATTACTAAGCAACACCCTGGATGTACAAGAAGAAATCACTTCGTGGGTCCCATTCTGTTTCTACTCAGGAAATAGACTTAATTTTCTCGTGAAAACCATGTAATGTTCAGTTGTTATTAGTGTTTGTGCAGTTCTTAAAAAACTTATAACAAGTTCTAGATACTTAGCCATTATTTCCAAATAACCGTAGTCAAACCAGGTTGGTTTCTAGTCTAAGGTTATCTCCTTGTATGATTTTTAGTTGTAAATGAAAATAATAAGATCTATATTTAGAACATTACTTGTTTTAAATGCACTGCGTAACGTTTACAGTTTAAAGTAGCCCATTTGGAGTCAGTTGAGTTCGGCTTCAGTTTTGAAGCTAATAAAAAAAGATGTATAAAACCTAGAAAAGGTCCAGTTGATAGTGGGAGGATACTTAATTAAGACATGTCATGATAAATGCCCTGAGAAGTAATATTAAGATTTATAACTGATCACTTTTCCTTTTATCCTTGATACAAGCATGCACATGAAATATTTGTAATTTCAACCTAGTTTCATATTAAAAATAGCACTGGCAAGGATTTTTAAATGACAGACCTCAGAGATTGGCAAGGGTGTAAAAAAAATGAGCCCTTTCCTACATCGCCAGTGAGGGTGTTGATTGGTTCCACATTCGGCAGTATAATTGAATACATATTGCCAGAGGCTTTGCATATCTTTTAATATAGCTGTCTTCTAGGAATTTTTCCTAAGGATATAACCCTGGGTGTGCACTCAAATATAGCTATCAAGATGCTTGTTGTGTTCATTTTTATAATGTTTGGAATATCAAATCTCTATGCTGTACACCAGTGAGTCCCACAAAAACACAGCAACCAAAAGATACTTATCACTGAATGATTAACATAGTGATAAACTGGCAAAGATCAAAATGTCCTGCATTTGAAATTCTGAAGTTTTACAATGATTGATAAAAATAATTTATAACACACATACCATACACTGACATAGTGTTGTAGGTCAGTTATACTTTAAGAACAGACTTGTAGAAAAAAAGATCAGATATGTGGCTACCAGAGGTGGGAGATGAGGGGAGAAGGAATTGAATGAGTAAGAGTGGTCAGAAGGTGCAAGCTTCCAGTTGAAAGAATAAATAAGTACTAGGGATGTAAGTTACAACATGATAAATGTAATTAAAACTGCTATATGCAATATATGAGGGCTTCCCTGATAGCTCAGTTGGTAGGGAATCTGCCTGCAATGCGGGGGACCTGGATTCCATTCCTGGTTTGGGAAGATCCCCTGGAGAAGGGAAAGGCTACCCATTTCAGTATGTGATATAGTTGTTTCACAGTATGTGAAAGTTGTTGAGAGTAAATCCTAAGCATTCTCATCACAAGGGGAAAACATTTTTTCTTTTATTTTGTATCTATATGAGATGCTAGATGTTCACTAAACCTTTTATGGTAATCATTTCCTGATGTATATAAGTCAAATTATTGTGTTGTACACCTTAAACATATACAGTGCTGTGTCAGTTATATCTCAACAAAACTGGGAGAAAAAAGATTCAAAGTGGTAAAAAAAGAAAAATTTAATAATGGCATACCAAAATATTGAATTATAACACTAAATTATAAATTTCATTGTGAGTTTAGACATAGATAAGTAAGTGAATTACATCTCAGTAAAGCTGTTTAAAAACAAACAAACAAAAAATTGCTATTTGGAAACCCATGGCCCATAGACCAAATCTGGCCCATCATGTTTTTTTGTAAATAAAATCCTATTTGAACAACAACATGCAATGACAAAAATCCTGTGAAAACAATAGTGGCAAAAAGATGTTTATCACTGAATGGTTAACATAGTGAAAAATTGGAAAAGACCAATGTCCAGCATTTGAAATTCTGAAATTTTAGAATGATTGATGAAAGTAATTTATAATACATGCACACACACCTATATATACACAGAGCCACTGGATATAGCCGTCTCATGATGTTCTGGGAAAATATTTTCTGGCTTGGAAAAATTTTCATAGTACGGTCAGTCCAATTAACAGACTTACAAATACTTGCTGAAAAACAAAAATGTGCCTGACATTGGTTGTAGGCTCAGCTGATATAAAAATGTCAAGAGAATTTCAGGTACTGCTGTGGATTATAAGGAGAATAAAATCAGGGTGATGTGATGAAGAGTGACAGGTAGACTAGGGAGGGGCTGCTTTGTCTAGACAGGTCAGGGAAGGCCTCTCTACAGAGGTGACAGATGAATTGAAACCTGAATGAGGCAGGCACACGTAGATCTGGGGGAGAATATTTTAAGCAGAAGAAACAGCAGTGGAAAGGCCTTACACAAAAACGAGATTATGAGATCTATAAAGATGTGTATCAGAATGCTAACTAATAGTGGGCATTTCCTACTAGTGAGATTGCAGATTCATTTTAGAGCAAATACTTTATTGTATTTGCTTACCTATAATAGCCTACTTTTTTCTATAATCAATATGGACTTTTAGTAAGAAAAAAGAAAAGGTAATATAATAATAAAATACTATTTTCATCTACATACTTTAGGTGGCAGTTTCCCAAAATTATGGCTGACAGTAACAAAGATAAGGTCTTAATCTTGAAAATAGGTGGGGCATGCTTTGCCAGCTGTATGAATGAAATGGCCTATTTTATAAATCATTCTTATCTTGCTTGATTGGAAAGTAATTCACTGAACCTAGATAAGTGTTCCTATGGAAGCATGAGGGTAGTTTAGAGCTGCGCATTTGCTGAAGAAACTAGTTCTGGACATAACATGACGGTCATGCATAGTTCGGGGCAAATTTATTTTGGCTCAGTGTTATGATAAATGAAATGCATCCCACTTTGTAAAATCAAACAGGAGTTGAGCAGCAGTCTTTCACACATGACTGCCAGTAACACAAATCCACATTTAGAAGCAAACATGCTCAACACCATCTTCTGTACAGGACTTACATATAGTACTGACTCCTAGGGAGGAAAAATAAGACATCTGCTTTCTATTGATTCTGTATGGAGCAACTCACTGAATCATCACATTTCTTTCCAGTGAAATAAGCACTTTGGTCTTTGGTCCATTTTCCGATAAGAGGTTAATAAATGATCCAAATGAAAATACACATTTCAAATCATGCTGTATAGTGATTCGGAGTTTCTTTTTGTTTAAATCAGTTTGACTTAATCTCTAAACATTGGTTGTTTGCTGTGGCAGCAGAGAGAAATATGATTAGAACCACACAGCTGGTTAATTCACTAAAGATGCAGCAGGTCTATGGAGAAAGGAACTATTCCTTTGCAAATAATGTAAAGTTAACAGTGCAGAGGTTCTTTGGCACAGAAGGAGAAGGCTTTGACCTCTGCTGTGCTAAATTTTTATGAGCAGTTTTACCACAAAATTGAAATTAAGTTATGTGTGGGTTTTGGCTTAAGTGTACCTTTGGGGATACAGAAGAAGGGGAGGATGGATGTTTTGGAGGAAGACCAGGAGAAAACTCACTTTCTGTAAATTTTTTCTTTACTTTGGCTCTGCCTGAGGGATTTTTAGGATTTATCTGATCTCAGAAGTTCTATCAGAGTTTACCTTTTAATGAAAAGCAGGTTAGACTTAGAGTCCTAAGGGGCTCACTTGGGCTCACCTTTAACTTTAATTAAAGTTGAAGGTTTGTAAGAATATTTATGTTAAACCTCTCAGTCTTTTCATTTTTCTTTCAGATGCATCTACGATTTTTAAAAAGTTTTTTTAATTTCTCTGAAGGAATGAGTCTATGGTTTAAAGCCATTTATAAAGCAGACAGAGCAGTGGGCTTTCTGTAGACCAAAGGACCTCACAGTGTCTTGGTAGGACAGATAATAAAGAATAGTGTTTGCTTGGATTACATGGAAATCAAATAAAAATGCATCAGATTAATATCTTGAATAATGGAATTGTCATAACATTTGTAGTTATTTGGAAGTGCTAAAAAAGGGTTATTGTAGTTACTGCATTTATAAATAAAAAAGATTGGCCCTTCAGAGGGCATGATAAAATAAGGTATCTTGCAAATGATGGAAATTCATAGAAATTGTAGAATCTTTAAATAAATTGCTGATTTGGATCTATTTTTACAAAGGTTGCTAGAAATCAGTAAAGATTCAAAAAAACATTTACCCCAAAAAACCTGTTAGAATTACTCAAAATATTTGGAAAACATAAACCAAATGAAGTAGTAGTAAATAGAATAAATAAAACATTAGTTCTTCCCTGATCATGACCAGCACTAATCAGTTGGTGATTATTGTGTACAGTTATTAAAATGAGCAATTCTGCAAATGTTTAAAAAAAATTTTTTTTTTTTTTTGCTAACTGAAACCCTTCTGTGACTTAGCCAAGGAGCTCTGGACAGTTGTACCTGCAACTGAAAGCTGACTGCATTTACAATGAGTCTTTGGATAGTAATGAAAGGTATAGACAGCATTCCTTTAAATACATTAATAAATACACAAAATATGTCCAGAAGTGGCCTATTCTCTAAATTTCATGAAAAGAAGAGCAATCTTCAGGACAACCTGAAGTTGTGGACTATTTGTGTCCTTTTGCAACAGTTGCATATTTATATTTTCTTCTCAGGTTTGTCATAAAAATGGAGTATTTTAAACACATGTGTCAAATTAGATTTTTCTTTAAAGAATTTAAATATAATGAGGTAGTTTGCCCACTACAAAGTCTTTTAAATCTTGGAAGAGGTACAATGATACCTTTTTAAAAAAATTTTGAGATATAATTGACACAAACATGATTGTTTCATGTATGTAACAATGATTCAATATACATATATCTTGCGAAATGATTGTCACAATAAGTCTAGTTCATATCCAGTATCATATCTAGTTAAAATTTCTTTCTTGTGATAAGAACTTTTAAGAATATTTGAAGACACAGAAGAGAACCTTAAACTCAAAATATAACATTTATTTTAAAAGTTAATAAAGCTCACACATACCATTTTAAACTGCAAGTTGTAAATCTATTTAGAACATTTAAATAAAACAGATGAGAAACTATAGTTTCAAAACTGTTTTGAACTCTCTTAATGATAAAATTATTAGAATTATGAGAAAAGCAATAAAATCTAATAGAAGAGTCAAGATAAATTATTCCAACATCTAGAAAAATATTGTAACAAAAGGTTTTCATAGGTAAACTGAAACACATCTCTAAATTGTAAAAGGTGGAATGCTGAAGGATTGTGAGGCTTGTGAGGAGCCCTCCCTGGCCATGGGACACTCATGTGTAGTCCATGACTCATGACTGCAGAAATGCTCTAAGTATCCAGGCATTGGTGTCAAAGGTAGACCAAATATTAGTAACATGTAGCCTGTTCTCTCTTCATATACAAAAGTAAATTTAATCTAAGTTCTGATATCAACTCCCTGTACCCTATTGGATCCTTCAGTGCATTTCCGGGGAGGCAAGAACAATGCTTTAGACCCTAACGCTCTTAGGTGTTTTTGTGCTTTAAAATTCTACCATCAGGTCACTGTAACACTTATGTCCATAACTGATCCATTAAGCTCTGATCCTAATAAATTTAATTATTCATCTAATTGAATGGTTAACATTCCTTCTGTGACTAATGGTCAATTTTTCCATAATACAAATACTTAACTTTGGCCTCTTAACATAATCATATTAATCCTTTGGTCTCTGGGGAAGAAAAATAAAGATGCTTGACTGTTTTGTGTGTAATTTGTCTGAGCACTTCTATTTTTTCCCCATGTTTAAAATATTTGGGGAGATATATATATATATATATATAGTAACATAATTAATAGAAAGACATTATTCATGGCAATATACCACTCAGAGAATATTAACATCCTAAAAAAACTACATCATAAGAAAGTACTTTGGGATGAGTCTTGAGTGAGAGGTTTTAGGATAAATCCTAAGAGCTGTGTGATTAAAAATAGTAAAACCTTTTCATGTGTTTGTTAGCCATCTGTATGTCATCTTTGGAGAAATGTCTATTTAGTTCTTTGGCCCACTTTTTGATTGGGTCGTTTATTTTTCTGGAATTGAGCTGCAGGAGTTGCTTGTATATTTTTGAGATTAGTTGTTTGTCAGTTGCTTCATTTGCTATTATTTTCTCCCATTCCGAAGGCTGACTTTGCATCTTGCTTATAGTTTCCTTTGTTGTGCAGAAGCTTTTAAGTTTAATTAATCCAATTTGTTTATTTTTGCTTTTATTTCCAGTATTCTTGGAGGTGGGTCACAGAGGATCCTGCTGTGATTTATGTCGGAGAGTGTTTTGCCTATGTTCTCCTCTAGGAGTTTTATAGTTTCTGGTCTTATGTTTAGATCTTTAATCCATTTTGAGTTTATTTTTGTTTATGGTGTTAGAAAGTGATCTAGTTTCATTCTTTTACAAGTGGTTGACCAGTTTTCCCAGCACCACTTGTTAAAGAGATTGTCTTTAATCCATTGTATATTCTTGCCTCCTTTGCCAAAGATAAGGTGTCCATAGGTGTATGGATTTATCTCTAGGCTTTCTGTTTTGTTCCATTGATCTATATTTCTGTCTTTGTTTGATGACTGTGGCTTTGTAGTAGAGCCTGAAGTCAGGCAGGTTGATTCCTCCAGTTTCATTCTTCTTTCTCAAGATTGCTTTGGCTATTCGAGGTTTTTTGTATTTCCATACAAATTGTGAAATTATTTGTTCTAGCTCTGTGAAAAATACCGCTGGTAGCTTGATAGGGATTGCATTGAATTTGTAGCTCGCTTTGGATAGTATACTCATTTTCACTATATTGATTCTTCCAATCCATGAACATGGTATATTTCTCCATCTATTAGCGTCCTCTTTGATTTCTTTCACCAGTGTTTTATAGTTTTCTATATATAGGTCTTTAGTTTCTTTAGGTAGATATATTCCTAAGTATTTTATTCTTTTCATTGCAATGGTGAATGGACATCACTCATTATCAGAGAAATGCAAATCAAGACCACAATGAGGTACCATTTCACACCAATCAGAATGGCTGTGATCCAAAAGTCTACAAGCAATAAATGCTGGAGAGGGTGTGGAGAAAAGGGAACCCTCTTACACTGTGGGTGGGAATGCGAACTAGTACAGCCACTATGGAGAACAGTGTGGAGATTCCTTAAAAAACTGGAAATAGAACTGCTTTATGACCCAGCAGTCCCACTGCTGGGCATACACACCAAGGAAACTAGAATTGAAAGAGCCACGTGTACCCCAATGTTCATCGCAGCACTGTTTATAATAGCCAGGACATGGAAGCAACCTAGGTGTCCATCAGCAGATGAATGGATAAGAAAGCTGTGGTACATATACACAATGGAGTATTACTCAGCCATCAAAAAGAATACATTTGAATCAGTTCTAATGAGGTGGATGAAACTGGAGCCAATTATACAGAATGAAATAAGCCAGAAAGAAAAACACCAATACAGTATACTAACACATATATATGGAATTTAGAAAGGTGGTAATGATAACCCTGTATGTGAGACAGCAAAAGAGACACAGATGTATAGAACAGTCTTTTTGACTCTGTGGGAGAGGGAGAGGGCGGGATGATTTGGGAGAATGGCATTGAAACATGTATAATATCATATAAGAAACGAATTGCCAGTCTAGGTTCATTGCAGGATACAGGATGCTTGGGGCTGGTGCACTGGGATAACCCAGAGGGATGGTATGGGGAGGGAGGTGGGAGGGGGGTTCAGGAGTGGGAACTTATGTACACCTGTGGCAGATTCATGTTGATGTATGGCAAAACCAATACAGCATTATAAAGCAGAAAAAAAAATCAACAGTACATTAAAAGGATCATACATTTAAAAATAAAAATAAAGAAATTCACCTCAAACTTGGGCTCTGTAACAACCTAGAGGGGTGGGATGGGGAGGGATGGGGAGGGATGTTCAAGAGGGAGGGAACATAGGTATACTTATGGCTGATCCATATTGACGTTTGGCAGAAACCAACACAATAAAGCAATTATCCCTCAAGTAAAACTAAATAAATTTAATTTTAAAAATTCAGTTTGATATTAAAAAAAAAAGTAAAACCCAGTCTGTTAGACATGCTGCCCAGAAATTCTCAGAACCCTCTACTAATCTAGGGACTACATTGTTAGGGTGGAAAGATGGGCACTCATTCAACTGAACTTACTTAGTTCCACTTAAAGATAACCTATAGTGGAGAGAAGGAGCCCAGACAAGGGAGCCCTCTAAGTGCCTGAACGGGAGGAGCTAGGGAGAAAGACTGGCCAAAGAGGCCTTCTGATTGCCAGCTACAAGAGGCTTGAAAAAACACTCTGATAGGGCCACAACTCCTGCGGTGGAGACAGTCTGTGTCCCTGCACACTTGGCGCCACCAGGGTTCCACCAAGTCAAGCAGATGTGCCTGCCACCTTCACACTCTTATGGGGGCAGAGCTGCCACAGGCAAAAAAAAAGTCTCGCACTTATGCACACACGGTCACTTCAGTCACGTCCAACTCTTTTTGACCCTGTAGACTGTGGCCTGCCAGGCTTCTCTGTCAGAGATGGGGTTCTCCAGGCAAGAATACTAGAGTGTATTGGCCAAGATGTATTGCCATACCTTCTAGAGCACTATATTTCCTGCTGCCCTGGCCACCAACTCTCCTGAGTAACTGGTGCTGCCAGAATCCCTGTGGCCCAAGCAGATGCACCCTCTCCACACCTGGCCCTCACTGGGGCAAACCCAAGCCCTCCAGGGCAGTCTCAGGAGCTACCCCCCCCCCCCCCCCAGTGGACAACCCACATGTAGAGGTGGAAATAAAACCATAATTGAAACCCAGGGGCAGTGTGGCTAAGGAGGAAGATCCAAAACCTTCCCACCAGCTGTACGAGCTACAGATTAAATCCACACAATCAAGTAGGCAGACTCTGTGTCTGTGGAATATATAAAAGTCCATTGAGAGCTCCCACAAAAGAAAACACACTAGCTCTGATAGCTGTGGACATTGGAGGCAAGAACACACAGGAGTAGGAGCAGATTAGAATCTGAGCAGCCCCATAGCAGGTCCAGAGATCAGCACAGTGTTGGAGGGCATCCTAGGGAGGTGAGGTGGACTGTGACTTCCAGCGAGGGAAAGGACTCTGACAGCAGAGACTCAAGAAAAACACTTATTATTCTTATTCTTTTACTTGTTCTGTAGATTCTTTTGGACTTTTTCTCCCCCACCGCCCCCACCTCTTTTCTCCCCACTCTGTTGTAGTTGTTGATTTTATTGGCACTAAGAAATACAGTTAACCTTTTGAACTTTTTGTTTTTCCTCAGTCACATTTTTTATTGTTGTCATAAGCCTCAGCCTCTATGTTGGGCTTTTGCAGTTCTGTGGAGTGTTCCTCTTTTTATTTCTTTTCGCTTTTTTAATTTTAATTTTTTTGTTTATTATTTTTTATATAAATTTATTTATTTTAATTGGAGACTAATTACTTTACAATATTGTAGTGGTTTTGTCATACATTGACATGAATCTGCCACAGGTGTACATGTGTTCCCCTAATTTTAATTTTTAAAACATACTATTATTTTTTCTACATTTATTTCTTTGTTTGCTTTTCCTGCTGTTCTTTTCCCCTTGCAGTTAATCTTTAACCTATATAAATCTTCTTTATCTATCTCTATTTGCATATCTATTCTTTCTTTGTTTTCTTTATCGCCTTTCCTTTCAACATATTTGTTAGTTTTATTTTCATTGCTTTATTCCCCAATTGGTACCTTGCTTTAGTTTTGTTTTCCTGTTTGTGCTTTAATTAGTTTTGTTCTGGCAGATATAATTTTTGGTTTCCTTTGTTCACTGGTTCAATCTGTTGTGCTTTACTTCTGTTGGACTGCTTTGATTTTGCTTATGGGTGTATATGTATATGTGTATATTCAGTCACATTTTCTATTGTTATAAACCTCTGCCTCTACATTGCGCTTTTGCAGTTCTGTGGAGTTTTCCTTTCTCCCCCCCTTTTTCTTTCTTCTTCCGTTTTTTTCTCTTTTCTATAATTTAGACATTTTAAGCCTATTATATTTTTTCTCTTTTTTTCCTTTTGTTTCCTTTCCTATTGTTTTTTTCACCTTGCAGTTAATGTATATAAATCTTCTTCATCTATCTCTGTTTAACTTTGCATATCTATTCTGTCTTTCCTTCCTTTTGTTTCAACATATTTGTTAGTTATTTTCATTGCTTTATTCCCCATGTGGCACCTTACTTTAGTTTTGTTTTCCAGTTTATGCTTAAGTTAGTTTAGTTCTTCACTGGTAAATAATAATTTTTTATTTCCTTTGTTTGCTGGATCAGTCTACTGTACTTTATTTTTGTTGGATGGTTTTCATTTTGCTCATGGGTGTATATGTATATGTGTATATTCCATTATTTTAATTATTATTTGCCTGGTTTTGTAACTGCCATTTGTCTGGGGTTTATCTTTGGTTTCTCGTTTTTGGATATTTGTTTTAATTTCACTTAATGCCATAACAAACCACTTGTGGAATCTTCGTTCCTGAGCAGAGATCAAGCCCTGAGCCTTGGGAGTGGGAGCACTGACTCCAAGACCATAGACTACCAGAGAACTGACCCTAGGGAATATCAAATAGTGAGAACTCACACAGAGGAAACCACTTGAATACAAGACTCAGTATTACCCTGTGCAGGATGCCTCATCTGAACAACAAACAAAACAAAAATACAAACCCAATCATCAGCAGACAGGATTACCACCTCACTCAGCCTTGCCCATCAGAGGAAAAACAAACAAACAAAAGCTCAGCACAAATCCCACAGTATACTGAAGCTCACATAAACCCCTGGACCAACCTTAGAGGTTCGAAAGCCAAGAGGAAGAAAGAATTCAACCTTCTTCAAGGAAAGAATTCAACTTTCTTGAAGCCTGGGAAAAGGAGACCTCAAAAACAATAACTTAAAAAAAAAAACAAGAAATACTACACAAATTAAGGAACAAACTAGAAACACAGAAGTCCAAATAAATGAAGAGGAAATAGGAAAATTACATGAAAAATAATTCAGAATAATGATAATAAAGATGATCAGAAAACTTGAAAACAAAATGGAGAAAATGCAAGAATCAATTAACAAAGACCTAGAAGAATTAAAGAATAAACATACAGAGACAAACAACACAATTACTGAAATAAAAAGCACTCTAGAAGGAATCAATAGCAGAATATCTGAGGCAGAAGAACAAATCAATAAGCTGGAAGATAAAATGGTGGAAACAATAGCCGAAGAGCAAGAATAAAGTAAAAAGAATGAAAAGAGCTGAGGATAGTCTCAGTGACCTCTGGGACAATATCAAATGCACCAACATTCAAATTATAGGGGTCCCAGAAAAAGAAAAGAAAAAGAAAGGGAATGAAAAAATTTCTTAAGAGATTATAGTTGAAAATTTCCCCAATATGGAAAAGGAAATAGTCAAGTCCAAGAGGCACAAAGAGCCCCATACAGGATAAACCCAGGGAGAAACATGCCAAGACACATAGTAATCAAACTAACATAGACTAAACGCACAGAAAGAATATTAAAAAAAGCAAGGGAAAAACAATAAGTAACATACAAGGGCAATCCCATATGCTTAACAGCTGATCTTTCAGCAGAAACTCTGTAGGCCAGAAGGGAATAGCAGGATATATTTAAAGTACTGAAAAGGAAAAATCTACAACCAAGATTACTGTATCTGGCAAGGATCTCATTCAAAATTGATGAAGAAATAAACAGCTTTTCAGACAAGCAAAAGTTAAGAGAATTCAGTATCACCAAACCAGCTTTACAACAAATGTTAAAGGGACTTATATAGTCAAGAAATACAACAGAAGAAAAAAGATCTATAAAATCAATCCCAATTAATTAAGAAAATGTCAGTAGGAACATATATATCAATAATTACTTTAAATACAAATGGATTAAATGCTCCAACCAAAAGACACAGACTGGCTGAATGGATTAAACAAAAAAAGACCCATATATATGCTGTCTACAAGAAACCCACTTCAGACCGAAAGATACATATAGACTGAAAGTGAGAGGATGGAAAAATATATTCCATGCAAATGGGAAGCAAAAGAAAGCTGGAGTAGCAATCCTCATATCTGACAAAATAGACCTTAAAATAAAGACTACAAGAGATAAGGAAGGACAATACATATTGATCAAGGGATCAATCCAAGAGAAAGATATAACAATTGTAAATATCTATACACCCAACATAGGAGCACCTCAATACATAAGATAAATAGACAAAATAAAATAGACAAAAAAGGAGAAATTGACAATAAAACAATAATAGTAAGAGAAGTTAACACCCCACTCACACCAATGGACATATCAACAAAACAGAAAATTATTAAGGAAACACAAGTCTTAAATGATACATTAGATGAGATGAATCTCACTGATATCTTCAGGACATTCCATCCAAATGAAGAAGAATACACCTTCTTCTCAAGGGCACATGGAACATTCTCCAGGACAGACATCTTAGGTCACAAATCCAGCCTCAGTTAATTTAATAAAGTTGAAATCATATCAAGTATCTTCTCCAACCAGAATGCTATGAGACTAGATATCAATTACCAGAAAAAAAAACAACTGTAAGAAACACATACACATGGAGATTAAACAACACATTTCTAAGTAAGCAACAGGTTACTGAAGAAATCAAAATGGAAATCAAAACATTTCTAGAAACAAACAACAATGAAAACATGACAACTCAAAACCTGTGAGATGCAGCAAAAGCAGTTCTAAGAGGGAAGTTTATAGCAATACAATCCTAGCTCAAAGAACAAGAAAAACAGTGTATAGACAACCTAACTTTACACCTGAAGCAACTGGGAAAAGAAGAACCACCACCCCCCCCACCCCCCCAAATTAGAAGGAAATAACTCATAAAGATCTGAGCAGAAATGAAATGAAAGAAACAATAGTAAAGATTGATAAAACTAAAAGCTCGTTCTTTGAGAAGATAAACAAAATTGACAGACCCTTAGCCAGACTCATCAAGAACAAAAGAGAGAAGAATCGAATCAACAAAATTAAAAATAAAAAAGGAGAGGTTACAACAGAAAATGCAGAAATACAATGGTTTATAAGAGACTACTATGAACAACTATATGGCAATAAAATGGATAACATGGAAGAAATGAACAGATTCTTACAAAAGCTCAGTCTTCCAAGAATGAACCAGGAAGAAATAGAAATTATGACCAACCCAATTGCAAGCACTGAAATGGAAGCTGTGATCAAAAGTCACCCAAAAAACAAAACCCCAGGACCAGATGGCTTCACAGGAAAATTTTATCAGACATTTAGAGAAGAGTTAATGCCTGTCTTTCTGAAACTCTTTCAAAAAATCGGAGAGGAAGGAACACTTCCAAGTTTATCCTATGAGGCCACTATCACCCTGATACCACAACCAGACAAAGAAAGCACACAAAAAGAAAACTACTGATCAATATCACTGATGAACATAGATGCAACAATCCTCATAAAATTTTAGCAAACAGAATTCAGTGACATATCATAAAGCTCATACACCATGATCAAGCTGGGTTTATTACAGGGAT
This sequence comes from Budorcas taxicolor, assembly GCF_023091745.1. NCBI lineage: Eukaryota > Metazoa > Chordata > Mammalia > Artiodactyla > Bovidae > Budorcas > Budorcas taxicolor. The sequence continues at coordinate 27,884,193 of NC_068913.1, read as the reverse complement.
GCAAGGATTCTTCAATATATGCAAATCAGTCAATGCAATAGTGAAGTGAAGTTGCTCTGTCGTGTCCGACTCTTTGCGACCCCATGGACTAGTAGCCTACCAGGCTCCTCCCTCCATGGGATTCTCCAGGCAAGAGTACTGGAGTGGGTTGCCATTTCCTTCTCCAGGGGATCTTCCCGACCCAGGGATCGAACCCCGGTCTCCCACATTGTAGGCAGATGCTTTACCGTTTGTCTCCTTCGGTAAGTTTATTCCTAGATATTTAATTCTTTTTGTTGCAATGGTGAATGGGATTGATTCAATAAATGACTTCAATAAATGGTGCTGGGAAAACTGGACAGCTACATGTAAAATAATGAAATCAGAACACTTCCTAACACCATACACAAAGATAAACTCAAAATGGATTAAAGACCTAAATGTAAGACTAGAAGCGATAAAACTCTTAGAGAAAAACATAGGCAGAACACTTGATGACATAAATCAAAGCTAGATCCTCTAATACCCACCTCCTAGAGTAATGGAAATGAAAAGTGAACAAGTGGGACCTGATTAAACTTAAAAGCTTTTGCACAGGAAAGGAAACTATAAGCAAGGTGAAAAGACAACCCTGAGAATGGGAGAAAATAATAGCAAATGAAACACCTGACAAACGATTAATTTCTAAAATATACAAGAGGCTCATACAAGTTAATCCCGACCCAGGGATCGAACCTGGTTCTCCCACATTGTAGACAGATGCTTTATCATCTGAGCCACCAGGGAAGTCCATTATTAGAGAAATGCAAATCAAAACTACCATGAGATATCACCTCACATCAGTCAGAATGGCCCTCATCAAAGAGTGTACAAACAATAAATGCTGGAAAGGATGTGGAGGAAAGGGAACACTCTTGCACTATTGGTGGAAATGTAAATTGATACAGCCTCTATGGAAGACAGTATGGAGATTCCTTAAAAAACTAGGAATAAAACCACCATATGACCCAGCAATCCCACTCCTAGGCATATACCCTGAGGAAACCAAAATTGAAAGAGACACCTGTATCCCATTGTTTATTGCAGCACTATTTACAATAGCTAGAACATGGAAGCAACCGAGATGTCCATCAACAGATGTATGGATAAAGAATTTGTGGTACATATACACAATGGAATATTACTCAGCCATAAAAGGAATGCATTTGAGTCAGTTCTGATGAGGTGGATGAACCTATAACCTATTATAGAGTGGAGTCAGAAAGAGAAAGATAAATACTGTATTCTAATGCATATATATGGAATCTAGAAAAATGATACTGAAGAATTTATTTACAGGTAACAATGGAGAAACAGACGTAGAGAATAGATTTATGGACATGGGGAGGGGGCGGAGAGGGTGAGTTATGGAAAGAGTAACATGGAAACTTATATTACCATATGTAAAATAGATAGCCAATGGGAATTTCCTGTATGGCTCAGGAAATTCAAACAGGGGCTCTGTATCAACCTAGAGGGGTGGGATGGGGAGGGAAGTGGGAGAGAGTTTCAAAAGGGAAGGGATATATGTATACCTATGGCTGATTCATGTTGAGGTTTGACAGAAAACAGCAAAATTCTTGGAGAAGGAAATGGCAACCCACTCCAGTATTCTTGCCTAGAGAATCCTGTGGAAAAAGGAGCCTGGTGGGCTGCTGTCCATAGCATTGCATAGAGTCGGACACAACTGAAGCAACTTAGCATGGATGCGTGTGTTGAAGAAGGAAATGGCAACCCACTCCAGTATTCTTGCCTGGAGAATCTCAGGAACAGAGTCTGGTGGGCTGCCGTCTATGGGGCCGCACAGAGTCAGACATGACTGAAGCGACTTAGCAGCAGCAGCAGCAGGAGCAGCAAAATTCTGTAAAGCAAATATCCTTCAATGAAAAATAAATAAATTAAAAAAAAAAAAACTACCTCCAAAAATAAGATAACCAGTGGTGGATGAATGTAAGTATCTAGAGAGCTCACGTGCCTTCATGTTTGGTAGAGAGAAGGTAAAGGTACTTCATTATTTGATAACCCTGGCTAACTTTCTTTTAAATTACCTTTTTAAACTTGACAATTTTATGTGCATTTCAAAGTCCTTTAGGTGAATATTCTTGGTCCAAATTCCATGATATTTTGAATAAGTCTGTAACATTATACATTACTGCAGATGTAACTGTGATTTAACAGCCATTAGATAAAATCTTTTGCCTTCAATGCTTGTCATTTTGAGTATGATTTTGATTGTGAGTACACCTCAGAGAATTTCAGTCCATCATAGAGATCACCCCCTGACACACTCCTATTATGAATTTCCCTTTCTGTAAGAGTCATAGAAAGTCTCAAATGGCATGTCACTGCATGTCATATGTGGCTACAAAGGGGATAGAAACTTAGCTCCTAATATTTAGCAGTTTTCATTGCTCAGTGTTGAACCTACCTTCCAGTTTAAAGAGATCCATTGTTTTGTGATGTAAATTCCCAAGTAGATAATTAGTTATTTTATCATTTGAGACACATGATCAATAATTTAAAAACAGAACCACACAGAGGTAGAATGTGCTCTACTAAGCACAACCCTGTTGTAATTTTTTTTTTTTCTACTTCAGAAAAAGTATCAAGTGTTCCCATGAATTTTAGAGAACAGCAAATATCAGTTTAGGAAACACCTTTTGAACTATATGTCACCAATTAAAAAACTAATGATGCCTTAATTCTGGAAATGACAACCAAATGAAAGGTATTTTCAGGTCCTTGGAAGCACAACACCATGAGAGGGAGGGAAGGAAAATAGCTTCTTTGGGAAAACACAGGCACACCCACACACTCATGGACATCTACACAGTAACTCATGACAATCCACTCATGTTCCTTCACACATGTGTGTATTTGTGCCTCTGAATGTTCTCATTGCTAAGTTTTGCTATGTATTTTCTATGGGCCTATTCAGTTAGCTATTTTTCTAAGTCAATAATTTATGCAAAGCATTTCACTCTGTCTCTAACACCCAGACCAAACTTCTAGAGCATAGAACATTCACAATTAATGGGCTTCATGTATTTTTGTTTCCAAGCATTGAGTTGTGTCTTGACTGAGGTTCATTTTTACTTGTCTCAAACCTGTAATTATAAATATTACAAGTGAAGTAAGTGTAACAAGGAAGAAATTTGCTGTGTCTATGAAAATTCAGTTTAAAGCTCTAATATGTTTTAAGAAGGGGAATCATTAAAAAATGCTTTTGAATTAATTGTGGGAAGAAAAGTTGTTACAAGAGATCAGGGAATAAAATGTTACCATTTATGGACATTCTGCACTCTGCTCTCTTAGGAGTGTCTGAGTTCTTCTTACTCCATTTTTTGTTTTTAAATGGGGCTAGTAGTTAATTACAGATATGAGAAATATAAGAAAGACAGTGACAAGCTCTATCAGTTGATCTATTTCTAAGAAAAAGGCTTGACTTTATATCAAAAGATCAATTAAAAGATGTATAATTTTTATGTTTTTAGTTAAAATTTTTAAGACTTGTGTACATCATGTTTTCAGAAAAGTTCGCATTTAGTTGGATATTTCAACTAATCAATTACCTATTAGCCTGAATCTCATCATAGAAAAGTGCTTTTAATGCAATTAATTGATGCTGCTCCCATTCCATAAAGTATTTGAATCACCTTACAAAAACACAGATGTTTTTATAAAGTTATATAAAACATATATATGTAAAATGTACAAAATATTATGTAAAAGTGTAATGTCAAAGCTGAGATTTTAAGGAGAAAAGGGGAAAAAGGAGAGAAAATAATAAAGCCAGTTTTATTTAGTTCTTGAGATTAAGTTCTAGATTTCAGACACATTAGTTTTTGAATGGCCAAAACAAAGAGAGAGGTCAACCACAAAATTAATAGCATCCACATTGAAATAAAAGAGAAAAATGAAAGCAGTCTAGTTGCTTAGGCAAAATGCAGCTTTTTCTGATATTAAGAAAAATTTGATAAATAGCATATCAATCTGACATGGTTGTTTGAATTCTAAAATAGAGCTGAAATAAAATACAATTTAAAAACTCCAAAAGACTTTATGGAATGGCAGTATTTCAGTGTAAACTTCCAAGATAAGCTTATATGAACACCAGGTCATTTCTGTGTGTTCAAATTTACCGGAAACAGTTCATGGCTTATCTCATTATTTGTCACTGCAATCAGAGTGTAGGTGGCACCATAGTACCATTTTAAAGATACGAATCTGATGCCAGAGGCCAGGGCTGGAGGATTAGCAAGCAGGAGACCAAGTCCCAGGATGCCACACCCCTGCCCAACATCAGGCTGACACTTACCTTCTCAAGTATTTTTATTCCATTCCACTGAACCTAATCTTTGGACAGTTGCCCTGAATTGCTTTTGCTTATATTGAGAATCAAACCTGCTGGCCTATTAGAATCACCTGGGCAATTTTAAAATATACTTTTGGGCTTCACACTCCAGCCAGAGAGTCTGATTCAGTCAGTCTAGGGAGGGACTTGGCATCAGTATTTTTTTTTTAAATCACCCTAAATTGAGACCTGTGGAGGTGAGATAAGCATTTCTTTATGATTAACATAAATGATGCTTTGAAAAATAAGGTCCTGATCTGTATCTTCTGGGTTTACTGTCCCCTTAGGGTGTGCTATAATCTTTTCTCCTGTTTTCCCTACCTCCATCCCATCCAAACACCTCTGTGCCTTTTCATGACTGAGTAGTATTCGACTGTATATATGTACTACATCTCTTAATCCATTCCTCTGTCAGTGGACATTTATGTTGCCTCCATGTCCTGGCTGTTGTAAATAGTGCTGCAGTGAACATTGGCAAGCATGTATCTTTTTGAATTATGGTTTTCTCGGGGTACACGCCCAAAAGTGAGATTGCTGGGTCATATGGCAGCTCTATTTCTGGACTTTTAAAGAGCCTCCATACTGTTCTCCATCGTGGCTTCATCAATTTATATTCCCTGCAACAGGGTTCTCTTTTCTCCACACACTCTCCAGCATTTATTGTTTATTGTTGTCATGGTGGTCATTATGACCAGTGTGAGGTGATCTGCATTTCTCTAATAATTAGTGATGTTGAGCATCTTTTTCTGTACCTTTTGCCCATCTGTATGTCTTCTTTGGAGAAGTGTCTATTTAGGTCTTCCACCCATTTTTTGATTGGGTTGTTGTTGTTTTCTTGGTATTGAGCTGCATGAGCTGTTTGTATATTTTGGAGATTAATCCTTTCTTAGTTGCTTTATTTGCAAATATTTTCTCCCATTGTGAGGGTTGTCCTTTCATCTTGTTTATGGTTTCCTTTGCTGTACAAAAGCTTTTCAGTTTAATTAGGTCCCACTTGTTTATTTTTATTTTTCATTAGTCTAGGAGGTGGGTCA